>NC_141925.1:2466875-2769921 GCF_057802395.1 Ceratotherium simum simum
TGCCTTACCATTTTTGCTATGTATTAACAAAAACATGTCTGAATCCTGCATTCAGAGCTGTATATGTTTGAGGGGTGGAGGGTCTCCTCATAAACTGTTTGTTGCCTGTTGAATGCCCAATGCGAAAGTACTCCAAACTAGGAAGAAGTCAGGTGGTTAAAAGCATGGACCCCTGTTCCGCTTCTTCGTTGTCTAAGGAAATATAATTTAAAAGGGCTTAGCTCTTTTTTCTGTGTGTATATTATACCATTTGCTTGATCCTTGAAGGGTTATATGTCAACGCTGTTGGTGCCTTTTTATGCTGTCGTCCTTCCTGGGAAGTTTGGCAATCAAATATTGGGTTCAGTCTGAATAAGCAAAATGTTAGTGTCAAGCATACAGTATTCTGAGCTGAGGCTCTCCATGTTGGCACTGCCACCGTGCTGGGCAAGGCCTGCCGTGGACCACTGTCCTCACGTGGCCGGACCCTGAGTACCTAACCTCTAGAAGAGCCAAGTGATGCGAACCCTACAGGAGGGGCAGCTGCTTCCAAGGCAGTTGTTTTCCCATCAGGAGGACTGTTTTCCTTTTTTTTTTTTTTTATAATTTTTATTTATTTATTTTTCCCCCCAAAGTCCCAGTAGATAGTTGTATGTCATAGCTGCACATCCTTCTAGTTGCTGTATGTGGGACGCGGCCTCAGCATGGCCGGAGAAGCGGTGTGTCAGTGCGCGCCTGGGATCCGAACCCTGGGCTGCCAGCAGCGGAGCACGCGCACTTAACCGCTAAGCCACGGGGCCGGCCCTGAGGACTGTTTTCTTAAAGAGCCCTAACCGAGGGTGAAGATCACCCTAGCAGTCCCTCTGACCAGAAGCCAAGCTGCTTTTCCCTCGTGATGTAGGGACCCTCGGGGAAATGGCCCCCCTGCTCTGTGGTCCCTTTGGCACACCTCTTTGTTGCTTTGGGCAAGGTCAGAGAGGGCTTTTCCCAGGCCTCAACTTTGCTCTCATTTCTAAGAGTGTCCTGTCCTAAGAGGGGCATGTGCTCCGTGGGTGGGTACAGCCACGTACAGTGCCACAGCTGTGTCCCCAGGTGTGAGAGGTGCCACCCTCCTGGGGTAGTTGTGTGGCTGGTGGTCCTGGGGGACCCCAGCACTCAGTGTTGAGCAGCCCACCTCGTCTCAGGGTTTCCCACCATGCAGCTATGCACAGATGCACAGTGAGTGAGTGTGCTGTGAGAGAGCCACCAACCTGGGAGGAGTGCAGGAGTGCGTGGGAATGTTAGACCTGGCGGGTGCCCACCCTGGCCGTCAGTCAAGCAGTGCCACGTGGACTTCTCCTTTGGGAAATGATGGGAAGAGCCCAGTCTTTGGGAAAATTGCCCGCACACTGGCTCTGCTCAGCCGTGTTCCTAGGAAGGTCTGACTTGGAGAGCCACAGCAGCCGACCCTGTGGAAGCAGCTAAGTTAGCAAGCTCACTCAGCCAGCTAGGAAGCTTGATAACTGCTCATTTCCGGGGTCTTGTCATGATTAACCGGCTTCCTTCCTTGAGGGTGAGCACTTAGCCATTCTGCATTTTTCTCCCCAAGTGGCCTGTGACTTAGGCTGGACAGGAGGCTGAGAGAATAAACTGTTCCCTCAGTGCACAATCTCAGAAGCTCAGCATTTACTGCCCTCTTTTTCCATTGTTAACTCATTTTTTCTTCCTGCAGTTTGGCCTTTTTCTTTCATGGGTTTTTTTCATTGGTCAAAATTATAGTTTTCTACTGATTGTATGTACATAGCTGGTTATTATCAGAATATAGTTTAAAAAATGTACATCTAAATATAGATTTTATTTGTGAATGCATGTTATTTTCATTCCTAAAAAAAACCCCAAAACTCATAATCTAAATGCTTTTTTTTTAATCTTAGAAAACTGTCCTGCCCAGATGCTGCTGGCACTGAGCTTTGTCTCTCTGGGGTGGAAGAGGGTGTGGATGGGCTGGTGGTGAGTGAGGAGAAGAGGTGTCATCAGAACAAGGATCCGTGCTTATAGCCTGAAGGAATCTTTGGGTGAAAAAGACCACATCTGCAGCTTAGTGGGTGGAGGACAGCCAGCATACGCTCCCACCCGGCTCCCACCCGCTGTGAGCCTCACGGCCCTGCTCTGCGGGCTGAAGGGAAATGGTCAACAGCAAGGCCATTACAAATGGTGCTGGAAGGGGAGGTCAGTGCCTTGCCCCAAAGAGGTGGCTGGCCTTTGTGGGGCTGCTCCAGAGAGGAGCACAGAAGAACCTGGACTCAGGGTGCCCTGAGCAGGGGCTTTCCTGGTGGGAGTGGCCCAGAGGGCAGGGGAGCAGGAAGGTGGCCAAGGGTGGAGGAAGTTCAAGGAGGGAGCTCCATTTCACATGCTGGGAAGACCTGGCAGGTTGTGCTTTCTTAGTACTTTCAGAGAGAGACCTGCTCTGCTTCCAAGGCCTTTCTGACAATGCAAGCTGAAGAAGGTGGTGGTATTAGGAAATTCATGCTGAACTTTTTCTGTTAGATTTTTTCCTTTCCTTTCAAGTGTGTTATTTTCCTTTAGTAGCCTTACATTTTTCAGGCTAGCGTTGAATATTGAGTCGTCTTTATTTTCAGATCTATTAAGTTTGCTCGAAGCTATCAAAACAGCCTCTAACCAAACTTATTTTTAAAATAAACTTGATTTTGGAATAATTTTAGATATATAGAAAAGTTGCAGAGACAACACAGAGTTCCCATAATACCCATCACCCCACTTCCCCTAATGTTAACATCTACACAACCATGCCATATTTGTCAAAACTAAAAAATTGACATTGGCAGCACACTGTTATTAACTAAATTGCAAACCTGTTTGAGATTTCCTCATTTTTCCCCCAGTGTCCTCTTTCTGTTCCAGGATCCCATCCAGGTACCACATTGCATTTAGTTGTCGTGTTCCTGGTCTCCTCTGGTCTAGGACAGTTTCTTAGTCCTTCTTTGTTTTTCATGAACTTGATGCTTTTGAAGAGTACTGGTCAGATATTTCATGGACTGTCCCTCAGTTTGGGTTTGTCTGATGTTTTTTGGTGGTGAGACTGGGGTTTATGAGCTCAGGAAGAATCCCACGGAGGTGAGGTGCCCCTAGTGCATCCTGTCAGGGTGCCTGATGTCCACGTGACTTATCACTGGTAGGTGAAACAAGATAAGTTCTGATTGGTTGGAATTAGGCCTATGGTCCTGCTCTGCTCTCTGATACTTGCTGTTTGTGTGTTGTAGGATGACCACAGTATTTTTATTTTGGAAGGGACCTTCCTGCTTATCTAGTTGGATCCTTCTGGTTTCCAGATGAAGACACGTGGAACCTGAAGGGCTTCAGACCTATGTACTGGGTCAGAGCTAGCATAGGGTCCAGGTGCCTGCCCACTCTGGCCGCTTTCTGCAGGCATGGACACTCCCGGGACATTCTGCAGGGACAGCGATGTCCCCAGGTGCAGAGTGAGCCTGAACTCCCTGATAGAACTGGTTTCTAAACAGGGGCAGGCCCGCATCCCTCTGGAGTATTTGGAGGCTGCTGTTTGTAATTTAATCAGCATTTGCTGCCATCTGCTCAGTCCCTGTGTGCTCGGTCTCTCTCGCCTGCTGTCTTTGCAGGTGGAGGATAGATATGCATCACCTGGCCTTTGTGAAAGTAGGCGGTCAGGTTTGATACCTTCTCCTCTAGCGTTTTTTCTTTCAGGTCAAGCTACAGTGTTGTTTATTGTCTAAAGGTCTTTGCCTTGAGGCCCAGACTAACCTGCGGGCTGCTACTTTGAGGCTTTTAGATTGAACCAAGAGCAGAGTTAGCAGTTTCTTCTAGCCCAGCACTCAGAAGATAGGCATTTCAGGAAATCGTGAGTTTGGTTTGTTTTCCCACCCATCTACAGATTCACCCCCCCAACCTCCTTTCCATGTGACCACATCAAAAGCAAGACAGTTATGAAGGCAGGCATTGGTAGAAGGAAAGACCAGGGCGTGGATATAAGGGGAAAACACCTTGGAGAAAGTGACGGTGAGGGCACCTGGCAGCGGGCGGTTGGGCCTCAGGCTGGTCTGGAAGCATGTGTCAGTCTGCTAACTGAGCTCTAAATCAGAGTGGTGGAGGTGTGGATGAATGTCATGCTAGACAGAATAGATCTTTCTCTGTACGCTGACGATGTTGTGAAGTTCTCCTGTGGGAGTTAGCGATTGACATTGGGACAGAGTCTCACTGTGTCTCAGTTAGCCATTATTGTTCCCAATAAGAAACTCTTTATTCAAAATTTGCAGATAAGGAGCCCAAGAAGGGAGAGCATCTGTTTATGGTGCCTTTTCAGGTGTCAGGATAGGCATTCTTGGTTAGCAACAAGTTGGGTCTCTCTTTTGCTGTTGCAAACCACGTAAATTTACACTGCTGAAGGGGTGTTCCTGCCAGATGACATTTATTCATATGGCCATTGGCATCCTACGAGCTGGTTTTTGTTTTCATTTTTTTCCTATTTCAAGGAGAGAGAAGCTTCCGAGGATTAAAAAAACAAAGTCTGACCGCATTAGTCTGGTGTTTTCCTTACAGGAAGATCTGTTAGGGTTACTAGAACAGTTATCCAAATCACTGTGGCTATACGTTCGTGTGTGGGAAACCCTGATGGAGGGTCAGCAAAATCCAGGGCATTTTAAGGAACTGTGGGAAGTTCCCACAGGTCCCTCTTCTGCTCTCAAGGATCTTGTACCTTGCAGGGGAGATGCTGTTCACTTGGGGGTACACAACCAACCCATAGGACAGCAAGGACGAAGTGCAGCGTAGTCCATGCTGAGATTGAAGGACACAGGAGGAGGAGAGGACAGAGCTAGTGGGTCAGTGTCAGCAAAGGGAAGGTGACAGCGGGGCTGCTGCAGCATCAGAAGGGTGGAAAGAGCTGAGGGTCCCAAGCCCAGCAGAGGGGACCAGATGGGGGAGGGGGTGCTGGAGGTGAGGGATTGTTAGGGCTGGAAACCCCGGGAAGGGTCCTCATTTCACTGGACGTGCCCATGTGCTCTAGATTTTGTTTTAGCTTTTGACGTTTTTAGTCTTGGAGGCTGAGGGAGGTTTCCTGTAAGGAGCTGGGGTCAGAAGCTGCTGAGAGTAGGAAAGAGGAGGCCCCAGGGTTTGGCTCCTCTTAGTAGGAGGGGAAACAGCTCAGCACTGGCTGGCTTCACCGCATCACTTACTTAGGCGATAACCTGCTTGTGATCAAGTTAGGTATCACTCGTATTCCCAAACTAGGTTGTGGAGGAAGGTGTTTGCTGAATGATTTTAGTTCCCAAGGAGAGATTTGTATTTTTTTTTTTTTTTTTTTGGTGAGGAAGATTGGCCCTGAACTAACATCTGTGCCAGTCTTCCTCTATTTTGTATGTGGGTTGCTGCCACAGCATGACTTGGTGAATGGTGTAGGTCTGTGCCTCGGATCCAAACCCACAAACCTGGGCTGCCAAAGCGGAGTGCACCGAACTCAACAGCTATGCCACCAGGCCGGCCCCAAGAGATTTATATTTAAGTGGTATATGATTAATGTGACTTTAGATTAGAAACTCAGTTTTTCTTAGTTATCAAATTTAATATGTTAAATTGTTAATTTTAGCAAAATGAAAGGCAAGAGCTGGTTGATATTATTGTTTTCTGACTAATAATAGGTTTTACTGAGTAAAGCTTTTTTTTTTTTTTTTTTTTTGTGAGGAGGACTAGCCCTGAGCTAACATCCGATGCCAATCCTCCCATTTTTTCTTGAGGAAGATTGGCCTTGAGCTAACATCCGTGCCGATCTTCCTCTACTTTATATGGGACGCCGCCACAGCATGGTTTGATGAGCGGTGCATTGGTGCGCTCCCGGGATCCGAACCTGCGAACCCCAGGCTGCCGAAGCGGAGCGCCACTTAACCACTTGCACCACTGGGCCGGCCCCCTGAGTAAAGCTTTTAATATGTATTCATTCTAGATTTTATCCAAGGTTATTTGTCTGTGAAACGGAATCTTAAGTATATGGATTGGATTAATTATCTTTGAAGTGTTGCTGTTTTTCTGATACAGTTCCAGGATGATGGGCTTGAAAAGAGGAAATAGGATTTCCACTCTGGGCCCTCGCTGGTAGTTAATGATTTCTGCCCCACACACAAGGATCTGTATTTAAAAGATACTAGTTCATTCATCTTTTCATTAGCAAGTACTCCTTATACACTGTGATTCCTTTCTGAATGAATGAACTGATGAACCTCAAAGGAAGTTCAAAATGTCAGTAGGCCCCGGGTGGTATCACCAGGGTCATTGAGGACTTAGCGCCCCCACCCCCCTTGAAAGATCCCTTAGAGGCCCTGCCCACCAGGAGCTCTCTGCTGTTTTGCTGACCTTGCCTGGGTGGTACTTTGTCCTTTGCACCTATCAAGGTTAACAATTACGGGGAACCAAGTTGAAGATCTGTCTTTCCTTCACCCAGAGGTCATGTTGTTTCATTTCTGTCTTTTTTTAACCAAATTGAGACCCCTGTTGTACACCTGACAGTTTTGTCTCCTGCTGTTTTCACTTAACATTTTGCATGAGCATTTCTTTAAATGCCCCACTTCCAGTGGCTTCCTAGTGCTCCTCTCTCTGGGTGAACCGTGAGTAGCCATTGTCCTGTTGGTGGACATTTTTCCAGTTGTTGGGAGTAATTTCTTAATGTTTTCTTTTTTCTTTTTTTGTGAGGAAGATTAGCCCTGAGCTAACATCCCATGCCAATCCTCCTCTTTTTAAACTTTTTTTTTTTTTTTAAGATTTTATTTATTTTATTTTTTCCCCCCAAAGCCCCAGCAGACAGCTGTATGTCATAGCTGTACATGCTTCTAGTTGCTGCATGTGGGACTCGGCCTCAGGATGGACGGAGAAGTGGTGCCTCGATGCGCACCCGGGATCCGAACCCGGGCCACCAGCATCGCAGCGCGCGCACTCAACCACCAAGCCACAGGGCCGGCCCAATCCTCCTCTTTTTGCTGAGGAAGACTGGCCCTGGGCTAACATCCATGCCCATCTTCTTCTACTTTATATGGGACGCTGCCACAGCATGGCTTGACAAGCGGTGTGTCGGTGTGCGCCGAAGATCCGAACCTGCGAACCCTGGGCTCCCGCAGCGGAGCACGCGAATTGAACCGCTACACCGCCGGGCCGGCCCACTAATGTTTTTGTGATATAAATCTTAGTCTGAATTTCTGACTGTTGCGGCTAGATTCTGTGTAGAGGAGTGTGCCAGGTCAGAAGGGCGTGACCTACGGTGTGATGTGGTAGTGATGACTCAATGCTTCCCAGGAAGGCTCTGCCAGGTTAGGGCCCTGCTTCCTCATTCCCTGGCTAACATGGAGTATCAGCGTCAGACGCGCCCTCTCTTGACTGGGAAGGATTGAGAACACCGAGTTTGTGGCTTCACTGCTGGGCATGTAGCTGTGCACGGGGACCTGCTCTGTCCCTCACTGTCCCTGTCTGTAAAAAGGGATGCCAGTGGTCCTCACCCCCAAGAGTTCTTTTGAGGACTGTGACAATACGTGTAAAATGCTCAGAAGAGTGCCTGACAAACAGTAAGTACTTAATGAATGTTACTTATTTTTAGAAGTAGAGAAAAATGGCATTTTGTTAATTTTAAGCAGTAGTATTTAAACTTATGTTTCTAAGGGGAGTATATGGGGAATTTAGAGAATGAACATAAAGCGAACTCGTGTGTGCCCACCACCCTGCTGTAAACAGGGTGTTGCTAGGTTCTTAGAAGCCCTCTGAGTGGCCCTCCTGATGGTTATCTTCTCCCCTCTGGTCCAGAGGTAACCTACATCCTGATGTTCATCTTAATGAAGTTAATGGTGTGTAAAATATACCTTTAGGCAGTTCCAAAGTGCAGAAAGTAAGCAGAGCTTCCGTATCAATGCAAAGAAATCTTGTTTCAGCATTTCACAGTATGTTTGTGGTGACATATGTACAAAGTTAACGTTGAAGGTGCACGTTAGTGAAATTCAGAGACGGAGTGTTTAGGGAGTCCTGCTGGATCAGTTAAGCGTGAGGACTAGACTTCAGGCAGCTGGCAGCCCGACCTTGTGTTCATCTGCCTGCCTCACTTGCCTCTGGCTGAGTGAGAGGCTCTAAGGGGCTGCAGGAGAGAGTGGGAGGACAGATTAAGTGGCCACCCTCGGGGGTCACCCACTGAATGCTTCTCCCTCCCTTCTTGCCCTTTCTCCACCCTGCTGCATGGAACAGTAGAAACAGTCTTCCTCTGATCTTCATTAAAGCCAGCCAGCCAGCCACCTGGAGCTTCAGCTGTAAGTGTGATTCCATGCTGGTTAGGACAAGGTGCATTTTGCTGTGTGTCTCGCTGCACAAGAGCATTGGTGACTGCTTGTCTCTTGTGGGCCAGCTCCCTGTCTGCCCACAGTCCAAGGCCAATGTGGGTAGAGCACATGGCACAGTCAGCCTGATGAGCACACACAGATAGGTGCCCAGACCCAAAAATCCCCTCCTGCCACCTTAGGCAGTAGCCACGCCTGGTCTGCCTTATGAGTGCAGCAGCAGCCCTCAAGGGATGGGTCTGTGTTATCACCCTCATTTTATAGAAGAGTAAGTTATGGCTCAGAGTGTGGCTTACCCAAGGTTACCCATGATTTCAGCTAAGTTACAAACCTAGAACTTGGGTCCTCGATTTTGCTACTCCACCATGGGAGTTCTTCATGGTGGAAGTCTGGGATGTGGGGGAGGCAGCAGTGGTTGCTGTCCCTCCCACCGCCTGGTTTTCTGTGCTGAGACTAGCTTTGTGGAATTTCTTGGGGTGAGAAGAGGTTCTTACCAGAATATTCTTTGCCAGTGAACACAGCTGACCGGAGAGCAGTGTCCCTTTGGGGATAAGCTGGTTGGATTTGGTGGCAGCCTTCCACCCCCCTTTATGCAGGGCCCTAGAGGGAGGTGTTCGCACTGTGTGGTGTGTTGGTCGTACCTGTCTCTGTGCATTTCAGAGCTCCAGAGCACACCCCACCCAGGTGGCATTTAAAGGCAGCTTAGCTTTTTGAGTTTGGGATCCTTCCTCTTGCTCGCTGGAGCCTTAAGCTGTGTGATGTCATCTTGACCACAGAAGGCCCTGATTTTGATCTTGATTCCTCTCCTGGTGTGTCAGGGAGCTCAGCCTTTCTATATTGTTTTGTCTGCCTCAGAGTTAGAATTGGGTCTCCCAATACAGTATATATTCAATTCAGTTTTACTTGAAGATAAACAGCATTTGGAAAGGGGACAGGCTTCCTTTTGGCCTTGAAGGGCTTATTTTATGATCTGATGACCCTTGGTTGGGAAAACTTTGTGTATGTGTCTTCTGTGTTATTTAATTTTAGAAGTGCTTATAGCACACTCCCTCTGAGTCTGCTTGAGTGCTTTGCGTTAACTCGTTAAATCCGCACAGCAGTCCTGGGAGGTCTAGATCTCCTTATCCCTGACTAGAGGTGAAGAGTCTGAGCCACAGAGAGGTGACGTAACTTGCTCGACATCAGATGGCTAGTGAGGAGCAGAGCTGGGGTCCCAACCAGGCAGAGTGCAAGTTCCAACAGTTTCTCGGTAACTCCTCTCTACTTATACCTGTAACTTGTCTGTCTGTTTGGGCTATGGCTAGTTCATATGTAAAAGGCTTAGACAGTTTAGTAACTAAAGATTAAGCTGTTGGATCTGTTTATTCTTGTGATATGGATTTAGATTCTTCCTCAGCGGGTTAAATTAAAAAATTAAAAAAAAAAAAACTCTTAGGAGCCAAGACATGTTTAAAGAATCTAGTTGCGATTGTTCAAATATGGGGTGTGTAGGCCCCTAGCTTTGAATCCTTGTCTCTGGTGCAGAGTGATGGGCTCCACCTCAGGATGAAAGACTGTTTCACATTGCACCAACTCTGAGTCTAGCTTCAAACTCCGCAAGCTCATCCTTCATTTGATAGCCTTTTTATTTTATTATTATTTATTTTTTTTGTGAGGAAGATCAGCCCTGAGCTAACATCCATGCTAATCCTCCTCTTTTTTTTGTTGAGGAAGACGGGCTCTGAGCTAACATCTATTGCCAATCCTCCTCCTTTTTTTTCCCCAAAGCCCCAGTAGATAGTTGTATGTCATAGCTGCACATCCTTCTAGTTGCTGTATGTGGGACGCAGCCTCAGCATGGCCGGAGAAGTGGTGCGTCGGTGCCCGCCCGGGATCCGAACCCGGGCCGCCAGTAGCGGATTGCGCGCACTTAACTGCTAAGCCACGGGGCCAGCCCCTCATCCTTAATTTGAAATCTTTGCTTAATTTGCATTTTATCCTTCCTAAAGAGATCGAGACATAGAGACAGATAAAGAAAGATCCAGAGGGATCTGAGGAACATCAGTCAACCCTCTTCCCCCAAATTTGGCTCCTCCTCAGCCAGACATTGACTCAGGTGCTGTCTTCTTTTCTCCTTCTAGTCCCCAGGGCTCAGGTAGAATAGGGCCCCTGGTCAGTGCTCAGTGAGTAGCAGTTAGCAGAATGAATAAGTCACTTTTCATTGTAAATTGTTTTAAAGATTTTATTTATTCATTTTTTCCCCCCAAAGCCCCAGTAGATAGTTGTATGTCATAGGTTCACATCCTTCTAGTTGTTGTACGTGGGACTCGGTCCCGCGTTGGACGGAGAAGTGGTGCCTCGGGGCACGCCCGGGATCCGAACCCGGGCCGCCAGCATCAGAGCGCGCGCACTCAACCGCCAAGCCACGGAGCCGGCCCCATGTAAATTGTTTTAAACTACATTTCAAAACAGAAAAGGAAAAACCATGAGTCTCCCATCCTGACACAACCCTTCCAAACCATTTTGAAGAAAGCTCCTCTGTAGCTGGATCACATTCCTTGTGTAGACGCAGGAGCCCTGGGAAGCGGCCCCAGGCCCTCGCCTGTGGCTTCTCCCCCAGACGCTCACAGTGGCCTCCAGAAACCTGGTGAGTCTGTCTTACCGCTCCACTTCCTCATCTTCCCAGTGCAGTACTGTCCTGCCACCAGGTAATTAAGGACTGTGAGGTGTGCTTTAAAAATATAAGGCTCTGTATTTTAAAAATAAGCTTCCATCTACCTGGCAATTAGTCAGTCTCCTAAGGGTTACTGAAGCTGTTGTCTGCAGCTTTGGAAGAGGTGGGGTGTCTGGTGTGTGAGACTTGATGGGAAGTAGAAAAGAAATCTATGGGTCATTTGTTTTCCTTTGCCCCAAATTCATTTGCATTTTCATCTGTTTGTCAATCAAATGTTTGTTACATTTAGCAGCTTCGAATGTTGGATACTGAATATTTTGATGTTTTTGATATCTTGATGCTGATATTTTCCTAAACTCTCTTAGTAGCTGAACAATGTACTACATAGTTAAATTGAGTTTTGATATGTTTTGGGTGGCTATGAAAATATAATTTGATCTCAAATTAATTTTCCTTTGAGAGTTTCTATTTCTGAGAGGAGACTGCTGAACTCAATACTCAAAAAATCAAAGGAGTTTCAACTCTTGAGTTCTTATATACAATTTGTATGGAACAAATTGAAGTCTACAGAAAATGGCCAGTTTACAAATAGGCTGTATTTTTACAAGTTCATTTGGAAGTCAGTTGTTTAAAACTCAGGCTTGGGGCCGGCCCCGTGGCTTAGCGGTTAAGTGCGCGCGCTCCGCTGCTGGCGGCCCGGGTTCGGATCCCGGGCGCGCACCGACGCACCGCTTCTCCGGCCATGCTGAGGCCGCGTCCCACATATAGCAACTAGAAGGTTGTGCAGCTATGACATACAACTATCTGCTGGGGCTTTGGGGGGGGAAAAAAAAAATTAAAACTCAGGCTTGTCTTCCTGTCAGAGATGCTCTTGCGAAGGGGTGGTCCTCGCCGAAACCCATGTGCCTGCTCTTTAGACAAGCACAGCAGGTGGCTCTTCTACTTACTGATTCACCACAACACACCTGTAGTATAGAACCAGATTTATTTATTTATTTTTAAGATTTTGTTTATTTATTTATTTTTCCCCCAAAGCCCCAGTAGATAGTTGTATGTCATAGCTGCACATCCTTCTAGTTGCTGTATGTGGGACGCGGCCTCAGCATGGCCGGAGAAGCAGTGTGTTGGTGCGCGCCCGGGATCGGAACCTGGGCCGCCAGCAGCGGAGCACGCGCACTTAACTGCTAAGCCACGGGGCTGGCGCCTAGAACCAGATTTATGTTGAGTGGAGTTCGGGGAGCATGGTGAGACCCACTTCCCAGAGACTCCAAAGGTGCTGGATGTTCATGGTGCCGATTCTCCTGGCCAAGTTCAGTTGAGAACAGCTGTCCCTCCTTGTTCTCAATAGAGATGTGCCATGGGCACATCTTCCATATTTCTCAGCAACGATGCAGTTACAGAAGCTTGTCCTGACAGCCACACAGGAGGTAGGAGAGAGAAGCATGTAAGGGCTCCAGTCCTGAGGGAAGAGGGAGATTGATGGAGTGCAGTACTGGGAAGTGGGGGAGGAAGGGAGGGGTCTGGGGCATGGCCGCTGGGAGGCTCTTGGCAGGAAAGGAGCAGCATTGACATAGGTGGGCCTTGGCCATGTGGAGCCACTGGTGTGAAACTGTCAGTACAAGGCGGGCTGCAGCTCCCATCCTTCCCTTGGGTGTGAGGGGCTTGGATTTGGTGTGCGCACACGTGTGTGTAGGAAAGCCCAGTGATCATAACTCTCATGGTGACTCGGAGCCTGCAGGACCGGGCAGAGGGCCATGTTCTTGAGAACTTCTCTTGTGACCAGCTCGGTTTTATTGGACGGGGATGGTGGACAGGCTCACCTAGGGTTTTGTTGCTTTAAATTTCTCCAGAGATTTAAATTTCAGAAGCTATTGAGTAACCAGAAGTATTTATTTACCATAATTTTGGGTCACCAAGTGGGTGGCAAGCGGATTGGGCTGTGCCAGGAGGGAATGACTCACTTGCAGGTCCTGGGTCGCCTGGGCTCCCTGGGCTGTGCTGCCTCCGCAGGGCCAAGGGCTGGCCAGGCTGGCTGGCTGGAAGAGGTGCCTTGGGAGCCTGACAAGACCCTCCCCCTCACCCCACCCCACCCCAGGGCTGCCGGTCAGCAAGTGTCCTCCAGGATGTGGCACATGGTCTCAGAGTGCTGTTTATGCAGCTTAATTACTGCCTCAAAATGTGTAAAAAATTAGCCCTTTAGAATAACAACCATAGTACAAATAAACATTTGGACTTTTCACACTGGAAGAGGACTTTTTTCTAAGGCTTTTCATTTCACAATTGATGCTTAAAAATTCTTTAAAAGGTAATATTGCTACCATCATTTTCTTTAATTACAGAAGTAAAATTATTCATTAAAACATACCCATGCCGGGCCGGCCCTGTGGCTTAGCGGTTAAGTGCGTGCTCTCTGATGCTGGCAGCCCGGGTTCGGATCCCGGGCGCACACCGACGCACCGCTTCTCCGGCCACGCTGAGGCCGTGTCCCACATACGGCAACTAGGAAGCTGTGCAACTATGACATACAACTATCTACTGGGGCTTTGGGGCGAAAATAAATAAATAAATCTTTAAAAAAAAAAAAAAAAACATACCCATGCCAGCGAGTTATGACTGCAGGAAGAGAAAGCACGAGCACTGGATTGACCCTATAAGCATCTCTCCATTAGGGAGGGGCCCTGAGAGCTGCTCTTGTGCTGAGGTGCGTGGCTGGTGTGCTGTGGCCAAGGCAGGAAGGAAACTGCAGAATTCCATGAAGGAGGGAGGCTGCCCATGGACAGGTTCTTGTGTTGTGGTGCCCATAATGCTGGAGCACAGGGGACACTACTGGGATGCTTCCAGAACGGCAGTAGTCTGGTGGCCAGCATCTTGGAGCCCAGGACTGATGTGGGACAGTACAGCTGTGGTTAGGCTGGCAGCAGACTCCAGTTCAGGAGGCTCCTGGGCCCTTGTGGGTAGTCCCATTTGTAGGTTCCCACCCCGGTTGTTTGAGGTGCCCAGAGGATGCCAGAAGTGACCCCAGGAGGGGTGTTTCAGGAGCACTTGGTTCCCTGTCTGGCACCCGAGTGTTCTTTCTGGAGGTGGCCTGTCCCATGGGCCATGCTGGACTGCTGTGAGTCTAGAGCTGCTCATGCTTTCGGGCCTTTGCACTGGCCAGCCCTCTGCCGGGAGGGCTCTCCACAGATGTGTTTAGGGCTTTCCCTCCCTCCTCGGGTCTTTGCTCAGATGTCCCCTTCCCAGTAAGGGCTTCTCTGATTGTTTAGATTTGCACCACCCCTGTCCACACACTCCTGTCTTCCTTCCCTGCTGTATTTCTTCACAGTACTTATCACCATGTGACTCACTGTAGATTTTACCTAGTTTTTGTTTTTGGGGGAAGTCTATCTGCCCTACTAGAATGTCGGCTTCTTGAGGGCACGGGCTTGGTTTTGTTCTTTTCTGTATCTCCCGTGTCCAGAACAGTGCGTGGCACAGAGTTAGGTGGAACATACAGTTAGGTAGATAGAGCAGTGTGGTCTTGAGGGTACTGCATTTACCTTACATCATTGAAGCTGCTGGGAGGTGCTGGTGGAGGCCCTGTCGTTTCACATAAAGCATGTGATGGAAAAGCCGGTGTATGTGGTGTGTGTGTGTGTTTTGTCATGTTATTGCTATTTCAGAAATCCAGAGTTCTTTCTATACTTTACTTGGATGTTGATTTCAGAATGACTGGTTTTTCTTTCTGACTCATGAAGGCTGCTGTATTTTGAATCTGAAACATTAGGGGAAAGTGAAACTTTAAAATGTGTGATGCATGATTAGCTATTGTTACATTTCACTTTCTGTACCTGAATATTTCCCTCCCTGCTATCACAGCACCGTCTAAGCCGCCATCACCCTCCCCTGGACAGTGTTGCAGCCCTCCAGCCACTCCACCTGAGGCCGCTTTACCTGACAGCACTCTGTCTGAGCCCCCTCGCCAACCCACGCTCCAGCCCCACAACAGCCAGGGGTCTGCTCTGTACCCCCAGCACTCGGCCATCTCTGCCATGGCCACCCTCACAGCTTTTTTTTTTTTTTTTTTAAAGATTTTATTTATTCAGTTTTTTCCCCCCAAAGCCCCAGTAGATAGTTGTATGTCATAGGTTCACATCCTTCTAGTTGCTGCACGTGGGACTCGGCCTCGCGTTGGACGGAGAAGTGGTGCCTCGGGGCGCTCCCGGGATCTGAACCCGGGCCGCCAGCATCAGAGCGCACGCACTTAACCGCCAAGCCACGGAGCCGGCCCACACCCTCACAGCTTTAACCAGCTAATTCTGTAAATGACATCTGGCCTGTCACTCTCTTAGGATGTAGCTTCCTAGGGACAGGGACCATAGCTGCCTTATGGCCATGTCCCTGGACCCTTGCTAGCACAGTGGCCATGTTTGTTGAGTAATTGGGTTAATAATGTGGCTACTTTACCTCCTTTAAGAAACTCTGATGAGCAAAATGAGTATATATTTTTATGAAACAACAGGAAAACTGTGGCTTTGGAGAGTAAGGTGTACTTACAGAAGTTACTCCACAGCCTGAGTTGTCTGCGTTGGGCAAGTGAAAGCTCTTGGAGCTCCTGCTGACCCTCCCAGGACTGTGGACAGGGAGTTGTGGGATGTGCTGTAAGGTGGGGCAAACAATCCAACGTGCCTGCTGGGAGGGGGTGGACAAAGGGGCTGGATGAAGGGGCTGGAGAGGTTCCTGGGAATTGGAGGTGGAGGCAGATGGTGGCTGTGCTGCTGGCTGGTGTGTGTGTAGATGCAGGGCATCCTCTCTCTGCCCCCTCTCAGCCTGGCCCCAGGGCCACCTCACCACTCTCCTGCATCTCCGGAGCATGTACCCTGTTTCTCTCTTTTGAATGTGGCCAAGCTTTCTACTTTAGTGCTCACCCAACCAAAGCAGGCACGGCGCAGCTCAGGCTCCAGAGCATTCTGCACCTGTCCAGAGCATGCTGACAGTTTTAGCCAGCTGCTAACAACAAAGTAAGATGACTAACTAGTTTATGTTCATTTATACTAAGGTGGTGTGTGTCCCTTAACGGAGAGGCTCATTAATGCCTTCGAACCTCTCACTGGAATTGTGCTTTTTGGCTGGGTGAACTTGCCAAGGCATCTTGTAAAAGTCCGAGTTAGCATCAGGTGCATTAATATTTACAGATGGGAAAAACCTGGGCTCAGACCTTTATCTTGTGAGAGGCTCTGCAAAGTATACAGAACACAGTATTTCTCTACCTCAGATTTCAATTCTAGACCACCTGCAGGTTACAATGCTAAGAATATACGCATGAAGGGCCGGCCCTGTGGCTTGGTGGTTAAGTGCGCGCGCTCCGCTACTGGCTGCCCGGGTTTGGATCCCGGGCGTGCACCGATGCACCGCTTGTCTGGCCACGCTGAGGGGGTGTCCCACATACAACAACTAGCAGGATGTGCAACTATGACATACAACTATCTACTGGGGCTTTGGGGAGAAAAAGGGAAAAAAAAGGAGGAGGATTGGCAATAGATGTTAGCTCAGGGCTGATCTTCCTCACAAAAAAAAAAAAAAAGAATATACGCAGGGGATTGTCTTAAGTCTTAACGCCCCTTTACCTGCTGTCTGGGAGGCTCCTTCTGGGAGAAGTGATTCGCCTGCAGGAGCAGCTGTTCCTGGACAGGCTGCGAGGCTGCAGGTCAATGTGCTCAGCTGCTTCTCCTCCTCACATGCCAGTTTCCTGGCTCGATGTGTTCTTATTCTGCAGTGGTTTGTTTTACCAAGGAAGAAACAGAGTGTTCTTCACGGCAGTCAAAGCGGGCTCCTAGCTGTTTTTTTCATCCCTGCTCTGAGTTGAGAGTTTGTATCATTAGTAAAAAAAAATTCTTAAATCAGAGAAATTGTTGGGTATATTCTTACAGCAAGTGAAATGTCAAAGGCTGGCATTTGGAAACAGCGTTGTCAAGCAGAGTTCCAGCCAAAACCTGTGTGCTAGCCAGCTGAGCTGGGAGTCCGGGAGAAACTGAAAAAGAAAGTGAGGGCCTGCGACCTGGTGGGGTTTCCTCAGTCCACCGGCCTGTGGCTGCTGTTGGACTGGCTGACTGCTTGCCTGTGAGCAGGGCACTGCACCAAGACGGTCCAGTTCGTGTACCTTTGCTAGGTTGGTGTTCTTACCCTGTTGGGAGTTGAATGTGGCTCTGACTGCTGAGGCAGTTGGTTGTTCACTTCAGTCCCATTGGGGGTGTGCCCTTTCCCTCCTCTAAGCCTCCTCCAGCTCCTGCAGCCACTCAGCACCTGCGCCGCCCCCTTCCTTGCACTTCCATTCGGCTCTGGAGGGCTGCGAGTACATTTGGTGGTGTACTTTCTTCTGTTCTAGTCCGACGCTTCTCAGTGTAGTCACTGCCCTGGTTGGCAGTCTTACTGTGAAGCCTCATCAGTACTCACATGTCATACTATTTACATCATGGAAGTAGGTTTCTTGTTGTTTCCCAAACACAGCATTAGGATTTTTTAACACGCCTTTTTCAAACTGGGCACACCTACCCCTGCGGATCCCAGCTTTCTGTGCTTGTGCTGCTTTCTCTCTCCTGCTCCAAGGGGTGGCTGCAGGACCGCGCTGCACATGGTTCTCCTAGTGCTGAGTGCTGTGAGGGCAGTCACCGAACCGTTGGTGGGGTCCTTCCTGGGGGCAGGAGGGTAGAGTCGACGGAGATGGAGTGGCATTCCTCAACCCGGAACTGTTGATGCCCGGCCTGCTCAGTTTATGTTGTGGGGGCTGTCGTGTTCCTTGTAGGATGTTATGGCATCCCTGCCCCCACTCTCTAGATGCCAGTTATGCTTTTTCCCTCCACCAGTTAATGGCAACCAAAAATGTCTCCAGACATTGCCAAGGGTCCCCTAGGGGGCAGAATGGCCCCAGTTGAGAACCACTGGGATAGAATATGTGTCAGGGGCCAGCCCCAAACTTCTTAAGACTGGGAACTCATGGTGCTGGGCTCCATCCTAATGGGTTGTGCTTTAGAGTGGCCCTGGCAGCTCCCAGGACATGCCCCACGTTGGGGCAGCCATGGAACTGAGCCTGTTGCCTGTTCTCACGCTCACTGCTTGTGGAGGGACACATGCGCTCTCTTGGGGAAGGAGCTTTGGTAGCACATCTGGGCCAGCCAGGTGTTTTCAGGGCTGGGCTGCTGCAGCGTCAGACTTGGAGTCCTCTACATCCAAACGTGTTGACACGGAGTGGCAGATCTGATGCTTATATTCTGCAAGGAAAATGCAGTGCCATCTCGGTGCCTGTTTTCTGCCTGAATCACGTCTCAGTCACTCTCTGCCATCCCCAGCAAACAACACCAGTGACAGACACACACATCCTGTCCTTCAGATCTCAGTTCTTGTGGTACTCCCGTCTCCCCTCACACCTGTTCAGGTGGCCTGGGCGTTTTCTGTGGCGCTTACAATCCTCACATGTGGACGGGTGCTGGAGCGGAAGTGAGCAGGTTTTATTCATCATGATGCTCCACTTCCTCTCATCAGTGCTAGGCCAGATGCTGCTCAGTGTCACAGGGTCTGTTGGGTCAGGTCCAGCTCTGTCGAGACAACCCATTGGTTTCCAGTGCACCTCGTGGTTTGGCCAGCACCCACTGCGGAGCCGGGGAACGGGCAGAGGTATATACTGAGGGTCGCCCGCCTGATTGGTGCCTGTGTGCGGTGTCGGCCTAGCTGAGGTTAGGTGCAAACCCATGTTTTCTAAAGGGCAGTGCTCGCGTTTGAGGATCTGTTCTGGAGACCTTTTTTTATAACTGTAGAAACCACTTTGATAGGAAAAAAAGGAAGGTCTCAGAAACACGTACTTGTAAACCAGTCTCATCAGATTTTTCTTCTCCTTGTCCTTCCTGGGGCCGGCCTGCTGCATGGAGCTGAGGCTTATCCAGTGCTGCGAGGACTGCCCAGGCTCCCACCTGTTCTTGCCATCTGCTGCCCCCCCTTTTCCACCTCCATGCTCATCATGTTTGGGTCACAGGATGTTCCGTCTAGATTTGTTTTTGACTCTATGTGTTTTGTGTATCTCAAGATGAGTGTCTCCGTTAGCTCAGCTCTTGTGGTGGCTGAGCTGTCACTGCTGCACACCATTGGTTGCTGTGTGCCCACTTGTCTTTACTGTTCCTGGTGCACTTTCTACAGGAGTCTGGCTACTTCAGAGTTCTCTGTGTCTCCCTTCCCTATTTAAATGGAGAAAAAAAATTTTGTCTATCCTTTAAGAACAAACATGTATACAATACAAGAAACAGAGCTTTGTATGCCATCCTCCCTTCAACAATAATTATAAAATTAAATGTTTAATTGTATTCAACCTGCTTTTATGTTACAATATTGATATACTTTTTTTTTTTTTTTTTGCTGAGGAAGATTCACCCAGAGCTAACATCCGTTGCCAATCTTCCTCATTTTTTTTTGGGTTGAGGAAGATTGTCCCTCAGCTAACATCTGTGCCAGTCTTCCTCTATTTTGTATGTGGGACTCCACCGCAGCATGGCTGATGAATGGAGTAGATCTGCGCCCAAGATCTGAACACGTAAACCCAGGCTGCCGAAGTAGAGTGTGCAGAACTTTACCCACTTGGCCATGGGGCCAGGCCCTCAATTTTTTTTTTTTTTTTTTTGAGAAAGAGTGGCCCTGAGCTAACACCTGTTGCCAATCTTCTTTTTCTCTTTTTTTTCCTACCCAAAGCCCCAGTACCTAGTTGTGTATCATAGTTGTAGAGTTGTAGCTCTTCTGTGTGGGATGCCGCCTCAGCACGGCTTGATGAGTGGTGAGTCGGTCCGCGCCCAGGATCCGAACCGGTGAACCCTGGGCCGCCAAAGTGGAATGTGCGAGCTTAACCGCTACGCCACTGGGCCGGCCCATAGGCCCTCAATATTGATAAACTTTTTATCACCTGTGTGTATTGTTACAAACTCATGATTTTTCTCAGTTTCAGCTTATTCTGGTAAGCTATACTTATTGATCTCTTTTTAGTATTTATAGGGTCACAACTTGGCCAGTGACAGCCCCTACAGATCAGCTTCCCTGCCCTTTTGTCCTACCACAGACATTTGTGAAGGCTGCCTCCTTTTCAGACATAGCAAGGGGTTCCTGGACCATATTGATTGTCTTTTTTCTGTTCTAAGACATGGAGTCAAGTGCTCTCCTGGGTTCTTTTAATGGGGAGTCCTATTAGAAACAAATCTGGGTGCTCTGAGTTCATTTCATGTTGTTCTACAACAGTCTGGTGGTGGGTAGGCTAATGATGTCACTGCTAGAACACTGTAGGGTCAGAGCTGGAAAAGAGATTTTTTTTTTTATGGTTGTGAATACAGCTTTTATGTATTTCCAATTTAACTTTGACACTGTCTTATATCCTTTGTTAATGCCCACCTAAATCTTTAACTGTATTTCTACCTGCTTCTCTTTAGTATTTCTTTTTTTTTAATAATTTTATTTATTTATTTTTCCCCCAAAGCCCCGGTAGATAGTTGTATGTCATAGTTGCACATCCTTCTAGTTGCTGTATGTGGGACACGGCCTCAGCATGGCCAGAGAAGCGGTGCGTCGGTGCGCGCCCGGGATCCGAACCCGGGCCACCAGCAGCGGAGCGCGCACACTTAACCGCTAAGCCATGGGGCCGGCCCCTCTTTAGTATTTCTGTGTGTCTCGTTGACAACAGTTCTATCATCACTTTGTTGACAAATTACCAAATTGCTTTCCAAAAACATTTTAACAACAACACGGGTTTATGGTGCCAACTGCAGTTAGATGAGTATGCTTGCTTTATCATAGTCTTGCCAGCACTGGGTGTCTCAGTGTATTGAGAACATATTTAATCATCATTCTTTCTATTAATTTATCCCTAACCTCTCCCCATAATTAAAAGTGTACAGTGCTGTGTCTGGTTGCCTTAATTTGTCTTTGAATACTACGCACATTTTCATCTCTTTTGAGATGCACATAACACATTTTCAACTCACATTTCAACTTGAGTTTTTTTGGTGCTTAATATTTGTCTGTTTCTTCATTAAAAGTCTTGATGATTTATAGATTTGAATGAGTTCGTATATATAAATTAATGCAGTCATATGTGATATAACTATTTTTTTCTGATATTATTATTGATTGATGTCTTAATAGTTTATAACATTGTGAAATTTTGGTTGTACATTATTGTTTGTCGGTCACCATATAGATGCCTCCCTTCACCACTTCTCCCCACCCCACAACCCCCTTGCTCCTGGTAACCACCATACAGTTCTCTCTGTCCGTGTTACAACTTTTTTTTTTTTTTTTTTTTGGTGAGGAAGGTCAGCCCTGAGCTAACATCCGTGCCATTCCTCCTCTTTTTGCTGAGGAAGACTGGCCCGAGCTAACATCCGTGCTGATCTTCCTCCACTTTATGTGGGGTGCCGCCACAGCACGGCCTGACAAACGGTGCGTCGGTGTGTGCCCAGGATCCGAACCCCAGGCCGCCAGCAGCAGAGTGCGCGCACTTAACCGCTACGCCACGGGGCCGGCCCCTATTTTTTTTTTTTTTTTATAACAGCTTATTAGGATGTAACATACCATACAATTTACCCATTTAAAGTGTGTAATATTTCAGTGGTTTTAAATATATTCACAAGGTTGTACAAACATCACCACCATCCAGTTCTAGAACCTCATCATTCCAAAAATAACCCAGACCCATTAGCAGTCACTCCATATTCTCCCCCTCCTGCAGCCCCTGACAGCCGCTAATCTGCTTTCTGTCTCTATAGATTTGCCTATTCTGGACATTTCACAGAAATGAAATCATACAATATGTGGCCTTCTGTGTCTGGCCATTTTCACTTAGCATATTTTCCATGTTCATTTATGTTATAGGATGTGTCAGTACCTGCTTTTCATGGCTGAATAATACTTCATTTTATGGCTAGACTGCATTTTGTTATCCATTTATCCATTGATGGGCATTTGGGTTGCTTCCACCTTTTGGCTATTTTGAATAATGCTGCTGTGAACATTCTTGTACAAGTTTTGTGTGGACATAGTGTTTTATTTCTCTTGGGTATACACCTAGGAGTGGAATTGCTGGGTTATATGGTACCTGTTTCCTTTTGAGGAGCTGTCAGACTGTTTGCCAAAGGGACTGCCCCATTATACATTCCCAGCAGCAATGTATGAGGGTTCCAGCTTCTCTGCATCCCCACCAACACTTGTTATTATCTGTCTTTTTGATTCTAGACATCCTAGTGGGTGTGAAGTGGGATCTCATTGTGGCTTTGATTTGCATTTCCGTATTGACTAATGATGTTGAGCATCTTTTAATGTACTTATTGGCCATTTGTATATCTTTTTTGGAGAAATATTTATTCAGATCAGTTGCCTATTTTTAAATTGTGTTTTGATTTGTTTTTTTGAGTTGTGTGCGTTCTTTATATAGTCTGGATACAAGTCCCTTATCAGATACATGATTTGCAGATATTTTCTCCCATTCTGTCGATTGTCTTTTCACTTTCTTGATGTTGCTTTTGAAGCACAAAAGTTTTTAATTTTGGTGAAGTCCCTTTGATCTGTTTTTTTCTTTTGTTGCTTGGCCTTTTGGTTTCATTTCTAAGAAACCGTTGCCAAGGTCACGAAGATTTATTCATGAAGGTTTATATATTCTTCTAAGAATTGTATAGTTTTAGTTCATACCTGTAAATCTTTGATCCATTTGAGTTAAATTTTGTATATGATGTGGGAAAGGCATCCAGCTTCATTCTTTTGTGTGTGGACATCCAGTTGTCCTGGCACCATTTGTTGAAAAGGCTATTCTTTTCCGTTGAAGGGTCTTGGCACACTTGTCAAAAATCAATTGGGCGTAGCTGTATGGGTTTATTTCTGGACTCTTCCATTCGTTTATGTGTCTGTCCTTATGCCAGTAGCACAGTCTTGATTACTGTAGCTTTGTAATAAGTTTTGAAATCTGGAAGTGTGAGTCCTCCAACTTTGTTCTTTTTTGAGATTGTTTTGGCTATTCTGGATCTCTTGAATTTCCATATGAATTTTAGGATCAGCTTGTCAATTTCTGCAAAGAGGCTAGCTGGGATTTTAATAGGGATCCCATTGAATAATTTTTAAAGATTTTATTTATTCAGTTTTTTCCCCCCAAAGCCCCAGTAGACAGTTGTATGTCATAGGTTCACATCCCTCTAGTTGCTGTACGTGGGACTCGGCCTCGCGTTGGACGGAGAAGTGGTGCCTCGGGGCGCTCCCGGGACCCGAACCCGGGCCGCCAGCATCAGAGCGCGCGCACTCAACCGCCAAGCCACGGAGCCGGCCCTGAATAATTTTTAAATCTTGTTAAATTTTTGAATTTGTTTAAATAATTTAAAAACATACAACTCTTTAAATGGCTTAGAAGTAACTTTGATGTGTATTGAGCAGTTTGACTCTAAATCAGTTATTTTCTAAATTGTTAACCTGTTATTCTGCTACAGTCTTTTTGAGAAGCTTATTTTTTATGAACTATAACTTTAATGTGTAGTTGGCAGTTCTTGGACTTTTCTTTCCATTAACTTATACTTTTGTGTCCAGGACTGCCAGGTTAGAATTCTCTGTAGTTGAGGTGCAGTAATTGAGTGCCTTCTGTGTGTCCAGCCTTAGTCAGGGTGGGTGAGCAGGGCGAGGGGATCTAGGGTGGGAGACACTGTGGTCACAGGGTTTGGACTGGCTTCCTCTATGGGTAGGAGTTGGCCGCAGATGGCATTTAGGCTGGGCAGTGATGGGAATGCCAACTGGCCAAGCAGGGGGGGTTGGAGACTTCATGCAGTGCTGAGGGAGGAAGGTGAGGGCAGATAGGTGCTGGGTGGTGGGGTTGGTAGGCACGCAGGACACGGCGGGCTGGGATTTGATCAGGGAAGGGACTTGGGAGAGGAGGGCAGTGGCCTGACCCTTGTGGCAGAGTGTCACATGGCCTGCCCTGTACTTGACGTTTGTGTTTCAACAGTGTCAACATTTCAGTTCATGCCTTTAGGAAAATCTGCTTTGAGTCTTACCTCTTTTTTCTCTGTGTCCACTAGTATGACACCGTTCCTATTCAGTCCAGTGTGGTGTTATGTTCCTGCCCATCCCCATCAATGGTGAGGACCCAGACTGAGTCCAGCACGGCCCCTGGCGTTCCCAGCGGTGGTAGCAGGCAAGGCCCCGTCATGGACAGCACCACGGCTGAGTCCCGGCCAAACGCCAACTCCTTGCAACATGCTGCACAGCCGCCACCACCACAGCCTCGGAAGAAACGGCCTGAGGACTTCAAATTTGGGAAAATTCTTGGTGAAGGGTCTTTTTCAACAGTGAGTACATGCCACTGTTGTTTGTTGAATGAGTATGTTTTCCTTGGGAAGGCTGACCTTCCTTGGGGCTTGGAGCTGGGAGACCCAGATACCAGGGTGGTGGTCTTCCCCGTAAGAGGGTCTCAGGACCCTTGGGGGTTCCTCTCCTGTTGTGAAGGTGACTTGGGGCTGGCTACTACCAAGCAGATCACGTGGCTAAAATATCTAAGCCGTGATTTTGTAGATGAAAGCTTTAAAAGGCATCTCTTGATCTTATTTTTTACTTTTTAAAAAAATTCAGTTAATTTTTATTCTAACCAGGCATCAGCAAGTTACATTCCATGTCTTTGTGTCCCATTGGCAAGGCCTTGGAAGCTTTTCTGTTCCTTAGATTGAAAATTAGTATCAGTATTAGTATCTTCAGAGGTTTTGGGAAACATTTAATGACCTTTGTTATTTCTCTGTTATTTTAAAATATATATAAAACAGTACACCCTTGATATTTGCTAGAGTTGCAGCCCAAGACGCACTAGCCTCTAGGTTCTTGTGACCTCAGTTTCATAAAACAGAAATATTATCACAGCACTGTCAAGTCATACACAGAGTAACTCTTTTTGCTACCTGAGTGTTACCTGTTTTGTGGTATTTTTCCTCTTAAAGCAAAGAAATGAAGGTTCAGAGCAGCCCCTTAGCTGAGGTGGAAGCCCTCTGTAGCTGTCGTGGGGCCGGGGGCTTGCTGTAGGCTCATGGGGAGGACCGAGCACCTGCTCCCCAGCTGGGGAGCGCAGTCTAAATCTGCACCTCTGTGAAAAGGCAGATCCCTGCTGCTGTGTCTCTGAGCTGGGCCCAGCATGCGCTGTGGACACACCAGGGTGGCCCCGCAGGGTCCTCACTCTGGCAGGGTTCCTGAATAATGAGTCTTTCTTGCCTGGACTTTGTGAAGAAACCTTGTGCGAAATTTGTTTTCCTTTTCTCTTTTTACATTTATGAAATATTTCAAAATACAAAGAAGAATGTGAAATATATAGCTCACCCATATTCCCAACATCACTTTAATTAATGTTAACTTTTGCTCCCCTTACATTTTTGTTTTAGATTTTTTTATTGGCAGTTTTTTTTTTTTTAATTATGAAAGCACTGTGTCCTCATAATAAAAACTTTCAACTATGAGGATGGTCCCTAGTAGTTCTGGTACTCACAGATCCTTTCAGAAAGAAACTAATTTGAAAAGAACCTTGGGTATTTTGCACAGTTACTTACAATAGTCCAGTAAAAGAAGAATTCTCTCCTTTTCTCAGCTTTACTTCATTGGACGTTTATCTTGGCTGGAAAATGAGGACTTATTTGTGAAACTCCCCCCTGTCCCTGGGTTTCCACAGTGGGTGAAATTAGGCACCTGGGTGAAATTAGGCACCATCCGTTCTGGGTGACATACTCCTGGGGTTGAAAGGCCCCAGCAGTAGTTCTTGTCATCCTTGTGCCTTTTGAACCGCTGTGCCAGGGAGGTGCCTGGGAAAGCTGGAGGCTCCTTTCTGGTGCTGTTTGGAATCCTGCAGCCCTGGGTCTCAAATTATATCTGCTACCCTCAGGTCTTTCTCACTCTCCTGAAATAGAGACCACTTAAAACTAGATTTCCAGGGGAGGGATGGAGGACAAGCGGCAGTTCCCAGGCTGGGTAGAATCTTCGCTTGGCAGAGCCTAGTGCTGGAGAGCAGAGAGGCCTAGCCTGCTGCTGTCCAGCACCCTGAGGATGATCGTGACATCTAGATTAGCCCTACTGTCAGCCCCAGGTGACATGGAGGGATGTGCCATGCCTTGTTCTCTGGAAGAGGGACACTCCCTGCCCTGCGCCCATGAGGAAACCTGTATGTGAAATGCAGAATTCATGCAACAGAAAGATTACATAAATATCTCCTTCAGAAAGGATTACTTTAAATATTAGCACTCTCTAACAATCTTTTCTTTTTTCTACTTATGTAGCTAGTACATGCTCCTATGAAGAATTTAACATTGCAAAGTACATAACCCAGGGAAGGGAAGTCCTTCCCCAGTCGCTCCCCCACACTCCCCAGTGCCCGAGAACAGTCCATACAGGTACATTCCTCCAGAAAGATCTTTGAGATCTTTACACTTGAGTACATAGAGTCTGACCTTGTTCTTAATAACTGCAGGGTGTTTCACACAGTGCTTTTCCAGGATCACTTCTGATGAGTCTGGTGAAGAATGCTGTAACAGGATATAACTCGTAACCAGGGGCTGGATGAACTGCCTGTGGCCTCCTGAGGTCTTCCTAGCAGGTCCAGGGCTTTCCCAGGAGTCGAGCAGGTTTCATCTGCTCTGTGGTCCTCGTGCCATCCCCCTGCAGGTGTCTTGAGAGAGGCATTTGCACCAGCTGGCAGTGGTGGGGGCCGCCCCAGCACACTGCGAAACTGGGCTCATCAGGCATTTGGAAATTGGCGCGCAGGTTGTGCCCAGGGTTTGCTTGTGTAGAAAAGTCTTTTCCACATTGTGTGATGCCCCTTTGGTGCTCTGTCCCCAAAGTGGAGTTTGAGTACAAGACTTGGGGTGCTGCAGAGAAGGCACAGCCGGGGTGTGACTGCATCCTGTGGGGGAAGGCACTCTCCCCAGGCCAAGTGTGATTTAGTTTCCTGTGCCCTTGATAGCAGGGATCATATTCACGGTATCTGAGATGGCATCAAGTAGGGTAACAATTATTGGAAAAAGCTTTTTGGAATGAACATATACTGTAGACATATTCATAAAGTTATTTTTTGAAGAAATTCCCAGTACCTGCTTGTGGAGGTATTAGTTGCTGCTTGTTCCTACTGTTTGTGAGGATTATGCTAGTCTAAGATGTTCCTGAATGTATATTTCACTGCACCCTGGGGACTATTGGCAGCTGATTGAGAGCCTTCTAAAAAAAGTCAAGAGAGATATTTGTTTTGCTGTTAACTCTTAGAACACATTAACTCAGCCATTGACGTTCAGCTGTGTTAGCACAGGACCAAAAATATTTAAATGTAATTTCAAATATTTAAATGTTATTGCATAGTGGGGATGGGGTGGCCTGTGTGGTTGGTTACAGGGAGGCTTGTGAGACTCAGTGCCCTGGTTACATTGGGTGTTTTTTCTCTTCTCTTTCCCCCTTTTCTTTCCAAACCAGGTTGTCCTGGCCCGAGAACTGGCAACCTCAAGGGAATATGCTAGTAAGTACTAACTCCCGCGAGCTGTGTGTCTGGGGTGCAGGGACCCCTGGAGGTTTCTGTGCTGATTTCAGGGGATAGGATGCTGTTGGTCTTACAGACCGTGAAGCCAGTGGGTGTGTTTTGTGAAAAACTTAAATATGTACCAGTTAGCTTTATGAGTTGTATCTTTAGTATTTTCTTACCGTTTCCAATTGTAGTAACTCACTTCTCTCTTACCTTAAGTTAAAATTCTAGAGAAACGTCACATTATCAAAGAGAACAAGGTCCCGTATGTTACCAGAGAGAGAGATGTGATGTCGCGCCTGGATCACCCCTTCTTTGTTAAACTTTACTTCACGTTTCAGGATGATGAAAAGCTGTGTATCCTTTGACCGGTCAAGCCTTCTGAATCACACCACTGAGCCCCTATCGTTGTGGAATCATGACCCCATTGTTTGTTTTCATAAGTAGCCCCTTCCCTGGAAAGGAAAAGGGTGGCAGATACTAAATATAAAGGAATTCCCATCACTTTGCTTTGGGAGCCCCTGGGATTGCTGGCATTCACTGAAGTAGAACAGTCACTTCAAGGGAGATCAGCACAAACATTTTTGGGGTATTTGTTATTGATAAGCATTATGTCTAAAGGATCGTTATTATTTTAACCTCACGGTTGCTAGACATTTATTCAAAGGCATTCCCTCATTCCTCTAACCAGTGTCCTTGGAATATCTACCAAGTTTCAAGTCCTATGCCCAAAGCAGGGAAGTGAGAGAGAGGAAGAATGACCTTGGGCATTTGGGGCTCCTGGAAGGCGGGTACCTCTATGCCCTCTTTTTGCCCAGGGGTGTGAGGTTTGGTTGGAAGGGACATCTTTACCAGGCTCAGCCCAGGTGAAAAGTCCAAGGAGTGACCCACAGGAGCCCAAATCCTTTCTCCCTGTACCCAAGATGCTGTTCTCCCGGTGGCAGCCACTTCCCAGGGCCCTCCAGCCTCCCTCTTCCCTCCTTGCCCCCTGGAGTCTGCTCTCTCTGCCCATGGATCTCTGATCACCCAGTGCCTCTGGCTCTCCAGGGCTGTGCATACTGCTTCTCCAGATGCTCCTCCAGCAGACATCACAGCCCACTGAGTCTTTGCTTTATTGGAGGGCATCTCATGCTCCCTGACTTCTCTAACCCTGGAGCATTGTCTCTTTTTCCTTTGTGTAACCATCAGAGAGGGCCACACGTCTGTCCTCCAGCTTGTCTCTGAGCATGTCCAGCACGCGGTCATGTGGGCCAGTTTCTGCGCACTCCCTGGCTGCTTTCCTGCTCTTGTTCTTCCAAACCAAGACTTCCTCAGCCCTGGTGTGTCCAGTGACTCTGTCCTTGATCCCAGCAGATGCTTTTGGCTTTTACTCAACTGAGAGAGGTCGGGCTGTCGGATTGAGTTGGTTCAGAGCTTGTTCAGGTTTAAACCTCAGTCTTTGCATCTATTCTTTTCCTCCTGCCCTCAGGTCTCTGGAACCGCTTTCCCTCACCCCACCACCCACAAAGCTGGTCTGGTGTCTGAGGGCTTGGCTTCCCCCTCCCACCTGATCCCCCTGCTACCTCCTCAGACATTCCCCCTCTCCCCCCTTCTCTACACACAGATTCTTCTGGGTTCAAACTTTGCTGGATCCTGTTTCCCCTTTAACACCATTTTCTGGCTCCTTCGCCTGTCAGCTGAATTTGTTGTTCTGATTATTGAGAAGTCCTTGTTGAATGCCAGGTGATGGGAATGTGCTGGTCAGTAAGGTGAAGGCTCTGCCCTCAGAGAGCTTATGTTTCTGTGGAGGAGTTAGATGTACACAGATGATCGATACCTTTACCTTAGGTACCTTAGGTACCTATACGATACCTAATAGACTTTGAGAGACCAAGAGCAGTAAGGCGAGGTGAGGGAGCACTGGAGTGTGCTGCTGGTTTAGCTCGGTGGTCTGAGGAGACCATGCTGGCCAGAGACCTGGGTGGAGTGAGGGCAGGAGCGCGTAAGGGCATATGTGTGAGTGGAGCAAAAAGGCTGGGCAGGGGCCAGCTCTTTGAGCCTCAGAGGCCTGGCTAGAGTTTTGGATTTTCTTCTGAGTGTGTCAGGGAACCCAGGAGGGTCTTGAGCAGGGCAGCCGTTCACTCTGACTCTGGCTGCTGCTGCAGTGAAGGTTTTTGTAAGTGAACTGGGCGAGGGAAGATGGAGTCATGGTGGCTCCTGGGTGAGGGACCTCGGAGCTTGGGTGCACAGTGGTGCTGTAGTTGAGCTGGAAGAGACTGGGGAGAGGCTGGGCTGAGGGTGGATGTCTCATTGGTGTTTGATGCATTCGTTGGTGCTCGCTGCTCAAGGACCAGTTGGGCTGCTGGGTGGCTGCCAGCAGAGCTCTGCGAGGAGTCAGGGTGGCGAGCAAATTAGGGGTGTGTCAGTGGGCTGGCTGGCCACTGGAGGGCGCTTGGCAGGGGGGAAGTGTGAGGCCTGAGCCTGGGTCACCCCACAGCAGAGAGTGGCACGCTGAAGGAACTCTCCAAGGAGGTTGCGGGGGTGTTGCCAGTGAATGGAGAGCACAGAGACCCGGGGCACACAGGACCAGGTGCTTTCCAATGGAGGGTGCTGGGCTGCCCAGTCAGATGCTGCTGAGTCAAATACATGGGGCCTGGGCCTGACCTGTGGGTTGGCCCCCATGCAAGTTGTTGTTGACAGTGGCATTTTGGGGGTAAGGAGGAGGGTTCAAGAGAGAGAGGTGAGGAGGTGCAGACAGCACACAGAGCAGGTTCCTCCCAGTGGTTTTACTGTAAAGGGGAGCAGTGAAGTGATCTAGTACTCACTGGCGTGGAGTGGGGAGAGGGCTTTCTTGTTGGCTTGTTTTAGGTGTCACCCCTGTCCTGATCTCTCTGTTGTCACTGCTCGTGTGGCAGCCATCAGTGGCCTCCTGAGGACATTGAAGGGAGCTCTTCACCTCTGTTCTGTATCTCTCTCACCTCTCAGGCCACGTTGACCCCTTGTTTCTCGTGCTCTCTAGGACCTGTGTGACTCGGCTCCTCCTTGAGCCCGTGGAAGTCTCTGGCTGCCAGATTTTCTGGAGGCCCAGGCCTGGTCTTCTTGCAGGGCCCGTGGGACAAAGTGTCTTGATTGGGAGGCTCTGACAGATCACACACACTTGACGACTTCTCCCAAGGTCACATCTGGTGGGATAAGGTGGCTCAGTGTGGATGAGTGAGCTTGCTGTCTAATTTCAGATGGGCTTGACCAGAGTATCATAGTGGAGGGGACTCTAGGTCTTAGTCTAACAGTATCTGTTGCTCTTGATCTTTAACGCAAATTCCAAAGTCCGTGAAGGTTGTGAGGGCTCACTTACCTCCGACAAGAGTGAGACCTGGGGACTTCCGCCCCACTCAGAATGCTTAGTGGCGTACATTGTGTTCAAAGAGAAAGAAAAGGAAACTCTGCCTGAAGAAAACCCCCAATATGCACACCATCCTCCCTGTAGCCATAATTTACACGTTGGGGAGAGAAGGGAACAGTTCTTCCAGCAACTGCAGGGGCAAACCCACCCTCAGGACAGGTGAGGCAGAGCCTGGAGACACCCCTGCAGCAGCCCGAAAATGGGTGGGTAGATCCATGTGGGGCCCCCTGGGTGCTTGCAGCCTCTTTGCCCTCTGGAGGTTCAGCTTGACCAGACTCAGTCTCTGTCCCAGGACAGGGGAGCAGAGCTCAGAGAAGTGGCCAGGTGCAAGCCCTCCTTCCCTCCTAGGGTACAGCGCTAGGCTGGGCTGAGCTGAGCACCAGAGCTGGGCAGTGAGGGTGTGTGTGCCTTTCCCTCCAGCAGGGATGAAGGCTGAGGGGTTTCAGAGGCTTTTGCTCAGCTGGCCTGTGTTCTTCCTCCACCTCCCACCTGCTCATCCTGTGTGTCCTCTCTTGCAGCCTGGGGACACAAGCAGTGTGCTAGGGCTCTGGAGGCTGGGCTCTAGTCCTGTCCCTCCTTGGCTTCATGACCTTGAATCAGTTGCTTAACCTCTCTGGGCCGGGTTCTTCTGCGAAGTGCAGGTGTTGGATGCATCAGGCTCTCAGGCTCTGCCACAGGCCTGGTCTGTGCTCATCTTCCCGGGAATTCACCCACTCCATGAGAGAGAACAGCCTCTTCCTCACTGCCCTGGAGCATTGTCTATGCTGAGGGAGATAGAAACTTTCTAGAATGTGAAATGGACCAGTGAGGTCTGAAAGGGTACTTCTGGGGGATGAGGAATGTGTGTGGTTGGAGAGAACATGGGCCGTGATCCTCAACATCTGTCATGTTCAAAACCTATTCGTCACCTTAGCTCTGCAGCTGAGCAGAGAACCAGAAGTGTCCCTCACACAGGAAACAGGAACTCAGGGAGTGGTCAGATAAGGGGCAAAAACCTGTGAAGCCAGGAGAGGTGCTGTGTCTGTGTCTGTGGCTGAGCCTCTCATGTGGGCTGCAGGCTCCTAGGAGACGATGCTCCTAACTAGTGAGGCTCCTTGGCTAGTCCAGGTGCAGCTGCCTGCACAGGTGGCGCCAAGCTCCTGCTTGAGGGCAGGTGAATGGGAGTCTGCAGGCTGCTGGTGAAGAGGCTATGGACACCAGCCTTCACTGCAATGGGTGCAGAGCAGGGTGAGGTGGGAGGGCACCTGGCCGAGACCCTTTGCGTTCCCTAGAAGGAGGGTTGGCCTTTTGCTTCAGGTTCCTATTAAATGTTGTCTTAGTTGGAATGGCTTGGGTGGCTGCAGGTGGGGCTGGATCAGGGGCAGGTTTCGGCAGCTTTGGTTTCCAGTCCCTTTCCTCCCTGGCTTGTCCTCACTGCCCTGCAGCTTTAGGCTCCTTCCTTGGTGGGAGATGGCAGTGCTTTGGCAAATAGAAGCCGGACGAAATGCCCACCCTGAGCACGAGCCACCCCTTCCTGCCTTCAGAGGTGCTGCTCAGGGCGGGTGAGGACACGGGTCACCGTGTCCTTGGCTGCCAGGGAGCAGTGAAGTACCTGTGGATTTCCATTAATAGGCGCAGATGTTTGGTGCTTCCTGGAGGAAGCAGTTATACGGGACCCATGTATTGTTCCAGCCTTTAATCTTCTTTGGAAAAGGGAGAATAGAAATAAAACATCACACCGCAGTGCTGTCGGAGGGAAAGGTCACTGTGTTCCTTGAGTCTCTCCCCAGTGGGTGCCCCATAAATAGATTGAGTGAGGAAGTTAATAAAATGGCATTTCTCTTACAAAACTTGTCACTTTATACTTGGAAAGGAGCATTCATTTGAGGAACTTTTTACATAAATTGACTCAGCACAGCACGTGGAAGGCAGTCAGTGCTCAGTACATGTTGTGTACATGTTGTGGTACAGGTTTGGAGGCTATATTGTGATGGAGACCCCCTAACTCCCTTTGCTGAAGCCTGGGAAGAGGCAGGCCCTGACCGCCATCTCTAGCAGCTTCCCTTCACTGAGCCCATGGGTGTCGTCTGGGGATGGAGGGATCCAGACGAGGCGTTTGGGCTGAGAGGCTTGTGTCATTGTGTTCTTGGCGCAAAACCGACACTGGGGCCTGGCCCTGGAGCAGGGGCCTGGGATTCTGGCCCAGCAGCCGTGGTTCTGACCATAGCAGAGTCTGACTCGAAGAGAGGCAGCTGTCTCGGGCCACAGGTACCTTCAGTTTTCATTAATTAAAAAAATTCCTGTTGGGCTGTTAAGGTCAGTTTGAAAAAATGACTTTTGCACTCTTCCTTAACTAAGCAATATTTAGATTTTGGCCTTAGTTATGCCAAAAACGGAGAGCTACTTAAATACATTCGCAAAATTGGTTCTTTCGATGAGACATGCACCCGATTTTACACGGCCGAGATGGTGTCCGCTCTGGAGTACTTGCACGGCAGGGGCGTCGTCCACAGGTACTGAGTGGCCCGGCAGACTTTGCTCACAGCCTGGGCTCAGCTCGGCTGCATTTCATGGAGGCGTGGGGTCCACGTCACCTGACGTTGAGAGGCTTCTGGACCTTTCGATGTCAGAGGAGTTTGGTCGGCTGCCTTTTTTGCCAGGCTAGCAGCTCTTAGCCATTTGACTGGGGCTTTTATTTTGTCACTTGTAGTTTTCGTGTGTACTTACTTCTGGTCTCATTTTCCATGACTTTCTGATAAAGTCAAATTGAAAGTGTTTGTATAAGCTCTTTTTTTTTCTTACTGATTTTTTTTATTGTGGTAAAATGCACATGACATAAAATTTACTGTTTTAACCATTTTTTCCAGTTTTATTGAGCAATAATTGACATCCATCACTGTATAAGTTTAAGGTGTACAGCACAGTGGTTTGATTTACATATATTGTGAAATGATTACCACAGTAGGTTTAAAAGGTCTGTATTTTATGGGTTAAAATGATAGATTTTACTTCAATAAAAAATTTATTAAAATGATATACAGTTATGAAGTGATGTAATTTGAATGTCTCATTGTATGCAATTGATGTTTGTTCAGTGTGAACTTTAGAATTGCATTCTTGGTTGTTAGTCTGTAAAGATTATAAGTATTAATCAGTTCATTTTGTTTTCAGCAAAATTTAGAGTATGTAATAATGTTAGTGTTTTAAATATTTAATCTCAAGTGTAAAAAATCTGCTTTCACAGGGACCTGAAACCAGAAAACATTTTGTTAAATGAAGATATGCACATCCAGATCACAGATTTTGGAACTGCAAAAGTATTATCCCCTGAGAGTAAACAAGGTGTGTGAGAGCTTTCTTTCCAGTAGATCCTGGCTCAGGGCTTAGATCAAAACTAGCTTCTCAGAAATGTGTTGAATGGCATTGTGTTCATCGTTAATGACAGGTGTTTGTAATACTTTGTTATTGAGCAATAGATGCCAGAGCTTTCACAGGGGGTGCCCTGGCACTGTGGGTCTCGTCTAGTGGGTGTAGGGAGGGGGCTTCCTAGGCTGCCTGTGGTTGGTCTGCTCGGCCTTGGGGGCGGGGGGCGGGGGTGGTGCTAGATTGCCAGGTGCTCTCTGCATGTTGTTGTCGCAGGTTCATGAGTGCCTGCTGAGGCCCATTCTCCCTAGTCATCTTTCTTGAAGATGCTGGGGTGCCGTGTTTGTTCCTGGTCCCCCATGCAGAGATGTGGGGTCCATTCGGTCAGCTCCCAGCTCTTCCTGTTGAATAGCACTGCAGATTGTAACTAGGGGAGCACTGTCCCTATATCCTAGTGCCCGCTGTCTTTCGGTCTATCACCTGTGTGCAGCTGCCAATGGTGGCCCAGGCACGCCCATTATAGTGAGATTCTGCAAGATCACAGAACGAGTGGGAGCTGATTTTTACTTGCTGGTCAAGTGCACATTTATAATTGCAAACACTGCTAATCACTGTTCCCCTAGGGTAATTCCTGTCATTGGATTATGTATTGTGACAGCTTCATCGCCTGAGGAGGAGTTGCTGACAGTCCACTTGGGCCAGAAGAGTGCCCTGGGTGTCTTAGCTAGCCGGGGGCTTCTCTGCTGGGTCTCGCTACCCTTCAGGTGTTGTTGGATAGAAATCATAAGCCTCTGGGGGTATAAAGAATGGCAATTTAATTTCTAAAATCTGTTTGCAAGTGTTGGCGTAGAGAGAAGATAGAACCATTTATGGTGAGGTTTGGGGGAAGCTGAAGGCTGCTGTGTGAGTTAAGTGACCTTGAAAATGAACCTTGGGTCTGGGGACAAGTGTGACCATCAGAGCCACCCTGACCCAAGAGGCTGCTGTGGGGACCCCTGTGCAGTGCACGCACCTCTGCTGGGGCTTGTAGGTACCTTTCAGAGAAGGACCTTGGTGAAAGCACAGGGGGAAATGGATATGCTGGGTGTGAGTACAGGGTTTGTTGGCGGAAGAAAGATTCAGAGAGAAGCACCCACTTTGCTACAGCTGCTCTCAGACGGAAAAGGGGAACTGTGAGCACAGCACAGTGGTGGTGGGGAGCCTGGCTCTTCAGAGGAGCCCTCGAGCTCAGCTGGGCCAGTCTTCTCTGCCTTGGGCTGAAGTTGTGGCCTGTTTAGCGACAGCATGTTGGGCAGCCCCTGGGCTAATGCCTGGGGTCCGCTCCTCCTGGCCGTGCACTGGCGGAGATGCAAATCTCACTGCTGGGAGGCGCCTGGCCGTGCCTAGCTGGGCCGCCAGGGGTTCCTTATCTTCCTTTTCTGGGTGTTTTTCCAGCCCCGTGTTTTCAAACTGAGGGTTCTTGTGAAGATTCTATCAGTTAGTGCTTTAACCTCGTGCAGACGCTCTCTGGATCACCAAGACTACGTCTTGGATTTGGGAACTTCTCTGAGAATCCTAAAGCACTGCCCTTTTGGGGCTGAAACAACTTTCAATCAAGTTTTTTGATGTATTTCTCAAGAAGCCTTAGTCCTGGCACCACTCACCTGCCCTTTGTAGCCTCCCGCCCCCCACCAGGCTTTGAGGGTGAGCAGCCTCCCGCCTGGAGATGCACAAAGTCTGGGGAGTCCTCCTGGCGCTTGTGAGATGCCCCGAAATCTTGATCTATTTGATTCATTCCTATTCCATAGTAACATGTTATTGGCTGGGAACCATGTTTTTATGGAGATGGTATAATCTGCATCCGTAAGCATTGTCCCTGACGGAGGTGACCCACACAGGAACTGCTGTGTCCCGAGTGTTCTTGTTAGGCTGCTGTTCGTCTCATGTGCAACTTCCCACTGAGACAAGCCGCTGTCTGCCATGGGGCCCCCATTCAGCCTTGGGAGCCACCCACCTTGGGGTCTGCTCTGTCCTTTTTTCCTTCATGTTCTTCAGAATCTATTTGGCACAGGCTAGTCCTGTTGCCCTGTAGCCATTAAAAAAATATAAGAATTTTGGGCCCGCTCCGTGGCTTAGCGGTTAAGTGCATGCGCTCCGCTGCTGGCAGCCCGGGTTCGGATCCCGGGCGCGCACCACTTCTCCGGCTATGCTGGGGCCGCGTCCCACATACAGCAACTGGAAGGATGTGCAGCTATGACATACAACTATCTACTGGGGCTTTGGGGGGAAAAAATAAATAAATAAAATCTTTAAAAAAAAAAAAAATAAGAATTTAAATACGTTGGCGAAAAAGTGAAATAAACCTACTTTTCTTTCTTTCTGGAAGCAGGAGGCTAAAAGTCCTTACATTGTAAACGAGGGAGAATTGCTTGTATATATAGATGAGTTGACTTTTTTTTTCCCTTCTTAGAGAAAAAGGGAAAACAATATATAATTATGTAAATGATTCATTTTATTGACTTACTCTAATTTTGTGTTTGAAGTACTTCAGAATCTTAGAATTTACCTACTACATTTGCTCTTTCTAACTTTTGTGCAGAGTTAGTTTCCCTAAAACACTTTAAAGGTTCCAGAAGGAAAGTGTTGGTGGGAACAAGCCCCAGGTTTCTCAGCTGTGCAGTGAGCATGTTTTGCCCTCCTCCTAGTGAGAGGCAGGTTGTTCGTCCTCACTGACCTCTGTCACAGTGGGTTGATCCTGGAAGTGGGTGAGGCCTGCATCTCTCTCTTGCTGCTGTCTGTTGGGTTGGAGTGGCCCCTGTGTCTGGGAGGGGCCGAGGTGGGAGACAGCAGGGCAGCTGTTGAAGGCATGTGAGATTGACAAGGACTTTCTGTGCTGGCACAGAGGACTTGTGACTTCTAGCTGTGCACAAGGGTCCCACAGATATATCCAGGGGAGGGCAGCTTAATCACATGGAGTAAGCCCTTGTCTGTGACTATGTCCCTGGCCTTTTCCCTCTTTGCAAGAAGCTTGGGGAGCTTGGGGTGCCCCAGAGGTTCAGACTTGGGGTTTGTGTCTGGAAACCTGTGTTCTGAGCTGTGCAGGCCTTTCTGGTATGCAGCCAGGTATGGAGGCTCCACTCACCCCAATGTGTGGGGTGGGGGATGGCTGGAGAGGGAATGGAGCGGGGAGGCTTCAGAATCTAAATCACTTCTGTCACTCCATCTGCACCTTCTTTGCGTGGCCCCTCTATGGATGGCCCTCGTCCAGACCCTCAGACCAGCGTCAACTCCCCCTCCCGGTGTGCTGTGGACTCGAGACCCTCTCACAGTGCCTCTGCCTTGCCAACATTCTAGCAAGGGCAGGACCACTACCCTCTCCCCGCTCCTTCCCATGCTAGAGTCGAGTCCCTATACTTAGACCACCAACACAACTCTTAACCATCGAGAACTGGTTTACTTTGGTCTTTTCAGTATTGGTACTTGTGTAGTCATAGCTATGATGCATGGAGTGTTTTTGTCATTTTTTAAACAGAGTGTCTGCTTTTTGTAAAAATTCAAACCATAGATATGACCTGGTTCCCACCATCATCGATTTGTTTTCCCTGTAAATATTTTACTATTTAATATTAAAATATAAAACTTTAAAAAAAATAACATAAATATACCATACCATTTTTATACATAAAAAATTAAGAATAATTGCTTAATATTCCAATATTCAGTCATTGTTAAATTTCTAGTCATTATAATTTTTTGGTTGTTGTTTGCTTGAATCAGGATTCAAATGAAGTTCCCATATTGAGTTTAGCTAATTTGTCTTAATCTATAGCTTCCCTTCCTTATCTTTTCCCTTGCCATCTGTTAAAGAAACCAGGTCATTTGTCTTATCGAGTTTCCCAGAGCTTGCTGATTGTGTTTCTGTGGAGTCATGTAACATGCTGCTCCCCCATCTGTACCTTTTGTAAGTTGGGAGTTGGATCTGGCCGCTTGATCACATTCCACTTGAATCCTCTGGCACCAAAGGCTGGTGGTGGTGTGTTCTTCACTAGGAAACACATAACATCTGGTCATCTCTCTCTGTCTGATGTCAACACCCCTTTAAAGCCATAATGGCCTAGATCCAGTAATTTGTTAGAGAATGCAGAATGATCTTAGTCTAATTTTTTCATTCATGAGCTGGAATTCTTCTTTAAAGAGAAACTTCCCCTCAGCAACTATTTGGTTAACTAGTGGTATCGATTATGGAGGAAAAACAGGATAAATGCTTGCTTTTTTTCCCCCCTGCCACTTTTGAAAACTGTGAATTGGTTCACCATCATCCTCCAATAATGACCAATTCATCAAAAACATTATTACCCCTACCTCACAGCATACACAAAAGTTAACTTAGATGTTAACTTGGATGGATCAGAGATCTGAATGTAGAAGCTAAAACTATAATACTTTTGGAAGGAAGCAGAGGAGTAAATCTTCATGACCTTGGGTTGGGCGATGGCTTCTTAGACATAATACCAAAAGCACAAGCAACAGAAGGAAAAATAGATAAATCAGACTATATCAAGTTTAAAACTTTTATGCTGTGATACCATTAAGAAAGTGAAAAGACAACCCACTGAATAGGAAAAAATACTTTCAAATCATATATCTGATAAGGGACTTGTATCCAGAATATATAAAGAACTCATAATTTTTTTAAAAAAGCCCATTAAAAAATGGGTAAAAGGTCTGAATAGCCATTTCTCCCAAAAAGATAAACAGGTGGTCGATAAACACATGAAAAGATGCTCAACAGTCGTTGGGGAAATGCAAATCAAAATCGCAATGAGATACCACTTCATACTCACTGGGATGGCTATGATCAAAAAGACAGATGATAACAAGTTTTAGCAAGGATGTGGAGAAATTGAAACCCTGATACTCTGCAAGTGGGAATGTCAAATGGTGCAGTCACTTTGGAAAACAGTCTGGCAGTTCCTCAAAAGGTTAAACATAGTTATCTTATAACTCAGCAATTCTGCTTCTAGACATGTATCCAAGAGAATTGAAAAGATGTTCACATAAAAAGTTATAAATGAATGTTCCTAGCAGCTTTATTCATAATAGCCAAAAATTAGAAACAACTCAATTGTCTGACTGATGAATGGATAAACAAAAGGTGGTCCATCCATACAATGGAATATTATTCAGCCTTAAACAGGAACGAAGTTCTGTTACATTGAAATCTTTGTGCTAAGTGAAAGCCAGCTGGGATTTGGATGGTAATTATGCTGAATCTGTAGATCAGTTTGGAAGTGTTGCTGTCTTAATAGTATTAAGTCTTCTGATCCTTCAACATGGGATGCCTTTTTATTTCTTTAGATCTTTTGTAATTTCTTTCAGAAATCTTTTGTAGTTTTCAGTGTATAAGCTTGCACTTTTTTGTTAAAATTTATTACTAAGTATTTTATTTTTGAGGCTGTTGTAAATGCACTGTTTTCTTGATTTCGTTCTCAGATTGTCCATTGCAAGTGTATAGAAATACAGTTGATTTGTGTATATTGATCTTGTGTCCTGCAACCTGGCTGGACTTGTTCATTAGTTGTAATAGTTTTTAGTGGATTCGTTAGGACTTTCTAGGTACAAGATCTTGTCATCTGTGAGTAGAGATAGTTTCACTTCTTCCTTTCCGATCTAGATGCCTTTTCTTTCATTTTCTTGCCTAATTGCCCTGGCTAGAACCTCCAGTGCAATGTTGAATAGAAATGGCAAGAGTGGGTATCTTTGTCTTGTTCCTGATCTTGGGGGGAAAGCTTCAAGTCTTTCATCATTGAGTGTGATGTTTGTTGTGGGTTTTTCATAGATGCCTTTATCGGGTTGAGGAAGTTCCCTCCTGTTTCTAGTTTGTCACTTTTTTTTTTTTTTTTTTTGGGATGAGGAAGATTAGCCCTGAGCTAACATCTGTTGCCAATTCTCCTCTTTTTGCTGAGTAAGATTGGCCCTGGACTAACATCCGTGCCCATCTTCCTTTACTTTATGTGGGACTCCTGCCACAGCATGGCTTGATAAGTTGTGTGTAGGTCCGTGTCCGGGATCCAAACCTGTGAACCTTGGGCCGCCGAAGCGGAGCGCTCAAACTTCACCACTATGCCGCCGGGCTGGTCCCATTGTCACATATTTTTATAATGAAGGAGCGTTAAATTTTTGTTAGATGCTTTTTCTGCATCTATTGAGATGATTGTGTGGTTTTTGTCCTTTATTCTAATGATATGGTGTAATACATTGATTGATTTTATATGTTGAGCTGTCTTTGCATTCCTGGGATAAATCCCACTTGGTCATGGTGCATACTCCGTTTTATGTGTTGCTGTATTCAGTTTGCTTATCTTCTGTCCAAGAGGTAAGCGTATTTTGTGGAGTGTTTGCTGTAAAACACTAGCAGTCTGCACTTTCGGCTTTGAAGAGAGTGTGGGTGTCTTCTGACCTCGGGAACACTTCTTCAGGTCCCTCCTTCCCCACTGGCACCTCAGAGACTGACTTGCAGGTCCGTGGTGGCCAGAGTGGGCCACAGTCCAGGATGCTGATCAGTTTCCTTGAACTACTTTGAAGGTGGAGACAACAAGCCAGCCCAAGACCCTTCTCCTTTACCCTGACCCTGTGGCCTGCTGTTGAGTGGGTCAGTGGCATGGAGGAGGCAGTGTTGGCCAGTGGTGAGTTCTGGGCCTAGTTTTCCAATAGTTGGAGAAGTTTGACCTTTGGCTAATCTCTGAACTTCCAGGGGGAGGTAACTAGTTTATCTCCGTGGTTTTCTAATGCTCTCTCTGGGGCTCTTATTCTGGTGTCACAGATAGAAGTTGGCCATCCAGGGCCGGCCCTGTGGCTTGGTGGTTAAGTGCGCGCGCTGCGATGCTGGTGGCCCGGGTTCGGATCCCGGGTGCGCATCGAGGCACCGCTTCTCCGTTCATCCTGAGGCCAAGTCCCACATACAGCAACTAGAAGGATGTGCAGCTACGACATACAACTATCCACTGGGGCTTTGGGGAGAAAAAATAAAATAAATAAAATCTTTAAAAAAAAAAAAAAAAAAAAAAGAAGTTGGCCATCCATGCAGCTGGGGAGGAGAACATTACTTATTTTCACTGACCATGCAGTAAAATTGAACATTTCCTTCAGTTATGAAGATAGGCAACAAATGTCTGTGTCTTCAGGAGAAATCACAAATGTCTTCGTGTCCTGTTACAATTGTCACAGATTCTTGATTATTGTTTATGCTTGCCACTACTTCAGAATTACTGTATTGTTAGACCAGCTGCCAGGGCTTGTTATTTAGTGCATTAATAAAGAAAATATGGGGCCAGCCCCGTGGCTTAGCGGTTAAGTGCGCGCGCTCCGCTGCTGGAGGCCCAGGTTCGGATCCCGGGCGCGCACCGACGCACCGCTTCTCCGGCCATGCTGAGGCCGCGCCCCACATACAGCAACTAGAAGGATGTGCAGCTATGACACACAACTGTCTACTGGGGCTTTGGGGGGAAAAAAATAAATAAATAAAATTATAAAAAAAAAAAAAAAAGGAAAACGTTATATTGTTACATCACATATTTATTACTTTAGTATTTTGATACTTTCATCATTTTTACTCCTGTATATTTTAGTTTATGCCTTTAGAACATCATTCTGAGGTCAGTCATATTCTTTTCCACACTCCAGAGGAGTCATTCATCTCTGGACTAACAGAGCTTCTTTCCAATGTGGTGACTTCACACATCCCCAGGGACTTGGAGTCTCACCTTTAAGAAGGTGGGCACAGGCTCCTGGGGAAGAAGAAGCAGCAGCGGTTATGGGAGACAAGCAGACCCAGGCCCAGAAAGCTTAAAACAACAACAACAACAACAACACAGTCCTAATGACATCATGATTCACTGTTTAAAGCCCAGCTATGTAGTGGCGGGTATATATCCTTTAGACTTTGTTTTGTGTGTAACGTAGCTGTTTAAAAGCACAAACACCTCTACGTACTGTTTGATAGCCTGAACTATTTAATTATGCATAGTATACGTCTTTCCATATAAAAATATTTTTATAGAACTTTTAATAATAGCATTTAAAAAAAATAGAAATCACAGAAGCGGGGTGTGATGACCGTGAAGAGTGGAGACACTGAACAGGCAGTGAAGTATCAAGTGTAGATCCCAGCCCACTGGTGGATCCACCTTGTCGTCCTGCTGTTAGTGCTGGGTCTGTCCTTAAGGATCATGTGCCAGAAATGGAATTGCTGGGTCAGAGGGCAAGCCTGTTCTGTATGGCTTTTGACGTTTGTAGGAAAATTGGCCCCCCAAGGGTACACCATTTCGTGCTTCCACTGGTAGCAGTGTGAGTGTTTCCTCAAATCCTTGCCAACACTGTGTATTTTCCTTCTTTTTTATCTTTGCTGATTTGATAGGCTATCATGTTTTCATTTGCATTTCTTTGATTCACTGCAGGGTTGAATAGTTTCATTTGATTTTGGCTCTTGGTTTATTTTTTTTCTTCTCAAGTATCACCTCTGTGTTCTTGGCAGTATCAGTCAGGTCCTGGCAAGATGCAAATGTGGCCACAGTTGTTACAGGAAAATTACTTACTGAGGGGACCAGTTAGGGAGAGCAGGGCAGAGGAAGCAACAGGGCTGGATCCCTGCAATGGGACTGTGAGCCCTTCAGTCCTCAGGAGGCAGGTGGGAGGGACTGGGGGGGGGTCACTGTAGGGGGAGAGGGTGCGGCATTTGGGGGCACAGGGGGAATAACTCTCATTTCTCTCCTGCTCTCTTGCCTCCCCCTGGGGGCTCCTCTTGGCTCCAGGGCTGCAGTACACAGGATCCCGCCTTGGAGTACAGAGGAGGACAGAAACCATGTCTGGGGAAAAATGGAAAGAGGCAGCACTTGACCCTGTCTGTGTTTTCTTCCTGGGCATCTGCCCTTGGAGGAAGTCTCCTCCATGGGGAGCCCCTCTGGCTGTAGGGTAGTCCGGGAGTGGCAGGTGAGGATGCAGTGGCCACCATGTCCAGTGGGCCTGTCTCAGTGCAGACCAGTGCAGGCTGAACTGATGTGGCTGTGGGCCTTGGGTTCCTTTTGCATTTTATTTTATTTATTTTTTATTTTTTATTTTTTTGGTGAGAGAGATTAGCCCTGAGCTAACGTCTGTTGCCAGTCATCTTCTTTTTTTCTTGAGGAATACTGGCCCTGAGCTAACATCTGTGCCAATCTTCATCTATTTTGTCAGGTGGTTTGCTGCCACAGCATGGCTTGATAAGAGGTATAGGTCTGCGCCCAGGATCTGACCCCGTGAACTCAGGCTGCTGAAGCAGAGCGCGCTGAACTTAACCACTATGCCACCGGGCTGGCCCCTCCTTTTGCATTTTAATTCATGTATTGTGTTATTTATAGCTGTATACTCTACAGAATTTTGTAGACAGACAAAACATGGGTCTATTGTGTACTGCAGGTAGCTGTAACCCTGATGTCAGGTTATTTCTGAGTCAGGCCCAAGCCAAGGTGCCCAGTGCAGAGCCTTTAGTCAATGCTGGAAGAGAAACGTGCTTCCCCGACACTGGAGCGTGCATGTCACAGGGTGGTTGATTTTGAGAAGGAAAGACACAGGAAGGACTTGCAACCTTCCTCCCTTCCCCAGCTCCCCCTCCTCCAGAATGTTCCAGAACCAAGCTGCCTGCTCCTACTGTGGTTAGGGCCCTGTCTTTGGAGGGTAGGTGCTGGTGCCTGTGGAGAGCACTGTCCCAGTGAGGCTGCACGGAGGCCGCCTGTGGTTCTCAGCTGAGCCCCCAGAGACATTTGGGGCTGGAGAGTTCTCGGCTGTGGGGCTGTCTGGTGCCCTGCAGGGTGGTCATCTGAATCCCTGGCTTCTACCCACTAGATGATAGTAGCCCTTTCCTGCTTCTGTTGTGGCAGCTAGAAATGTCTCCAAGCATTGCCAGATGTCCCCTGGGGGGGCCCGGTTGTCCCCAGCTGAGAACCCTGCCTAGAGGAATGCTGACACCTGTCAGTGAGCCCAATGGGCAGGACCCTTTGTGGGGCCTGTCCCTGTTTTTAGTGTTGCTTGATTTCAGGTGATTGGTCCTGAAGGGCCAGAGGCCTCTATGTGGTAGGTGTATTGGTGTAATGTTTTACCTGGTACACTTTTCCGGTTAGTTCAGGAAAATTGTCCTTATGGACTAATAATTTCTAGCGCAGATTATTAAAGACATTGAGGAAAAGGACAGCTTGATCTGCAGAAGGGTCAGGTGAGGTAAAAGGCACCTACTTGTCTGGAGCAAAATGATGTTAAACCATAGTGCTATGTCTCCTGTCTGCTGGGGGTTGCCAGGGTAGGAGATGGGGCCATGCTGAGATGTGTTGGTGGGAAAGGCGGTCTCCTCGGCTAGCCTCTCTGAGCGGGATCAGAGCCTTGCCGCCGGCTCTTCAGAGCAGATCACAGAGTGCTGGTTACACAGTGCCAGCGTGGAGGGTCATGGGAGGCCGGCTGCTGCAACTGATGTGGGGTATCACCAGGGCATTGTTGGAGGTGATGCAGCATTTCATACACTCTGTAGAGAAGTGATTTGCTCTCAGACAGTGGGACTCGCACACAAGAATCCCCAATCCTGTGTGCTCTGGTCCTGAGGAAAGGCCAAGAGCAGCTGTGCCATCCACGATGCCAGAGGCCACCCCATGGGGGACACCTCAGGAGTGGGGTTGGGGGGCAGGCTGGCTTGTGCCCACCATGCTCCTCAGTCAGGGCTGCATGGCCACTGATGAGCCCCTGAGATCTTTGGGGGCCACTGGGGTGACACGGGTGTTGGTGCCTCCCCTCTCCAGTGATGGGTGGAGCCAGAGGGTCCTGCTGCCGCCCGACCCTACAAGTCTGCAGTTGAACTTGGTGAGCCTTGCATCGCACAGTCCAATACTAGAGGTGGCAGGATGTTGCAGAGGGTCCCTGGCCAGGACGCCTGAGTTTTATTCTCTTTATAGCCACTAACCTCCCTGAGGTTACGAGGACAGGGTATCTTTGTTCTGCACGCAGCCTGCAGGGGATCCAGTCCTTTCCTGCATTCTACGCATGTTCACTGCATGCTTGCTGCGTGTCCAGGGCTGTTTTAGGCACCACAAGTCCAGCAGTGAACCAAATGGACAAGACCCCTGTCCTTGAGATGCTCCCAGCTGGCAGAATGCTGGGTGAGTGTGACTCTAGTGTGTCGTTGTGAGGTGCCAGGAGGACATGAGGCAGAGGGGGTCGGGAGGGGCTGCCCTGGCGGTCAGGGCAGGTGTCACTGAGCAGGTGACCTTTGAGCCAGCCCTCCGAGGAGAGGGCCTAAGAAGGGGGTGGGATGGGAGGGCCCTGGACAAGGCAGGCTCTTGGGAGTGTGCAGTCCGATTCTAGATGACCAGTGCTGTGCTGACAAAGAGCTCTAGTTTATGCCCACGTAAACCATGATGTCCTGATAGGTGAACGCCGACTGTGCAGCGTCCACAATTGTGAATGTTTTGTGTCTCTGCATGACCTTTTTCCCTTTTCCCTCTTCTCATCAGCCAGGGCCAACTCGTTTGTAGGAACAGCCCAGTATGTTTCTCCAGAGCTGCTCACAGAGAAATCGGCCTGTAAAAGGTAACCTGCTTTCATCTGATCCCTAATTCTCTTGTCTCAAAAGTAGCAAGTCCATTTTTCATGTGACATTACTAGGTAAGAGCGTGCCTTTCATGCCCTTTATACAGCTCAGCCTGCTGGGGAAGAAGTTAGCGTTTGCCTTCTGACAGGCGTCTTTCCTCTGATAATCTGTGTGCTCTTATTGTTACACTTTTACTTCCTAGGGTGGTTCTTGCTTTACGCTTTGAGATGTGATCTTGTTCCTTTAGGAACAGCAAGCTATTCAGTGGGCGAAGTGTGGCCGACAGGTCTGTATTATTTCCTCGAGGCTTCCTGCTGTGTCCCAGAGCCCCAGGATCCTCGATGCTGCCTCAGTGGGCAGCCTGGCAGTGGCGCAGCTGTAGGTCAGCTGTTTAGGTAATAGGCTCTGCAGAGTGTGGGAAAGAGGCCTGGAAGGCAGTGTGTGGGAGGGGATGGAGCTGGTTTCCCAGCAGGTGTCCAGCCAGCATGAGCCAGCCCTAACCAGTTCTCAGATCTGAGACAGGCCTGGAGTAGCTGCAGGGTTGAAAGCCTTGATGTCCCTCACTTGTGAAAATTAGAATTTCAGGGGCAGATGCAGAGAACACAGGGGCTGGGGTTCTGCTTGCAGGAACAGAGGTCTGGAGAGTGGAGAAAGGTCAGCGGCAGGGCAGCTGGGCAATGGAGAAAAGAAAGGTGGGGATGCAATGGCAGGAATGGGGAGGAGTCTGGAGAGCTGTCTTGGGTGAGTATGAGGCAGATGGAGGACTGAGAGGTGGCAGTAGAGTCTGGGGTTTCAGAGTTTGGGGAGCAGTTCTAGATGGTGACAAGTTCTGTGGTCAAAGCTTTTCCTTGGATTCTTCCTGCTCTGGGCCAGTCAGACGCTCGGCCCACTGGCACCTTGCCTTGAGTTGACAGAGGGCCACATGGTCAGTGTCCTGCACTGGCAGGCTGCAAGGAGCCACCTTCCAAGAGTGATAGAGGGACCGTGCCAAAGGTGACGGAGGAGTGAATGGTTTTGGGGACGGCAGCTCTGTGTTTCTGAGCATGACAGCTTTTAAAAATCTCTTTAGGGGGTGGAGCCGGGGCACGAACATGATGATGCATGGCAGGATGCTCTGAAAAATTAAACTTGGGCATCTTCACACTCTTAGGGCTTTTTTTTTGTGAGGTAGATTAGTCCTGAGCTAACATCTGTTAGCAATCCTCCTCTTCTTGCTGAGGAAGATTGGCCCTGGGCTAGCATCCATGCCCATCTTCCTCTACTTTATATGGGATGCCGCCACAGCATGGCTTGACAAGCGGTGCGTCAGTCCGCGAACCCCGGGCTACCAAAGCGGAGCGTGTGAACTTAACCACTACGCCACCAGGCCAGTCCCTGTTTTTGTTTTTTTAACCTTATTCAGTCAACAGATTTTGAGCTCTTGGCGTGGGACAGACACTATTGTAGGTCAGGGCTTCCCAGCTGGGGTGATTCTGACCCCCAGGGGACGTTGGCTGTGTCTGGACACAGTTTTGGTGTCACAACTTGGCAGGAGTGGGGAGGGAGTGCTATGGGCATCCAGTGGGTGGAGGCCGGGGGTACTGCTCAGCATCCTGCGATGCAGAGAGGGCCCCACAGCAAGAATGACCAGTCCCAGCTGTCCCCAGTGCTGAGGCTGAGAAACCCTACTTGGGGTGGTGTGTGCTGTTGGCCAGATTCTCAAAGTGTACGTTGCTGCTGCCTGAGAACTAGCTCTTCCTTGCCTTGGGGTTTGCGCGTAGGATGAGGCAGCTCCTCGGCACTGATGGCGGAGGGTCTCCAGGCTCTCCTGAGTGAGATAAGGAAGACTCAGAGTGGCCATTTTCTGTGTGGAAACGTGAGGAGAATGTCTACCCAGATTCACTTGTCCATGCCTTTAAAACTCTCTAGAAGGATATACAAGAAATGGGTAATAGTGCTTATCAGAACAGGATTGTGAGGGAGACATCAGTGTGTATCTTTTTATGCTTTTAAATTTTTAATCATTTTTTTAATTCTAAAAGTAATACCTATTCATTGTAAAGAATTCTTAGAAAATATGGAGAAAGAAAGAACAAAAACCACTCATAGTCTCCAACCCACTGTAGTTGCAGGTAGATTTGGTCTGTCTTTCCAGTTATCTTTTACTGTGTGTTTCTATGTGTTTACATAATTTCTATACAACTGGAGTCATACTGAATAACCGATTTTGAATCCTGCTTCTTGCAATTATATAATGAACATTTCCCCACGTCACTGAAATTATTTGCTGACCTCTTTAACATCTGTGTGCTTTTCCAGCATATGAATTTATTGTAGTTCATTGAACTCTTCATTTATTGTTGGACATTGCTGTGGTTTTCATTTATTTGACACAATCTGACGTGCCTGCCGTGTGCCATGTGTCGTGTGCTATGGGGAGGTAGGGCATTCCTGCCCCTCTGGTGGGAAGATGGGGTGTCTGCCAGGTGGCACTGGGGCTGCCCCAAGTTCTCTGTTTGGATTTCAAGAAGTAGAGTGACTTAGTCTAACTGCACATCTTAAAAATCTTTGGTACATCCTGCTTTCCAGAAATGTTACACTGGCTTCCCCGTTTAGTTTTATTGTATTATTGAAATGATAAGATGCCTGCTGATGATAAAATGTTCAGATAACTCACAGAAGTAAAAAGTTAGCTGAAAGCCAGTTCTGGCAGTCCCAGTCCCTGGAGATGACCCGTGAAAGCAGCAGAGGCAGCTCCACCCACAGCCCTGCCCCTCCTCTCTGGCGCTTTTACGCTGAAAGGCCAATGCTTTTCTTTTTTTTTTTTTTTTGTGAGGAAGATCAGCCCTGAGCTAACATCCTTGCCAGTCCTCCTCTTTTTGCTGAGGAAGACCGGCCCTGAGCTAACGTGTATTGCCAATCCTCCTCCTTTTTTTTACCCCCCATTTTCTCCCCAAGGCCCCAGTAGATAGTTGTATGTCATTATTGTACATCCTTCTAGTTGCTGTATGTGGGACACCACCTCAGCGTGGCCGGACAAGCGGTGCGTCGGCGTGTGCCCGGGATCCGAACCCGGGCCGCCGGTAGAGCGCGCACTTAACTCATAAGCCACGGGGCTGGCCCCAGGCCGATGCTTTTTTGTCAGCATCTTTGTTGTGTCTTTCTTCTCATTTTAACTAGACCAAACAGTGGAGAAAACCAAGTGTAAAAACTACTTATTGAGTAGAATGGACATTCATTTTTTAAATGCCCTTCACTCCATCTCTATGTTGTGACTCAGATTGCTGATCTCTTGCATTTTTAACCTCCATCAAGTGCCTCTTCTGTGCCGGGGCTGCTGTGCCAGTGACAGGGTGGCCAGGACAGAGCTGTCACCCAAAGCCCCCGGCACTGCAGCATGCCCTACAATTTCATCTTCCAGAGTGCCAGGCTGGGGCCTCTTCCAGAAACTGACTGTATGTAGCAACTCATGAGCCCTACATACATTTAGGGCGTGAGAGGGGCAGCTGGCAGTGTGGGGCGAGGTTGCATCTTAGTGCTTTCATAGGGCTGAGCTGGGAATAGAATGCAAATCTTCCAGGGGAAATAAAATATGCAAAGTGGATCTCAGCCTGAGCTCTGAGATGGCACTGAGGAAAGAGAATGAAGGAGAGCAGGGCGGGGTTGGGGGTGACATCAAGGGCGAGGAGAGCAGCCCCTCCAGGGTCCATGCCAGCTGGTTCTAGAAACAACTTAGGGCACTTCAGAACTGCAGTGTGTTTCTTTTAAACTATAATCAAAATGTTTATAAAGGAGGGGTAGGGCTTTGCACAGCGAGTCTGACAAGGGAAGGAGAAAGCTTGCTTTGTGCACTTCCTATGGATTGTCTGATTTGGCTCCTTGGCATACGTGTGCTTGTGTCTGTGTACTGGGAGCAAACACTGAGTGAGTTATGAGAGAATCTGAGTTTATTCTTAGCATTATCAATCTGCCAGTGACATGGACAAGCCCTTTCAGGCCCCCCAACCACCCCTCACCCCCACCCCCGGCACTGGAAGAAGGTGCTTTTCTGTTGTAGTCAGGAGTGACTTCTGCTCCCTCTTCAGGACCAGATTGGGCCTGTGAGGAAGTTGGTAGCCCCTGATGGAGGTGCCAGAGCTGTGAGGGTGGCTGCATGGCCTGGTCCAGTGGTGTCTGCTGTGTGTGGCATCCTCTGCGCCCAGGTCCCCAGGGAGGCCCCTCGAGAATGGCCTGGAGCAGGTTCCCACCCTCACACTGACGTGGTTCTAAAGGAGAGAAGTAGATTGGAGGCTGAAATAGGGTGATGTGAACAGACGGGATAGGAATGAAATGTGCTTGTCACTGAAATTTTACAAATGTCATTCTTCTTTGTTTTTTCCCTCCCTTAAAGTTCAGACCTTTGGGCTCTCGGATGCATAATATACCAGCTTGTGGCAGGACTGCCACCATTCCGAGCCGGGTAAGAGACTGCTCTCCCCCCCCCCCCCCACAAGCCCATCACAGCAGCCTGACAAGGGAAGTGGGAGGGGGCAGTCCCAGGGTCTGGGCGAAGGTGGAGAGGAACTTTCATGATGATTCTTGAGTGAACACAGCAGCTCTTTGCGGGGAGAGGGAGACCACCGTCCCAGGAAAGGTACAGCTCTGCACTGGGGAGGTTTGTGTGACCTTGCCTGGAATGATGGTTTTTCTTATTTTACAGAAACGAGTATCTCATATTTCAGAAGATCATTAAGTTGGAATATGACTTTCCTGAGAAATTCTTCCCTAAGGCAAGAGACCTTGTGGAAAAACTTTTGGTAAATATTTTGAATTTTCTTCTGGTAAGGTGATCTGATAGCCACACCCTGAGTCCCTCTGGACCTGTGGTCAGAGGGGCTTTCCTGGAGGCACTTGTGTTTAATCAGAGGGTGTTTGAGGGGTGATAGTGGTGGTAGATAGGTTCGTATCTTCTATTTCATTCATTATAAGGCCTTTTCAATTTCCAAATGACTGATTCTTGACCTTAAAAAGACAGGAAATTACTGTATCATTTTGCATTTGCTCATCAACATACATAGCATTTTAAGTTACTTGATGGAGCAACTGGGTGTGTTACAATGGCAGATGGCTGTAAATCCTACTTAGTGACATCTGTGAATATCACCTTTAGAGTCAGCTACGTGAAGGTTTTAAAGATCAACCCAGGTAATATGACAAAGGTAAACAGATTTACCAGGACACGTGTGTTCGTTTATGTTCTAGAAACTGCAGCATCCCTGCCCCTGAGGTGCCTTGGCTCTAGACCTTCACTTAACTGATCTCGGGGGAGCAGGGTCGGTCCTGCCTCCGTGGGGGGTTGTGCTTGATCCTCTGGGGGTGGGGTGAGTGTGCAGCCGAATTCTGGAGGAGACCCTTTGAGATCAAGCACTGGAGGGAGACGGGGCACTTTATTCCCATCTGTGATAGCTTACCGTCCAGACGAGTTCTTCCTTCTCTTTGTTCTTAATGTCAGTAGTTCATTTTTGTTTGTTTGTTTTAGGATCTTTAACTGTATATTTTAAAAGAATACTTGCTGCTGTTCATTAAATTTTGAGGTTGTGATTCATTTTCACTTGTGAGAGGGGAAGGGACAGAGATGAGAGAAGTGAAGGAGCCCCTGAGGGTGACTCTGTGGTCCCTGGTCCGCTGTGGGCTCGGGTGGATGGGCCATGGTGCCCTTCCTATTTCCAGGAGATGGTGAAAATTGAAAAGAACTACTCAAAAAGAATGTTTTTTGTCAGAATTACTTTTTAACCCTAACACTGACTTGTCTCGACTTTTGTTTAAGGTTTTAGATGCCACAAAGCGATTAGGCTGTGAAGAAATGGAAGGATACGGCCCTCTGAAAGCCCATCCATTCTTTGAGTCCATCACGTGGGAGAATCTGCACCATCAGACGCCTCCAAAGCTCACAGCTTACTTACCAGCCATGTCAGAAGATGACGAAGACTGCTATGGAAACGTAAGCTGGCTCACGTGTGTCGGGAACAGCCCAGGCAGAGATGAGTTCTGCTTGTCATGCTGTGTGCAATTGGTTCCTCTGTGCACAGGGAGTTTGTACCCACAAGCCACAGGACCCCGATTCATAGGATGGGTGGCTAAAGGGGAAGCCAGCATAGATCTGTTGGTAGTTGGACACTTTGTGGTGGCCCCAAGTCTGAGTCTCTCACCTAGACGGGCCAGTAAGGCTTCCATCTATACGTCTGCCCCAAGTGCAGATCACCAGGCTCTGGAGTGGGCAAGTCCCTTTTTCTCATTTCCTCTAGTTAATTTTCACCCAAATGGGTGGAACTAGATCTAGATGTTGGGTGGGAGGAGTCTAGAGCCAGTGGGAACAACACCCTCCACCATCCTCCTGGGCCCCTGGACACTGAGTCTCCTGGTGGGCTTGTCTTCTGCTTTTGGCTGGCGCCTTTATAATTGTGTGTTGTGTCTAAAGACATTCTGGAATGTTTCTGATCTTTCCGAGAGAAGCCCAGGGTGCTGCTGCTTTGAATGTTATGGAGATGTGGCATTGAGGGTGGACACTGGTCACTGTCGGCTTTTAGTGCCTGAGGGAAGTAGAGACTATGGCACAGGCCTGAGAGGTGTGGCACCCTGGGGTTTCTGGGAAGCTGCAGTCACTGGCTTGACTTCAGACGTAGGGTCTTAAGTGTCCTTTGTTCTTGAAGCTTTCCTTTTGGAAGATGTGAAAGATATGGAAGGGAACAGAGGAGTACAGTGAGCTGCAGGTACCCATCAGCCACCTTCAGTTATCAACTGCTGGGCAGTCTGTTGCTCCCTCATCACCTCCACCATGACTCCCGTATCTAAACACGATTTCCAGTGTCTTTAGTATCACAGATAGTCCATTCTTCTGGTTTGATTTCTGTCATTGTGGCTTATTCTAGCCAATTATCATATATAGAGTCCCACTTTAGTTGACTGGGGAATTCTAGATTTTATCTAAAAGTCACCTAAAGCTAAGTTAAATCACTACTGGTATCACCTCTTTGAGACCAGGAGCTCCCTGTGTCTCCTGCCTGCTGTGGTAAGCGACACACCCCCTTTTTTGTCCTGAAATATCCTTTGTGCACAGACTTGAATGGAGCCAGATGTAGAGAGCTGTCTTGCTCTTCTGACCTGCTTCCCTCCACGGTGGCCATGGCCGTCCCCAGCCTCCATGCATGCAGACTGAGAGCACTCAGCCCCAGGACTCCCTCCGCCGGCCCTCAGTGCCATCCTCAGCCCTGATGTCATTCCTGAGTCATGGCCAGCAGGACCGGGTCGGGGCTCCAGTGTCTTTGGTAGGGGTGTCCCAGGGAAGCAGCTCGCTCTGCCCGCCAAGCTCTGAAGGAGCCTCGTAGGCCCTGGTTGTCTGGGCTCTCAGTGCCCGGGGAGCTCGGCTTCATGTGGCGTGTGTGTGTGTGCGCACACTGGAGTGTCTTTTGCAGGCTCTCTGTCTGCTGTTTCATCGCATTTGCCATGTTGAGACCTCTGGCTTCTTGGTACTTACGTGTTGCTGATTTAAAACTGGCTTCATGTGTTAACAGCTTACTTTTTGTTAGATGGTTCATCCTCAGCTTGAAAAGCTGTGTGGTTTGAAAGCCTTGGAAAGTACTCAGGCAGAGCTCCCTACACCAGATTCGCATTTGGACAGTTAGGGAGCCTTCAAAAAGACTTGGACCTGGAAAGATGTCAGATACAGAGGAAACCTGCTCCAGGAGGCGCTCCCTTCCTGCAGGTGTTGACAGCGCATCATGGAGCGGGGCAGTCTCTCCAGAGAGGCTCCTGGAGAGTCCAGTGTCTTTTTCAGCAGGAAGGGGGCTTCCCCCTGAGGGCGAGGAGCTGCAGCGTGTCGTTATTCAGGGAATGACGAGAGCAGGTGCTTTGTTCTCTTCCGTGTTCCTGGTACCCCGCTGGTGGCTGATGGTAATGCTGGTGGTGGGACTCTGCGTGAGCTGCGCAGGTGTGGCTCCTTGGAGAAGGGTCAATGTTGGACCAGCATGATCAGGAGTTTCCTCGCAATGCGTTGGTGAGCACTTCCACTCCAACCCAGTGCCACCCCTCGTCACATGTCGTTTCTGGGCCTGGGTTTTGTGCTGCGGGTCTGAACTAGGTGCTGCTAAAGGGAGAAGAGTAGAGAGCAGAAATAGAGCATCTGGAGCTTTCCATGGGGAACAGTACAGTGGAGCCCCCAGGACAGGAATCACCCAGCAAATGATTCCGGTGGTTGTGGCAGTAAGCCAACAGCTAGTAAGCCCTACAGTTCTGCGATGGAAGCAGGGCAGCCACTGCATTGGAAGGACGCAGAGGACTGGTTCTGAATTTGGTATTGGCCAGTTGGGTTTAATCTTGGGCCAGTTCTGAGCCTCAGTTTCCCCATTTCAGAAATGGGTTGATGGTAACAGCCATCTCACTGGCTTCATAGGCTCGTTGAGGCACCCAGGGGCCTCATGGAAGCCTCTGTAAACAGACGCCACGTAGAGGTGGCCTTGGCCCCAAGAGTCCTCAGAGAGGAAGTGGAGAATGCACCACAACAAGGTCTTAGACAAAGGGGCCTCGGGAGTGTCCTGGGGTCACTCCCACCCAGGACCAGCAAGGTGGGGCTGAGGCTGCTGTCGGTGCTGTGTGAGCACGTGGGAGAGGGCTGCTCAGGGCAGCAAGTGAGGAGGGTGGGCACAGGGTCTGCAGGACCTCTGTAGGTGGTGGCCAGGACCTTACTGGAGGTACAGGGGACTTGGAAGGATGTGCTGCACTATCCTCCCGCCTGTTGCTGGTGGCACCTTTTCTTTTCCCTTGTTGTTAGCCATGGTGGGGCTCAGGTGTGGGGCCTGCAGCCGTGGGACCTGCAGCCGTGGGGCCTGCAGCCGTGGGGGACAGTCTGTCCAGGGTGACCACTCCCCCCAGCTCTTTGCTGGAGGCTCTCTGGCCTGGTCAGTGGCCCTAGGAGTGTTTGAGTGCACAGGGACCAAAGGAGAGGGCGCCGGAGCTTCAAGGGTCTTGCCACCGAGCCTCTGCGCCTGGGAGGTGGATCCTGTGGGTGGATCCTGTGGGGCCACGCGCATCCTGTCCCTCCTCTTCCCGGCAGGTGTCCCAACCCCTCCTCTAGTCGGGGCAACATAGGGGCTTGCAGAGGTCAGTAGGTTCCAGGTCCCAGGTCTCCCCTTCTGGAGATGATGACTGAACGTTAGCCCTTCTCTGGGGCAAACATCTTCTGATGTTCCCATCAGAAGGGGAATCCAGACCAGGCAGGATCCAGCCTTGCCCTGTTCAGTGGCCAGCTGTCCAGTGGAGGAGAGATCAGCTGCCCACACTTACCAGGAGAAACAGAGCTGGGCTGAGCTCTGTGGCTCATCTCCCAGGGGGGCCTTGGGGCCTTCAGGGTGTGAGCTTGCTGGGTGTAAGATAGGTCAGTGTGTGTCTGGATCTTTGGGCCACAGGGAGAATGAAGGCAGTGTTCTCACTTTTTCTTCTTCTCTGTGCAGTACGACAATCTCCTGAGCCAGTTTGGCTGCATGCAGGTGTCATCGTCATCCTCCTCCCACTCCCTGTCTGCCTCGGATGCAGCTCTGCCACAGAGGGCGGGCAGCAACATCGAGCAGTATATCCATGACCTGGACACTAATTCTTTTGAACTGGACTTACAGTTTTCTGAAGATGAGAAGAGGTTATTATTGGAGAAGCAGGCCAGTGGAAACCCTTGGTAAGAATTTGTAGACAGAAGCAGTGCTCCATTTAGAAACACAGAGCGGAACCCATGGGGACTTGAGACGTGGGAAACTGAGAGCCAGGCACCTCGTCTTTGTCACCGCTGCTTGTAAAGGCTTCGCGCCGCCTCACGCCTCCCACAACAGCCTTTAACGCTCTGCAAAGGGTCCAACTGGAAATGGGTGTTGGTAGGCGTTGGCCCGGGGCGGGGGGTAGTGGGTTTGGGACTGTCAGGGCTCTGGCCCTTGGGGCTCAGTGGGCCGGGCATGCCACATCCGTGTTCCAGCGTGGATTCACCATGATTTAAATAACCGCTGCCCTGAGAGGAGACGGTTGGGGTGTTCTGGAGTTTTTGGTGTCATAAATCACCCTTTGTACATAGCTTTTCCCACTTGTCTGAATATTTCTTTTAAGGTGAAATCTTGGGGTGGCAGGTGGAGTGAGGGGTGCACATTTAAGAAGGCGGGGCTGTGTGTCTGCGGTGCCTGAGAACCCCATTTCCCAGTGGTCTTGCCTGAGTGTTTTGATGCTCTAAAAATGGGCCCATGTGAATTTGCTTTTGTATTCTTGTTGAGGCAAATATCTTCTGTGTTCATTGGTCATTTGTATTTATTTTTTCGAGGTACTTTGTGTCCTTTAACTATTTTTCTTTTATGTCTTGCATCTTTTTAAAATTGACTTTTAAGAGCCATAGATATGAAGAATATTTCTCTGTTATATATTTTGTAAACATTTGTCTTCAGTTTCTCTCTTCAGTCTGTGTGTGTGTGTTTTTGTGTGGAAGTTGCAAATTCTTACAAAGTCAAACCTGTCTGTGTATTTATTTTCTGTTTTCTGTCTTGGTCATGTTGAGAAGAGCTTCTGCACCCTGACATTTTCTTCACGCATTTTTATGGTGTCATCTTCCGCATGGGCAGAGAGGAGCTGGAGATTAGGGGTGGGGCGGTGTCTTTCGGGAAGTTGTGTTGGGGTAGGAGATATGTGGAGATGGAAGGAAGAAGGCAGAGCAGGATTTGAGGGCTCGGCCAGGCAAGAGAGAAGACATGGGATTTAGGAGCGGTTGTTTGGAAGAGTGAGAGCAAGGAGGAGGGGAGGTGCAGAGGAAAAGCAGCATGTAGATGAAGCTAGGATTTTGTACCATTAGAAATTATTATCTCTAGAAAAAGTGAGTGTAGATGTTGGCCAACTGAAATAATCTCCCACTTCTTGGGAGTTTATATTTTCTAAAGTAGCATTACTAGGAGTATTAATATGTACTGAGCAAGAGGGAAGGGGCTCTGATCAAAACAGTTTGAGCACTGCTAGGCCATACGCTCCAAGCAGGTCTGTGCACTGGGTCGTGTGGGAGCTTCCTGGGCCTATGCAATGGGAGTAGTGATCCCTAAGAAGGGCCTGCTGTGTCCTCCCCTCAGGCTGGGCGGGGAGCAGAGCACGATGGAGAAGTGCTGCTGCAGGCACATAGGTAATGCCCCAGAAGATCTGCATGCTTCTGCCAGGGGTGTTTTCAGAGGCCCTGGGCGGCCCAGACCCTTCAGCCTGCAGTTCTAGGCAGGACAGAGCAACTGGTGGCAAGTCACGACGTGCAGCCTCTTGCCTGCTCTCTTTTTGTTCCAAGTTGGCTTCCCTTTCCTCCAGATTCAGGCCTGTTTGGAAGCTAGTGACTACAGAAAGCTTGAGGCATCTCTTATTTGGCCAGTGGGAGATCTATCAGGCACTTTGTTCTTTAGAACAGTGGTTCTCAATGTATGACCCATGGACCATAATGCTAATTTTGTAATAACACTAAGATGATATTTGCTTTTTTCACTCGTATTTTCTATGAACATAAGGCTAATGGAATGTGTATTTTCTTGTCTGGTTTTTTTTTTTTTTTTTTTGGTGAGGAAGAGTAGCCCTGAGTTAACATCCGATGCTAATCCTCCTCTTTTTGCTGAGGAAGATTGGCCCTGGGCTAACATCCATGCCCATCTTCTACTTTATATGGGATGCCACCACAGTATGGCTTGACAAGTGGTGAGTCCGTCCACGCCTGGGATCCGAACCTGTGAACCCCGGGCCACTGAAGCGGAGCACGCGCACTTAACCACTGCGCCACTGGGCCAGCCCCTTTTCTTGTGTTTTTTGAATCTTCTAAATCTATCTATACCGTAGGTTTATGGTATAAATATGTGCATTTTTAGAGATTAATAAGTTTTCAGTATTTCTGCTGGGCTGTTACTAGCTGTCTTCTGTTATAACCTGCTATAATTACTGTAACTTGGTATCATTCAATAAATTATTGCTTTGAAATCCTGAAGCTTTCCTTGTGCCTACCTGGAAATACAACAAGAAGTAAGTACACTTTGTTGAGTTGTTTTATAGTAATATTAAGAAATTTCTCAAAAACTTTTCTAAATATTATCTGAAACTGTTATTTTAGATTTTAATGATATATATTCTAAAATAAAACAACATTTATAATATATTTTTCTTATTTAAGTATGGCTCATTGACTTAAAAAGGGAGACTTGCTTTCTCAATCCACAGAGCACCACCTAAGTCTAAAGATGCTAAAAACAAGACACGGACATATCAGAGAGTTCTCTGACTCATGGGAGGGAGGAATCTACTCCAGAGAAACTGGGCAAAACTGTAAATATGAAACAAAAATAGGACAATAGCTACCTTTCCTTGGCTTTCTAGATGCGCCATTTTGTGTCTGTGAACAGAACGTTTTTGCATACTATTATGGTGCCAGTTAAGTTGCAGCATCAGTTTGAGACCAATCATTCAGTTTTAAAGGTAAAGGAATTGAATATTTTAAACGTACATGTGATGAGGTCTTTCAAAGTCAAGCATTAAAAAGTGCCTGAAGCATCTTATAGAGAAGTTATATTGTCAAGGCTAGAGAAGTGCACTTGTGAGCTGAGAGACGAAAAAGCCTCGGGCCATTGACAAGGCTGAGTGCCTGCTGGATGAAAGTCTGTGAGAGAAATCCCGGCACTGCCTGTCTCCTACAGAGGAATTTGCGGGATTAAAGCTGTGGCTGCGGACATGCAGAGGGGTGGGTATCTCTACTGCTGAGCTGCACTTTTGTCCTGCAAGTGGATGAATCTGCGGACTGCACTAGGCTTGCTGCTTTGCTTGCATTCATCTGTTATCAACTCCAACTTACCATCAAAGAAGATATTCTTTTGCCTGAGTGCTTGGCAGTAAGCACAAGTGGTGCTGAAACCATCAGTGTGGAGCACCTCTTGAATCTCATGGTTTGTTCTGGAACAGATGTGTTGACATGTGCACGGAGGGTGCAGAAGCAGTGGTAGGTAACAGTGCCATTGCCAGATCGCAAATCCAGGTTGTGGCCCCAAACGGTGCTAGAAGACCTGAGTTCTTCACAGCCACATGCTCACAGGGAAAAAAGAAAAGCCGGTCTCACTTATGAGTAGTCATTAAAAATTACTGATTTTATTAACATTCTGTATAATGAAATGGGAAGTATGTGTAAAACACTTCTGCTGCCAACCCAAGGGTGACAGTCATCTCAAGAAAAGCACTTGTGTGATGGTTTGCATTGGGAGCTAAACTAGCTACTCTTTTCATAGAAGACCCTTTTCACTGGAAAGTTTGACAAACTATGGTTATTCAGACTTGGCTATTTTGCTGATATTTTTCTGGAAAAGAAATAGAACGAGCCTGTCACTTCAAGGAAAACAACTGCCAGTATTTGTAACCAATGATAAAATCAAAACCTCAAGTGAAAATTAGAATTTTAGGAAACTTTATCCATCACTGTGAGCTTGACATCTTCCCCATACTTAAAGACTTTTTTGAGGAGATAGGTAGTGATATTAATGAATTGATTTGTTGATAGTGTAGAATGAAATTTTTCAACATTTGGAAATTCTCCATAACTCAGCAAACCACTATCTTCCAGATGACCGATGTATGGCACTGTAAAATCATGCGAGGGTGGAAGATCTCTTCAAAGCACAGGGTAGAAGATTCTAATGTCACAGAGCATGAGAAATTCATTGTTGGGGATTGAGAGTCCACGTGACAGCTAACTTGAAGAAACTACACTTGTCGAGTTTGGGTGTAGTATCAAAGAGGAATGCCCACAAATATCTGAAAAGGCTATTAACATATTCCTCCCTGTTCCAACTACTTAGATCTGAGTGAGGCTGATTCCTTCATGTACTTCAGCCCAGACAACACATCACAGTAGAGTGAAGGCAGAGGCAGATACAAGAATCAGCTCTCTTCTGTGAAGCCAGATAGTAAAGAGATTTGCAAAATGTATAGCAGTGTCATGCTTCTCATTAATTATCTTTGTTTTGGGAAAAAAGTTATTTTTTAAAGAATAATATAACAGATTTATTATTGTTTTTTAATGAATTAAATATTTGAAATTGTCTGCTTTAATGTCTCATATGTAAATATTGATGAATGTAACCCAAATAAAGGAAAGCTCTTTGGCGTCTTCCATAAAGTTTAAGAGTGTAAAGGAGTCCCAAGACCTGAAGGTTTGAGAGCTGGCTTTTTTTTCCCCATGTATAGCACATGCTTTAATAAACATTTTTAAAAATTTTGTTGAGGTCATAATAGTTTATAACATTGTGAAATTTCATTTGTACATTATTATTTGTAAATCACCATATATATGTACCCTTTTACCACTTATGCTCACCCCCCAACTTCCTTCCCCTCTGGTAACCACTAATCTGTTCTCTTTGTCCATGTGTTAGTTTATCTTCCACATATGAGTGAAATCATATGGTGTTTGTCTTTCTCTGTCTGGCTTATTTTGCTTAGCATAATACTATCAGGGTCCATCCATGTTGTTGCAAATGGGATGATTTTGTCTTTTTTTATGGCTGAGTAGTATTCCATTATACATATACACCACATCTTCTTTTTTTTCTTTTCCCTGAGGAAGATTAGCTCTGAGCTAACATCTGTTGCCAGTCCTCCTCGTTTGTTTTTGTTTTTGTTTTTGTTTTTTTGTGAGGAAGATTGGCACTGAGCTAATACCTGTTGCCAGTCTTCCTCTTTTTCCTTGAGGAAGAGTGGTCCGGAGCTAACATCTGTGCCCATCTGTGCCAGTCTTGCCCTATTTTGTATGTGGGACGCTGCCACAGCATGGCTTGATGAGTGGTGTAGGTCTGGGCCGGGGATCCGAACCTGCAAACCCCAGGCCTCCAAAGCAGAGCACAGTGAACTTAACCAACACACCACTGGGCTGGCCCCCAATCCTCCTCATTTTTTACTTGAGGAAGATTAGCCCCGAGCTAACATCTGTGCCAGTGTCCCTCTACTTTATATGTGGGTTGCCACCACAGTGTGGCTGACTAGTGGTGTAGGTCCCTGCCCAGGATCCGAACCTGCGAACCTGGGCCACCAAAGTGGAACATGGCGAACTTAACCACTACACCATGGAGCCAACCCCTGCCACATCTTCTTTATCCATTCATCGGTTGATGGGCGCTTCCATGTCTTGGCTATTGTGAATAATGCTGCGATGAACATAGAGTTGTATAAGTCTCTTTGAATTGTTGATTTCAAGTTCTTTGTATACCCAGTAGTAGGATAGCCGGGTCATATGGTATATCTATTTTTAATTTTTTGAGAAATCTCCATACTGTTTTCCATAGTGGCTGTACCAGTTTGCATTCCCACTGAGAGCTGGCTTTTAGAGCAAACCAGCATGGCCACTTGGTCCTCCCTTGCCTGCCTAGAAGCAAAGCGTGAAGAGCCCTCCTGAGGTGGTCAGGAGGGCCACATCGGGACTCTGGCAGCCTTACTCAGCTCTTCTTGGGGTGGCTGTGCCCTGAAATGGCCCAAGCTTGCTGGTGGCCCCAGGCTTGCATCCTTGAATATGGCCTTCTTGAGGTCTGGGTGGGATGATAGGGTGAGGGGAGAACTCTGGCTTTGGAATCAGGAAAAAGGGGGATTTTTACACTGTTACCCCTTGTGAAATGACTGTAGGCAAGTCATGAGACCCTCAGCCCTGATGTTGACATCCATATAGAGATGATGATAAATGTCACCTGTGTGGGGGGAGCCAGAAGCTGTGTGTGCAAGTGAGGCTGTGGTAAAGCCCTGTCTACATGCTAAGAGTGAGGTGTGTCTGACTTAGGTCTGGTTTTGGCTCTGAACCTGCAGATGGCATCTGGCATCTACCACCTGCCCAAGAGAAAAAGGTGCCTATGCTGGGGGGAGGGGTGTTTTCTTCAGGGAGTAGGAATTCACTTTTTGAAGTAAACACCAAAATGATTCCTTTAAGTACTTAAACTTTTCAAAGTAGATAAATAACTAGTATCCTGTTCTAAGTCAGTTGATTAACTGAATGAATGGACTGGGGTGTTTATGCCAATAGTGGAGCTCCTGACCGTCTCTGTCCACGCCCTTGGTGCCCTGCCTTGTGGGTTCCTTTCGCCCCAGCCATTGGATCCAGTCAGGAGCCCAGCTTTGGCTTCTCACCATCTGGGACCCAGTGGCTCTCTGTCTTGTCGGAGGTGAGGCTGTGTGCTTGCAGGCCCACGTGAAAGGGGGAGAGGTCGTGCTTGTCAGTGCACCAGAGGGGCTGGTACGTGTCATTCGGGGGTCCACACTCTGCAGGGACAAGAAAGGGGCTTGTCTGCTTCCCTACAGTGCTAGAACGTTCTGTTGCTGAACTGTTGCTGTGGCTTCAGTTTCACTAGTATGAATGATACTGCTGTAAACTTTTGTGCTCCTCATCTTTGTGTCTCTTTTCTTCCCTAGGATAGATTTCCAAAGCGCTTTTTCAGCAAGTCTCCTAATTTCAGGGCCATTGGTGCTGGTGCAAGTGAGAACACCACTTGCCCAGCATCCACGTCGCGTTTGCCTACACACCACTGTGGTGTGCACCTGGAGACCACAGGGGCTCAGTTTCATGTAGGGCCATTGAGAATTTTTTGGGTCACTTAATTCCTCTTCGGGGAATTTCCAGTTTGTACCTGTTGCTCAGTTTTCTGTTGAGATTTTAAGCCTTATATGTCACTTCGTCTATGCTCTGTGGAGTACAGATGTTGATTCTTTGTGGGTCGTATTTGCTGAAAATCTTCTCCAGCCTGTTTTCTTGTTAATTGTGGTTATTTTTGTACTTAGAGGTTCCGTTTGTTCTCATGTAGTCATGTCTGTTATTCTGTGTTTGGTGACTTGTTTTGTTTTCAGTTTAGAAAGTAATCCCTCCCACCTAGGCTTGATGAATATCCCCTTCTCTTTTTCTTCTAGTTCTTCTCTTGTTTGATTTAACGTTCTGCACTGTCTCTTGTGTTAATCCACCTGAGGCTGCAGAGACACTATGAGGCCTCTTCCTTCTTTGCCTGTCTGGCAGGCTGCCCTGGCGATCTGGTGCCGTCAGCCTGGTGCCCAGCAGCCCGGCTAACTGAAGGGCTTGGTGTGAGATCTTTAATCAGCCTGGACTTAAATTGCGTCCCCCTCCCCGTCCGTATAATTTAATAAAAGCCGTCTTCTTGTTGACTTGTAAGTTGTTACTATACATTGAGTACTTATATAATAGGGCCTGTTCGTTAGGAGAGGCTTTCTGTTTGGCTCCATTGTTTTGTCTGTGTATTTCTGTGCTGCAGTAGATCCTCATTATATTTCCTTTTCAGAAATTTTCTTGATTGTTTTTCTTTGTTTCAAGTCTTGTTTTTGTTTGGTTGGTTTCCAAAATACCTCTGAGAGGGGCCTGCCCGGTGGCACAGCGATTAAGTGCCTGTGCTCTGCTTCAGCAGCCCGGGGTTCTCAGGTTCGGATCCTGGGCATGCACCGACGCACCGCCTGTCAAGCTATGCTGCGGCGGCGTCCCATATAAAGTAGAGGAAGATGGGCACGGATGTTAGCCCAGGGCCAGTCTTCCTCAGCAGAAAAAAAAAGAGGCGGAGTGGCATTGGATGTTAGCTCAGGGCTAATCTTCCCCACAAAAAACAAACAAACAAAAAATAAAATACCTTGAGAGCGAAGTATTGCACCTTTCCTCATATAGGTCACAGCACTTTTTTTGTTAAAATTCTTCTTAGTTGTTTTCAAAATCCACATGAGGCTGCGTCAGCTTACTCGGGGCTCAGATTGGGCGTTGGTCTGGTTGGGTTAGGCTGGGCAGACTTGGGGGCTGGTTAAGCTTGGTGGGAGAACATGATTCCACCAGCGGGGCCATTCTTGCTTGTGTACTAGGTCCCGCGAGGAGCCAGGGCAGTGTGTGGATGTGCTCAGATATTTATGTGGTAAAACTGTCACTGTTTGGGCTGACAGTTGTCTTATGCCTTTTTGAAATATAAAACATTGTGTTTCTACAGTAGAACCTCAGATCAGGAATTTCAGTAAGATCAGACAGAACATAAACCAGTAACTCTTAGCTTTAACCAAAAGAGATAACCTGTAGACATTAAAACAACCTCTTTTAAACTCCTAGTAATCAAAGTGAGGTATACTTGCTAATAATGTGTATTAAACCAAAACCTGTATTTGAAGCTTTCTCTTCTAAATTCCTGTGATATTTGAATAAAAGTACTTTATTACTATGGTAGAAACACCAGATAAGATGTTCTTAAACCGAGGCTGACTTGGGTCTTTTTGGGATTTGTGACTCTAAGCTGCTCCATGGTTTCTGAGCACTGCATCGGGGGTCCCACCTTGGGGAGGTGACTTAGGAACAGCAGTCTGCGTCCTGAGGTTGACTCCTAGCAGCCTCCACCCTTTTGGTGAGATTCTGCGTCTTGCCCCGGCTTTGTTTCAAGTAACAAGGACATGTGTTACGGGCCCAGGTCTGCAGCACAGTTCCCTTCTGCCTTTGCTTTTGTTGTGTGAACACTGCCAAGTGAGAGGTGATAGCAGGCAATATTTCTGGTATCTGTAGACCCTGGTCCAAATTCAGATTGAAAATTCTATAGAACAGTGGGTGCTTGCATACTAAGTTACATTTGAAGTTTTCTCGTGGTGCTGAAGTGAGTGTGGATCTGTGAAGGGAGAGGCTTGGTTCAAGCAAAGGTCACAAATGCCATCAGGAAGTTTATTTTGAAGGGAGGAGTTTGGAGAATTTCTGTCACTGACTCTCATGTGAGTGTCTCATTCTTGTTTTCTTCTTTTTATAGGCACCAGTTTGTAGAAAATAATTTAATACTAAAAATGGGTCCAGTAGATAAGCGAAAGGTAAGTCAGATTACTGCTGCTCCCTCCTGTGTGTCTGTGTCTTTCTCCCAGTTCTAACTCAGGATCAGGTCTTCCTGGGCTCCTGCTGTAACTTGTTACACACAGCATCCTTCGTCTTGGTTCCCTTTTAGAGATCATCTCTAGATTTTATAGCTAAGGAACATTTCAGCCATTCAGGGGAAGCTGTTTGAAACCACACAGGTAAGCCGTGGCAAAATAGAAATACAGCCTCTCGTTTCTGACTTGGGAACCAGGTTCTGATGTCTCCACGAGGTTGGGTTCACCCACGTCAAGGTTTCTGTCCAGTCAAGGAAGCTCTATCTAATATCCCAGCCAAGTCATCTATTACTTCATTAGAATTGTTTTTGAAATTATTTATTATGTTTTATGGATTAATTAAATGGATTATTTGTGTCAAAAAATACCAGACTCTGCAGATGTTCTCCATCTGTTGATGTGGGCCTTTCTAAGCTCAGGCTCCTGGCCTCCTTTCCTGGCCATGCTCAGCCTCACCCACAGTGCTTTGTCAGCACCTCCGTGAAGATGGAGCAGAGGGCACGAGCCGTGGTTGGGCCTGACTATTGATGGCAGGCGTCTCAGAGTTGGCTCAGCAGTGGGGACCTGTGCTGGTGTGCAGCCCTCACGTTTGCCTGCCTGTGCTGCTGCCCCCGCATGTGGCAACCAAAGCAGAGATGCCCCAAATAGGGGCGTTGGGATCCAGCTGCCCAAGGCCAGGCAGGACAGGCAGTAAATGCTTCCCACTTCTCTGACCCGAGTGGCTGGGTCCATGTGGGGGATGAGGTGTGCACGCTCTCTTTGTCCCAGGTGAGTGGACAGGTGGCTGGCAGTGGTCCTTGTGCCTGAGCTAGTCTGATGGTCCAGCCTCTGAGGCGGCAGAAAGTGCTATTAGCACCCTTGACAAACAGGGTCTTTTTTTTTTTTGCATCAGGGTTTATTTGCACGACGACGACAGTTACTGCTCACAGAAGGGCCACATTTATATTATGTTGATCCTGTCAACAAAGTCCTGAAAGGTGAAATTCCGTGGTCACAAGAACTCCGGCCAGAGGCCAAGAATTTTAAAACCTTCTTTGTCCACACGGTGAGTTTGTCCCTATGGGTTCTCCTCTGCAGGGTAGTCATAGGCCTTGTGCCTTCATTTAAAGCATCCAAGTGCTGTGGCCCAAGGGGCAGCTGGACTCAGGGTGATTGTCTCCCCGTTTCCCACATCCCAGGGGCCCCGAGTTCACAGTTTAGTCCTGAGTTGGGACAGGAGACACCTGTGCTTGTTTTTAGTTTGAGGATGACCTAAGGGATCTGTAGGTCATCACCCTGCATGTTTAATCTTCACACATATGTGGGAGGGGAAAATCCACATGCTCACATGCTTCCAGAAGGTACTTGCAGTGGCTGCAAGACGATGGCGATTTCTTTTTATGATTTTTCACTGAGAGGTTGAGGTGCTGGTCTTGGTGGGACTCCCTCGAGAACGTTAACGGTTTCTGTCTCTGCAGCCAAACAGGACGTATTACCTGATGGACCCGAGTGGGAATGCTCATAAATGGTGCAGAAAGATCCAGGAGGTATGGAGGCACAGATACCAGAGCCACCCGGACGCCGCCGTGCAGTGACATGCCCAGAGCTGCTGCCCTCGCTGCCAGGACCTGTGCCCCAGCGCGGCTCGCCGCCATCAGGACGCTTCCAGACCGCCTGCCAGCCATCTCAAGGGGGACGCAGACAGCGGAACCTTGCAGCTTTTTTATTTAAAAGAAAAGAAGAAAAAAATATATCCAACCACACAAAGAACAAAACCAATAACGAAAAGGAATTCAGGGTCGCTTTGCTTGCTCTCTGTGCTCTGTGGAGGCTTCGTGCCCTCCCTTGCTGTGGGGACCCAATGCCGTGCCCGGCCGATTCCCACCCAGACTAGTGGACAGACTCGCGTCACCAGCTCTCCACTGCACGCCAGACTCGCCTTCTGGGCCTGCTGTGGCCGCGGGGACGGGGTGTGTCTCTGGGCTTGTTCTGCCCCTAAATTCTCATGGAACTACTCACCAGGGAGCTGTGCACACCTCTGCCAGGGGTGGCCCCGGGCTCCGTGCGGTAGGGGGGGTCTTGGCTTTTGTCCTTGTGCTCTTTTTCTCACGTCCCTAGTTTATGGCCCATCCCGTGCCCCCTCTGGCCCCTTCCTTGCCTCCTCGCGTAGCTCTGGCACTGGGATTTCTGTGGTTCTTATTGTCTGTCTGCAGGTGCTCCACATTGTTGTGTCTGCCAGGCAGGCTCCAGAAGGTGAGAAGTAGAACAGGTTGTCAACGTGCACTACGGAGCTGCTGCTGAAGTTGGAGGGTGCCAGCAAGGTGGTCACATTTATCATCCCGCTGGGCAGTGTTGTCCTCCAGGGCTGGAAACCAAGTGCATGCCTACAAGGAGCACTGTCAGAAGGGGGCCCAGTTAGCACCTGGTTGTTCCTGGAGACAGGGCACTGCCCTGTCCCGTGTGAGGTCAGGGCAGCAGGGCAGACTGGGCGTGGTGGCCTCCATGTAGAGGAGTGAGACTTGATGGGCCCTTCCTGCGAGTTTATTTAAAAGGTGAAATGTGCAGGCCTCCCCCCAGTTGATTACGTAGGGGCTGAGAGACCCCTGGTTTCAGCAGATGGGACGGTACTCAGTCACATCCAGGCAGCGTGGAGGAGTGTAGGCTCCTGGCCGTCACATGCACCCTTGTCGTGCGTGTTGCGATTGAACATTCTCATAGCCTAACTCCAAGCATGTGTACATCTCTACAGTGAAAATCTAGAAGGCTTCTCATGTTGCCAAGGCATCTGGTCCCCATTGAGTGGACTTTGCCTGGAAAAAAGTGTTAGTCACCTTGCAGGAGGGGCAGGAACACCACACTGAGCCTGTGTGCCCTGGCCTGCTCTCCTCCTCCAGTTTCAGCCTGACTTCCTTTCCCTTTAGAGGACGCCACTGCTGTGTCCTGCATGTGGTCCAGGACTCACCAGTCCTTTGATTTTTCTCTGCTGCTGTTCTCCTGTCAGCCCGGTGGGGCTCAGCCACCCCTCTCCCTGCCTAGGTTGTCCCTGGAGGGCTGTCCTCAGTCCCAAGTGGGAGAGGAGCAGGCACCACTGCCCATGGACTGCTCACAGAGACATCTCTGTCCCCTGGGGATGAACAACTTTGCCATTCCCTTTAGACTTTCACAAAGGCACCAGCAAAAGGCTCACAAGAAAAGATTCCCCCCAACTACTTCCCTGCCCCCCATCTCCTATCTGGAACCAGCTGTCACCCAGTGTGACCAGTGGTCCAAGTTGAGAGGAACAATGTCGAGTATTTCTTAAACTTTTAGTGATGAGTGGCTCTCTTTAAACCGGGAAAAAAGTACGGATGTTGGGGATTCCATTGTGCTTGGTAGTGGGAGGGGTTTGGATGGGAGCGGAGGTGGTGGCCAAGTTTGCAGTGGTTTCTGCTTGGGCCTTGTCCACCGCTCTGTGAGAGCCAGGCGAGAAGGGGGGAGAGAGAGAGAGAGAGTGAGTGAGAGTGTGTGTGTGTGTGTGTGTCTCAGGTGCCCAGGTGTTGGGGGTGTGCCTGCCCTGGGGGCGCCCCGGAGAGCAGAGCACTGCCATGGGCGTGTGGTTGGAAGTCAGGCTCCCTCTTTCCTCCTCCTCGCTTTTGAAAAGGCTTGCGTATGCTCACCTGCTCTTCACAAAGTGAGTCTTGCTTGTACCTTCCTTTCAGGAGTTCGATTTCAGGTTTACTCCCCGTGTTTATAGTTCATCCCCCTCAGAACATCCACGTCTGTGTGTGCAGTTCGGAAGCCGCTTTTGCACAGTGTCTTTCCTGGGTGTCTGGTCACAGGGAAACAAGCAGAGCTGATATTTGGCTTTAACAAGTGTACTCAGCTGGGCTGCTTGGGGAGAGACGAATCTTCCGTTCCATTCTTCCCTCTGGATAGCGCCACTACCTCCTGGGCTTAACCGACAAGCTCCATCTTAACCTCTGAAACCAGAGAATAAGGGGTTCAGGGTTGAGCTCACAGCTGACAGAGCTGAAGTGACTACCCTTCCCTGAGCCAGTGACAGCTGAGCCCTTCTCTGTAGGTCACCTTTCTCCTCTCACTCAGAGTCCTCTTTTTTTTTTTTTAGGCCCGTACATAATCTTTTCTTACCCTGTACTTACTCATGTCAACTTTAGTTTTATCCAACTCATCCTTAGAGCCATCACCCTAGCGTGCAGGTGCCTTACATTCTAAGAGGTGGACGTGGGTGTCAGTCTGGGTGCATACACAGACATATGGAAGTATAAATGTGGATTTATCCAAGGTGAGAAAGAAAACACCCTGTTTAACAGGTCCAGGTGCCATGTGTCTTCCTGAGAGAGGGCAAGGACAAGTATAGGGGCCACACCCGCCAAGTAGAGACGGTCCCACATCGTGTGGCCTCTCTTGGCACGGAGGGGAGGGAGGACGGCCAGGAGGGCTGTGGTCTCCACTGGCTCAGGCAGCCCACTGTGCCTTGCTTCTCTCTGGGAACGGGAGGAAGCTGGGTTTGGATGGGGTGGTTTCCTTCCCTCTTTCTGTGGACCCGACCAGGGTGGTGGGCAGCCCCATGTGGAGCACAAAGCCCCACCCTGTGAACGGCCCCGCAGCCGGCCTGCCATTCTGAACCTTGACTCTCTGGAGGCTTGTTACAGACTTGGCTTTGAGAAAGATGGCTCTTAGGGTCACGCCAAAGCTGGTGGGAACTGCACCTACTCCCACCCCGTCAGGCCACTTGGTATTTGTGGCCCACGCCTGAAGGAATTGCAAGAGATAGCCCTGTGGCACAGACCCCCCCAGGGCAGTGTGCCAGCACGGGGGCTCCAGGGGACTGTACTTTCATACTACATTCGTTTTCTGAAAAAATCAACGGTAGGCTCACCACCCAGAAAAGACCACTGTGAACATTTTGGTGTATAGCCTGCCCCTCCTGCACACACACAGTTGTTTCCTTTTTAAGCTAAACTGGGAGCATACAACATACACCATTTTGCATCCAGCTTTTTTCACTTGATGATTTTATCTTAAGCATTTCCCCATGTCTTCATATATGAACAATGATTCAAAAACATTGTTTTTAATGATTGTAGAGTTTAATGTTATACATTTTATCATAATTTATCTGACCATTTCCCTGTTGTGAAACATTTAGATGGTTTCTGGTTTTTCACTATTTAAATAATGCTGCGATGAATATCCTTATAAATCTTTGGCTTTTGACTCTGAATCCCCCCACCCCGATTCCTAGAAGTGGTATTTTTGGGTCAAAGAGTTTTGTTAGTTTTAAAGGTGGTGGTAAATCTCTCTTCCTCTGTCTTGATCTGACGCTTAGATGCTCAGAGTTCCAATACAGAACCTTCTTAGTTGTATCCTACAGATTCTGAACACATCCATTTCTGGTAAGCTGTGTGTTCCAAAGAATGTTTGAGTAAGACTGCTCTCTCTTTTTTTTTAATGCTAAAATGATGTCATTACTGCAGTTCATTTGTGACAGATTCTTCCAAAAGCTCATTTCCTTATTTTCATTGAAAGAGTCTGGTTACGCTTGCATCTTAGTGACCTTCCCGTCCCTGCTGCTGTGGCTTTCAAGCGCTTGGTAATATTTTCAGAATCTCCTACTTTGTGTCCACAATGGTACTGAATTTGCATCTGCACAGTCAGCAGAGATAAAAAGTGTTGAACTGACCTTGCCACATGCTAGTGGATTTGTAATGAAGTTCATAGACTCAGAAAGTACACTGGGCCATTTGGAATCGGTAAAAGCAAAGGCTCTACTTGAAAAAGAAACCACGTAGACACTTGGGTTTCACACAAGTGTTATTTGTCCCCATGTTCTTCACGTCGTGGGACTTCGTCAGAATGTCTTATGGGTTCAGTGGAGCCAGTGGCCAGGCTTTCTCACTAGAATGTGACTGTCCTGTGGCCAGGCTTTCCCACTGTGGAGTGTGTCCTGGCTGCTGTGGGTTTAAGGGCTTCTCCCCTCTCCTCACCCACAGTGTCGCAGGTTGCCTAGTTGTCCTCAAGCCCAGACCACCCAAATTTGGTTTCATTCTTAATTTCTCCACTTAAGGTTGGAGTCTCTTGATTCTGAAAGGAAACATGCATGAGAGATTTTTCTAGGTGCCATGCTCAGTGCCACTTAACTCTACCAGAGAGTATGGCTGAATTGTTCAGAATTAGGTCTCCTGCCTTCCTCTGAACCTGAGCCCCTCTCCCCGGCGGGTCCACTGACTGCAGAGGCTGCAGCCACTGGGAGAGAGCGGTGAAGGTACTGTTCTTGGAGATGTTGCCATATACATGTTTTTCCACATTGTTTCTTTTCATATCCAAACCTGAAATGAACTGATGGTGACTCAAGTGGGTGTGGCCCTGGGTTTTAGGCGGCCTACAGGGCAAGTGCCTTAAATCAGGGCAAGAGGCACTCCCAGAGCCTCTGAGGGGCGCAGGCTGCTGGCCCATGATTGCGGGGTTGTAAATCAGGCTGCTTGTGGAGAGTGGGTCTGGAGGGGAAGCCGGTCCAGCAAAGAGCAGTTTTATCTGTAGCTCAGACAGCCGTGGTGGGCAGCTGAATGAGCCTACGTGTATACCTGAATTTTCCCCATAACTCATTTCTTCAATATGAAGAAACACCAAACTTTGTGTACAGAGAACTTTTTACAAAGGCAAACCTTTTTTAGCTGTGTAATCCACCCTGGTCTAACGGTCTGGCTGAATGAATAGGGGTGATTTTGCTGGTGAAAAGCCTCTATCATGATCAGAAGTTTGATTGGACCTTGGCAAATTAAATTCTTGCAGTATTTAGAGCTGCTGCAGCTGTTCCTTAACACAAAATAGGATGAATCAATAAATAGTATGTTAGCTGTCTTTCAGGTTGGTGGCAGGCAGTGAGAACATGTGTAATATTCTCTACCTGGTCTGTAGCTGTAACTGTGATGTACAGGCAAAGCAAAAATTTAAAAAAACTTATGAAAACAAATAATGCAATGATATTAGGATATACACTTTTGTATTTTTATTCTTATATAAGGTTATTTGCTGGCTCTTGTTGGCCTCTAGTTCAGTCTGTGTTATTTAAAATCTAATATATGAATTATTTGGATTGAATTCATGTTCGGGGCCACGTTGTTGTATGTATTGATGTACAGCCTTGAATGTGAATAATTATTGTAAACTATATTTTACAACTTTTTTTCTGGCTTTATTATATAAATTTTCTATTTGGTCAATGATTTAATCATATCATAATTTAATGAATCTGTTTATTCTCTTTTTCAAATATTTGTGCTTTAGATGTAGTTACCGGATGATGAATTTTCCACGTATGCTCGGTAGTCTTGTAATAAAAAAGCATGTAGAGTGTAGACGCTCGCTGGTACCGCAGCTCTTCCTTTCGCCGGGGCTGCGGGGCGGGCGTGGTCGCGACTTGGGTTCTGGGCCGGGAACCGGACGTCCGCGCACCGCACGCGCGGGGCGGAGGCTGCCGAGCGCTTCTCCACTCGGTCGCCGGTCCCCGCGCTGTTCGCCCGCGTGGGCGTCCTGGGACCACGCCGTGCCCGGCCCCGGCCGGAAGGGGGCACGGCCGGCCGCTTTTCCGGACCGGAACTTCCGCCTCTTGCGTGACGCCGGCCGCGTGGGCGGGACAGAGCTCGAAGGACTGTATTAAAGACCGGACGCTTCCGGTGCAGGGGCGCTGTGGTGGGGCTTGCTGGGATCATGGCGGAGAATCACTGCGAGCTGCTGCCGCCGGCCCCGAGCTGCCTCGGGGCGGGACTGGGGGGCGGCCTGTGCCCCCGCTGCAGCGCGGGGCTCGGCGCGCTGGCCCAGCGGCCTGGCGGCGTGTCCAAGTGGGTCCGGCTGAATGTCGGCGGCACCTACTTCCTCACCACCCGTCAGACGCTGTGCCGGGACCCGAAATCCTTCCTGTACCGTCTGTGCCAGGCCGACCCCGACCTGGACTCGGACAAGGTGAGGGCCGCGCCGGCCGGCCACGAGGGTCCGGGCCCTGCCCGCGCTGGGGAGACCGCCCCGCCACAGTTCGGCCCGAGCCCCGGACTCCCTGCCTGGGCCGGGGACGGAGGGGATGGCGCCCTGGCGCCCACTGCCTTCGGGGATCCCCGGCCACGCCACCTCGAGGCGTCTCTGTCTCGTCCTCTCTGCTCTGTGGCGGAGGAGGCTTCCCAGACCCCGGACTTTTTTGTGAGTCTGCTTTCTTCTCCTCCCTCGACTCTTTGGCCCCTGGTGTGTGCACACCTTCTCCTCTCCGCGCCGGGGTACTTAGTGGTTCTGGAGTCGGGGAACCCTGGCGCTGTTCTCGTCTGTTCACATTCCGGGCGGTTGACTTACCGTTGGCGTGGGGGGTTTCACGGGTGGCCTGCCTTTGCCAGTGACTTGCATTTAGAGAGTTGGCGCTCCACCGTCTTCAGCCACAACACTCAGCGCTCTCAGAGGGTGCCATCCATAGAATGATTGTTCAAAGGGAATGCTGCTCATATTAAGGGGTGGCTTAGGGGTGTCAAGGAAGGGCCAGGGGGGAAATCTTTTTCAGTCTGCTTTCTAATTAGCCTAGTTTTCCCACTGCCCTGGCAAAAGGATCGGAATTTCTAGGTTAGTTTGCAGCTTGTCTTTCATCAAGTTTAATGTTCACACTGTTGTACGGTGGTAATAGAAACTATTTTGGTGATTACCTTTACTTTAAAAGACCTGTGTGACCGAGGAAGAGTATCTCAGGAACTGAACAGGATTGAAACTCAGGAAAGGCGTTGTTGAAAAAGCTATTACTATATTTGTCTTGGGCAATTCACAAGCGTTATTCTAACTTGCCAGGGTCTTGCAGTTGAGCCTGCATAATTGCACTTGGCCTTGTGCCTTGCCACCCCAACATTTGCCAGACGTAAGGCTTCCCAGAAAGATTCAGATCTCTCTTCAAGTTCGAGAACCCTGACGGAGACCATCCTCCCTGTGGCATGACCTTATGATCAGGAAATGAGAATTCTTGAGTTACCACAAAACCACCCATCATGGGTAGGAATCAGGGTTTGAGATGCCAGCGCTCTGGTCCCCTGGTGCCCCCGCCCACCCCCCTCAGCTATTTCCATTGCTCATTTGTCTGAGCTCTCCACTCTTAGAGGATTGACCTCCCAGAAAATGACAGTCTTCTCCAGGATAGAAATAGTCTTTTGTCAGTTGTGATTTTTCTTTTATAGTGTGGGTCTATGTTTTACTGTTTTGTTTTTCTTTTTAAACAGAGTCTTGGGGTCATTCACTTGTATTTCTACTCAAGCGTTCCTGTTTTGTATATTGAGTCAGGTTTTAAATTGTTCTTGTCCGTTGGGTTGTTTGTTTTGAGGCAATGGCTGTCGATTCACCACTGAAACAATTAATACAGAGCCGATAAGCTGTAGCTTGCGCAGTTAAGTCGATTCATCCCTTTATTTTACTGTCTCAGGACTACTTAAAAAATTATGCTTTACTGTAATAGGAGTTCTTTGGGAGAGGGTAATTAATCTATCACAATATATTTATGTTGTAGTTTCTTTTTTTTATCAGCATCCACTTAAATATATTTGATTTCTGAATTGTAAAACTGAAATTTAGATACGGTTTCTGTCTCATAAAATAGTTGATAGTAAATAAGGGTTAATTTTAGTCACAGATAATGTGGATTTGCCAGAAAGAGTAATGCTAATTTGCATTAGTCATGGTAGCGTTTTACTTCAAATGAGAAAATGTAGAAGATACTCGGTCTTCTCAGTTTTTTCCCCCCTTGTTTCTGATAAAAGAATGTCCCAGTGGGGCCGGCCCGGTGGTGCAAGCGGTTAAGTGCGCGTGCTCTGCTGGGGCGGCCCGGGGTTCGCCGGTTCGGATCCCGGGCGTGCACCGACGCGCTGCTTGTCGAGCCGTGCTGTGTTGGCGTCCCATATAAAGTGGAGGAAGATGGGCACAGATGTTAGCTCAGGGCCAGTCTTCCTCAGCAAAAAAGAGGAGGATTGGCATCAGATGTTAGCTCAGGGCTGATCTTCCTCACACACACAAAAAATGAATGTCCCAGAGATTCACTCCTAGATAGTTAAACCCCGAGTGAGGAGCCTGAGGGTGAGGCTGGAGATATTTGGGGGAGTGGGACGCTAGTATTTACAGGGTGGAAGAGAAACAGGATGTTGATTCACATGTAAAAATCTCCAAGCCCTGACCTCATAAGTTAAGATTAATGAGAGCATACCTGGCCCCTATTCCTGGGCTGACTGAGAGCACAACCTGGTGGAAGATTTCCTCCTGGGCATTTGACTAGTATTTATGGAGCACCTGGGCTTGCAGAAGGTGGCCCTTGGATAGGGGTTGGGTAGGGAGATTTAAGGGGGAGGAGTTCCAAGAAATGGAAGACTTGGAACCTTTCAGGAACCTGATGGTTTTGGAGTTCACTGGGAGAGTGCCTGGAGCTTGCTCTTAAACGCAGACTGTCTGGTGGGGAGCTCCATAGGTGGTGAGTGGGAGAGGTGGAGTTATAGGATGCTTTTTGGAGGAGTGCTTTTAAAGCAGTCGACAGACTGGTTGTTAGGAAGGGTGGGGAGCTCGCTTGCCACTGGTTCCCCTTCCCCTAAGTCCTCACGTTCCCTGTCTCAGGACTGAGCCTGGGACCCACTCCCACCAGGCCCCGAGCTCCCAAACCCTTACCCTCTTGTCTCAAGTTCTGACTCTGGGTCCATTGCTGCCAGGAAGTTCTCTTTATAGACAGCCCAAGTGTGAATTCTCACTTCCTCCTGGGGCTTCCTCCAGTGGGCTATGTCTGCGTTATTCATTTCAGCTTCTGCTCGTTGGCTGTCTAGGCCATTTTTCTCTCCCACATTCCTTTAGGGGCAGGCAGGTGTAATGCTCCTTCCCGGAAGTGCTTTGTAAATACTTGGCGTGTGATTCATTTGGTTATGTCTCTTTGTGTTCCGTGGTACCTGCCCCACAGGCATTTTGGGAAACAGGTTAGAGGTGGTTTAGAGCTGAATCAGCCCCGTGCAGAGGTGCTTTAGGAGTTCAAGGGAAACAGGAAGTTGCCAACGCTTGGTGGTTGGAAACCACTCAGACTGAGTAGGATTTGGGGGGTTCAGTCTCTGCAGCTGAGCCAGGCCTGGAGGGAACTGCAGGTTGCTCATGAGCTTGTGTCCTTTGACAGAGCTTTGTCCTGGTGTCGGGGTTGCAGGTGCGGTGGCATCAGATGGGTCTTTGAGGGATGGGGCTATCAGGGTGCTTCTGATGACATGTCTCTTGCATTCTTTGCCTGTGCTCACTCCAGGTGTACATGGCATTGGCAAGAGTTTCAGGGTAGGAAAGATAGTGGAAGGAATTTTACAGATGGGCGAAGTGACGGGGGTGTGGGTGGAAGTACGATCTTTTAAGCCACTTGGCAAGAGAAGTGGGGATTACTTCGAGTGGGAACGGCAGCTTGTGTCTCGGGGAGCTAGGTCAGAGGCGAGAAGCTAACGTGCCGGATCCCTGCACGCATCCTGTGCCTGATGAGAGTGCTGCTTCGAGTGGTCTGAGGCCGAGGGCTGTCCCGTGACCCTGTCGCCTCATTTCACACTGCAGTTGAGGATGTGGCTCTGAGCATGTTCTTAGCCCTGACCACGCAGCATGGTTTGTTCAGGACCTGAGCGAATGGTCCTCTCTCATGCTGGGGGCACCCCCAACCCGTGCAGCTGGTGCTGGTGCTCAGTGAGTGCTGCAGTCACCTCTTCACAAGGCACCTGATTTGAATGCCCCTTGGACCTGAGCCAGCCACGAGTCAGTGCCGGGAAGTCCTGAGAATGGACTCGCCTCTGGTGGGAAGAGCTTGCTGCAGGGCCTCAGATGCCAGCCCTGGCCGCAGAGGGCCCCTGTCGGGAGGAAATGGCTGTCAGCTGCAGGGCGGTTCCTCCTCCTGCTGACCACACATGCAGCCTTCTGTTGCTTTTGTCCAGCGGGACAGTGACTGGTCTTGGTTTAGAGCAGCGGTCAGAAAACCATGGTCCACCTGGCTGATTTTGCAAATAAAGTTTTATGAGAACACAGAGATGGCCCCTCGTGTACAAGTTGTCTGCAGCTGCTTTCACATGCAAGAGGTGCTCCAGATCAGCGCTCACTGGACCCGCAGTCCTTAAACTCCTTTAAAGGAGCTGACTCTGCTTGGCGCCGAGGAAGGGGTCTGCGTGGCCAGGGTGCCTGCAGCACTGGTGCTCTCATCAGGCCTTAATTGGGCAGGTACTCTCACCAGACTGCAGAGCACTCAGAACATTTCCGTCTGGAGTTGGTGTGATGTGGCTGTTGGAGGGGAGGGAGCGTTTTCCGTGGTAGCAGGGTCTGAGACTTGGGACTCAGACCTGACTTTGACTCTGCCCACATCTTAACCGGCTGTGTGAGTTGGGGTAAGTTAATGTACCTGTCTGAGGCTTAGTCACAGAGGAGTTGTGAGAACGAAGGAAGATGATGAATGTAACACCGCCCCCACCCAGTGCCCGGTGCTGGGTCATTGCAGTAAATAGAGACAGCTCTTACTAGTCTTTATTTCACTTTTATACTGTGTTTTTGGAAAGAACATACAGGAATGCTTTTTTCTCCCCTCAGAGTTTGTTACTCTTTGTCTCTTGCATACACTCGGTCACCACACACCTCGCGGTGCTGGCAGGTCGCTCTGTCTGTGTGGGAGCTGGGCCCTCCTGTCTGCCTTGCTTCCCCAGCTACCTCTTCATGCTCCACCCAGAGCTCCTGCTGATCTTAGGACAGGTCCTGGAGGGCGGGTGCCCAGCTTGAGCCTCGGCTTCCTGGGCAGCAAACAAGTTTCCTTGCAAGAAACATGATGCCTTGGAGCCTGGAGAATAGAGTTCGAGTACCATCCTCCCCGTGTGCTTGGGATGGGCTCATAGTGTCCTGGGAGCATCCGAGTGGGGTGCACTGAGCCTCTCCCTGTCCGTCAGCTGTGTTCTGGTAGGTTCTAGTTTCCTCAGCAGTTGGGCTTCCAGGATCTTGGCCTGGTTTTGCAAGTCAGGCTTGGGTGGAGATGGTTCTGGAGGTGATGAGCTGGGCCAGCCCCTCATTGCTGACAGATTGGTTTTTCAAAACGGGCAAAGGAGAGACAGGCAGCACTGGGGGCCAGGCCGTCCTCGGTGGGGAGGGGCAGGAGGTGAGGGAGCAGAGGAGCTGCAGGTTTGCCCTTCGGCCCCAGTGAGAGGGAAGGGTGAACTCTGCACTGGATCCATCAGCGGGGCCGAGTGGGAAGAGAGCAGAGGCCCCCTTGGAGCCAGCGGGGCAGTGGCTGTGGGGACAGCTGGCAGAGAGGGCTAGGTGTAAACCCCTGGCGGGATGTCCTGGCTGCAGTGTCCTGCCTGCCAGCACTGAGCAGCTGGCGCCCAGGAGGCTGGAGACTCTGGGCTCAAGGAGGCCTCAGCCCCAGGCTGGCAGAGCCACTGGGAGGGGTTTGCAGCCGGGGACCCTAGGTTGCTCCTGGGGTGCTTCTGCCCTGGGCCATTGTGGTTCCACCTGCTTCCATCTCGAGCTGCTTTTCTCAGGCCAGCAGCTTTGTGTTCTGCATGCACACTCACACGAGGGTGAGTCTGGGGACGTCTGTGGGGATTCAGGTGCAGGCTTCTGCAGCTGGAGTGTCTCTGAGGGGAGCACCTGAGGCATTGGGCGGATGGATGGCCTCTTGCCTCGTGACGTAAATGTTCATAGCAGCTGTGACCCGGACAGGTGGCACTCGGGCTGCAGGTCCACCACAGCATCCTGCCTGCCCTGTCCCCTTGCCCCAGGGTGACCCTGGCACCCACTTCTGTCCGTGCGCAGTAGATGCAGCGTCTGCTCTGGGTGGGCCCCAGTCCTGCCAAGCTAAGCGGGTCGCTGTGAACCATCTCCACTAATTCACGAGCTCGGTGGGACGCACCGTAGGTGGGTCTGAAGCACGCTTGTTCCGAGAAGTCCCAGGAGCCTCAGATGTGGGGGGCCTTTCACGAGTTCACCGTGTTTGCTTCCTGGTGAGCCCCATCTGAGTCGTGTGTGTCATCCTGTATTCTGTTTCTCAGCCACATTGAATGGCGTTTGTCTGGGACTGGGGAGGCAGCCTGGGGGTCAGAGCCCCATGAGCGGGGTGCTGGTGAGGGTCTGAGGGGGTTTGTTTCCAGGGGCAGCGCCGAGGGTCGAAATGACCTGGAGCCCTGACGTGTGCACCCCTGTGTCCGCCCACAGCCCCGGCTTCTCCTTTACTCCCTGTGCGTGCTGAGAGTATTGCAGATCTCCGGGTGTACACAGGGCACTGTGGGGTCTCGTGCAGGGAAAATGAAATCAGAACCCTTGGGCGCTCCTGGGCACGGGTAGCGCGGTTGCCGCCTGGGGTCCTGGCCCGCTCTGCATGCCCAGGTGCCGCAGACAAGCCTCTGGTCTCTGGGCCCCCATGTCCTCTTCGGTAATTGGTGATGCATAAGGCTTCTTCTGGGTCAAGGATTTGCCAAACTAGAAAACAAAACAGAAAAGAGAGCAGAGGTGAAGGTTTTATGAGCGAATTTGAAATAGTCACTTAAAATGGATAATTTCAGAGTAAAAGATCGCAAATGTTTGTGCACAGAGAATTCTATGCTTTTGCATTTAGATTTCAATGGAGAAATCTGAGAGAGAGGATGTATCTCCCATTCAGCTCAGGACACTCAACCCTCTTAGTTTCACGTGTCCAGTGGCTGTCTCTTTTCTCTTGCAACAAAGTTGTGATCGTGTTCCACTTCCTGGCATGTTTGTGGAAATGGGAGGGTGATTGAAAGGAGCCCAGTGCAAACGCTCTAGAAGAGCCTGAGGGGGACGTGTCCACAGACTTGTTTTCTGTTTAGAATCTCGCATGAGAGCTTGACGTCCTCGACCTCATTCCTGATTGTCATTTCAAGACCCTGTGGTTGTCAGGGAGGGACCAGCTGTCGGGGCCAGGCCCGCTTGACCCATGAGGCTGGGCTGGGCAGCACGTTTGATTCTGCCTTTAATGTGAGGGCCGAGTTTTACCTCTGGGCACAGCGTGGGCGGGGAACCTCAATCCCCGGGGCTGTTTACTGGTGCCTTACTGGTCCTCTCAAAGCATTGCTTCCGAACCAGCAACGTGAGCTGAGGATGCTGGGCGGCTCTGAAAGAAGAGGATGGGGTGGGGCTTGCTCGGTGGTTTCCAGTCAGAATTATCTTCTCTGCTTCCCTCCTTTTTGGGACTGCAGGTCAGGGGTCTCCTGGGAGAGCATGTGATGTGGGCTCGGCCCTGCCTTTGCCTACAGGCTCCTCTCAGAGAAATGGCTGTGGGCACGGTGCTCCTTGCTGTGGCCAGGGTATCACCTTTGTGGCCTGGCAGCCACCCTGCCCAGGACTGATGGTGCCGCAGCTCAGGCTCAGGGATGCAGGGTTCAAACTTCCCCTGGAGACCAGTGACTCTGGCCTCAGGGGTTGGGCCCAGTTAGAGTGGAATTCAGCCAACCTGGGCATCAACGAGCCACCCCTCCCCACCCACTCCATCCCTTCCCCTGCCCGACAGTGTGTGGAGCTGCACGGCCATTAAATATTCAAGAGCCAAGGGCTGAGTCCAGCCTTTCCCTTTTCTGTGCCTTTGGGGTAGATGTATATTTTTAAAGCCAGCACTTCACAAGTAGGTCAAACACTAATTCATTGAGAAGTGGGGGGAAGGTCAGTAGATTTGTTGAGAAAGCAGTCTTAATTCTGGCTCTTTTACAAAAATTAAAAACCCCAAACCTCACGACTATATAAATGGAGCACACGCTTGTTCTATAAATTGAGCGAAGGACAGAAAGGAGGAGGAAGAAGAGAGACCTGCATGTGTTGCCATCCCACCAGGGTTACTATCTTGTCTGGATCCCTGCTGTCTTTAGAAGCCAACACGCCGAGTCTCCATCATCAGGCTCTCCCTGGCGCTCGTGCAGCCTGGTGGACTGAGGGAGGAGGTGTCCGCAGCGTGCCAGTAGCTGTGCCTCCCTCGTTCCCCCAGTTGCTAGTGTGGAGACCACCGAGGTGGTCCTCTCTGCTTTTGCATAGTGAGCCTAAGAGTTCTGAATTTGGGATTTTTGTGTGTTTTCTGTGTCTGTATTCTTTTTTTTTTTTTTTAAAGATTTTATTTATTTTATTTTTTCCCCCCAAAGCCCCAGTAGATAGTTGTATGTCATAGCTGCACATCCTTCTAGTTGCTGTATGTGGGACTCGGCCTCAGGATGGACGGAGAAGTGGTGCCTCGATGCGCACCCGGGATCCGAACCCGGGCCACCAGCATCGCAGCGCGCGCACTTAACCACCAAGCCACTGGGCCGGCCCTCTGTATTCTTTATTTCTGCATTAGGACGGAGGACCCAACACAAGCACATGAGGTGCTGAGGCCCCTCACACCTGTGTCAGTTGCACTCGGGTCAGCTCGCCCAGCAGCTGGGATGGGACAGCAGCGAGGCCTCCTGTCCATGGCCAGCCCCTTGCCAGTGCCCCATGACTAGGGCACACTGCTCACGCTCCGGTGCTCGGAGACGGGGTTTTTACAGAGCTCCTGCCTGTGCAGCTAAGTGAGAGTCAGTCTGTGGTCGTCTGGGCTGTAGCCCAAGATAAAGCCCAGTGGAATGTTGGAGTCTTGGTGTAGGGCCCCCAGCACTGCTTGTAGAAGTTGAAATCTCCCTTCTGAGGAGCTCCATGCTGAGAGCACCACCCCCTACGCTGCTGCCTGTCCTGACCCTGGAGTCTCTCAGCCTTGCTTCTTAATGAACCCTGTCTGATCCAAACAAATCCACAAGAAGAAACCAGGCCAGAGATCCCTGCCATGGCTCCATGGAGCAAGCCGCTTCCGAAGTTCCTTAAGTGCTGCTCCTCAGTGGCGGGGCTGGGCAGGCTGGCTTATCACTGGAAGAGGATGGCTTTTGAGTAAGCGAGTGTGAGCCTGGGTCCCAGGTGGTTCGGCTTTCATGCTCCCCCGATGCTGCGGCTCTGTGCCCCGCTTTCTGAGGTGCCAGCTCTCTCCTGGCTGTTCTCGCGTTGTGCTGCCCACTTCTCCGTGGGCACCTCACTTGGCCCACGTGAGTGGGTGAGTGCCAGGGCCCACACACTGTAGCGGGAGCATCTCTTGGTGGATGCCCACCCCGTGGATCCAGACCTCAAGATGTGTGCGGGTTCTCTTTGCTCTTCCCTCCCTGGCCTTGGCTCCCAGCCAGGTTAGCAAACATCTTGGACTCTTGGCCTTATTGTTCTGGAAGTCTCTGAGAGGCTGCTGCTTTAAAGCTGCTCTTAATTGAATGAAGGTGGGGATCCCTGTGCAGGGAGACAGGCCTGCGCCTCCTTTTGATGTCTGGGTAATTGGGCACACAGGCTTCTTGCCTTGGAGCACAAGGTACGAGTGGGGACCAGAGGCTCCCAGCGTGATGGGAAGGCTAAGGGTGGCTTGCTGTTCCCGAGCTAGTGCTTTGTGCCTTTGCCAGCCTGGGCGGTGGGTCTCCAGTCCTTCCTGGACGGGAAGGAGAGTGACACCCTGCCCCTGGGTTAGAGGTCTTCACTGCTGGCAGGGTCTCACTTCAGGCACCCCAGGAAGGGACCATGAACCAGCCTTGGAAAGCCCACAGCTGGCATTCGGAGCGCCCACCCTGTGTGCAGTGTGCTCTGAGCTGAGGGGCAAGGCCTGGGGCCGGCTCTCCTTCAGCACATCAGCCAAGGGACGTTTCAAGGCCCAGCCCTGGCGCAGCTCTCCAGTGCCGTGTCCGGGCTCCCCGCCTGCGTTCCTGCTGTGCCTGGGCAGCTGCCTCTTCCCCTGGCCCCCAGCGTGTTGGCTGCCACCGTTTCACCTGCCCCTCCCTCCTTCTCTGTCCCATCCCCTCATATCCTCCAGGCTTTGGAGGCCTGAGTCACCTTTGTGTATCTCGTGCTGCTCAGTATACTGTTGTGCTCAATAAACTTTTTCCTCTTCCACCGGGTCCCAGTGCCGAGTGACTTGTCCCGCTTGTCGGAGGTGTGGCCTTGAGCCCACGTTCTGACCCAACTGAGGCCTCGGCCCTCTGGGGTGTCCTGAGGGTGGAGATGGGCCCGTCCCCATCTCATCTTTCCTTCTTGACCTTCTGCCAGCTGTCTGTTGAGGTAGCAGTGAGCCGATGAACAATTCCTGAGCTTGGTGACATGCAGATGTCCCGTGTTCGGCTCTTTCCTATGTGGGGCGGGGGGAATCCCCTTGATTTCGTGTTGCGGCGGCTCCGTCCCCTTTTTTCCAGGCCTCAGCCCCTTTGTAAGAAATGATGGCCCTTTTCACCAGTGGGGAGACTGCTGACGCATCATTCTTCTGGAAGCTGGTCCGCAGGGTCGTTTGGCCTTGCTTGGAGAACATGAGAGTCAGGAAGAGAGGCTGGGAGGCTGGGAGGCGGGGCCCGTGGGACAGTGTCTGACCAGTGCTTCCTTAGATGGGTGGGGTGGGGCACAAGGGTGAGGTGGGGGGCTGTGTGTGGTTGGGACGCTGTCCTGGGGGACAGGAAGCCCACAGTGGGGGCCAGTGGGGGCCTGTCGGTGCGGGAAGCTGGGCTGAGTGCCTGGGGCCTGCCCACAGATCAGTAAGCCTCCCGGTCACAGGGCCCCCATGTCCAGAGCCCTAATTGATTTGATCTAAGAAGAGCAGGTTTTTATAGCTTTTTGATGGTGGACTTAGGGAAGAAACCCTTGAAACCAGATTTTACCACACAAATTCCAGAATTTGATGCTCATGAATGAAAAATAGGGTTCTAATCCAGCGGATGGCTGTGTGGACGAGACGCCTCCTGCCTTCCTGTGTCCCATGGGCATGCCACATTAAGAGGGTCAGGTGTGCCCACCACACCGCCTCCCCTGCAAAGAGGCCTGACACTGTCCTCCTGGGGCCTCAGCTGGCCCGCTGCTCCCATGTTTTCCGTGGCCCTCACTTGCCAAGGCCCTCACGTGAGCCCTGGAGCCATTCTCTGGACAGGGAGGCACATCAACTCTCCAGTTGATTTACTGAGTCCTCTTCTTGTCTCAGAGCAGAAGGCCTTGGCACCTGCTGCCCTCCCTGGGGCCGTTGGTCCAGGAACCAGGCTCTGCCTGGGGAGGGCAGGCAGGCCTGTGGGAGGGAGCAGGATTCTCCACGGGCTGTGAGCGCTAGTGTGGGGGGAGGAGCTGCTCGGTCCCCCAACGGCATGGCAGCCCCGCCAGAAGGACGCCTGGGTCGGCCATACTCAGCAGCCCCAAATCAAATGCGTAGCCGACATGTACACGGTGTCCTGGAAGCAGGTGGGTCAGCGGCCTGCGGTGGATCCCAGGGCGCCATCACTCCTGGCTAGACCGTGGCGGCTTTCTTCCTTCGCCGGCAGACCCCCATGCCCATTACTCTGCGCAGGCCTCCACAGGGCTCCACTCTGGTGTGCCATTGTGTGGAGGTGCCCCACCCCTGTGCCTGGGTGGGCGTGTCCACCTCCCCTGGCCGGGGCTGCAATGGCCACTGAGACGGCTGTGGTTTGAGCCAACTCTGAAGGCTCACCAGTGGGCGATGAGGGTCCCAGCCCTCAGAAAGGCCCCCGGCCCCTGTAGGAGGAACCAGGGTGGCGCAGGTGTGGGGGAGCACTTCCAATGGTCTGTTCTGTAGACAGCCGGGTCTCTGGGAACCACCGCCACAGGGTGAGGCCTCCTTGGTAGTCAGCAACCACTGGGAAGCTCTGGGGGCACCTTGCAGTGGAAAACGAGGCTCCATTCCATGCGCCTCTGACCTGGGTGGTCGTCCCTGACCCCCAGTCCTGCACATCTGCCCAGGGAGGAGCAGGCGTTGACATGAGGGTGGGCCCTGGCCGCAGAGACCCGTGTCTCGGGTCTTTCAGAGGTCGGACTGTCGGCCTAAGGACCATTCCATGGAGGAGAATCTGTGTCAGGTCACTCTCATGGGACGGTTTCTAAAATGAGAAAAGGATGAACTTTTCCTCAGATGTTTTTGGAGCTGGAGGAAAGAGGCCCCTGCAGCATCACCTCACCTCAGTAAACAAAGGGAGCTCACCGAGATACAAACAGAACTGACACTGGGCTTAGGCCAGGGTGGTAACAGTTCAGGGAGAGAGGCTGCAGGTGGCAGAGGGGTTCCCTGACAGGCCGTACACGCTGATCTGGTTGTGGTTGGAGACAGGCCCCACATGCTTCCAAGCCCCCTTACCTGTGGCCTGGCCCTGGCTGAGGTGTGGAGCCGCTGCTTCCTCGTCTGAGACTCACACCGTGTTTGGTTCTTTGTAGGATGAGACAGGTGCCTATTTAATCGACAGAGACCCCACCTACTTTGGGCCTGTGCTGAACTACCTGAGGCACGGAAAGCTGGTCATTAACAAAGACCTCGCAGAGGAAGGTGAGTTGGGGGCAGGGCCCCAGAGCCCTGCGAGGAGCAGGCCCTGCGGGCTGGGGTCAGGCCAGGCTAGGGGCTGGGGCTGGGCTGCAGAAGTCCTAGGTGCCAGGTGCCTCAGTTGCTCCCCAGCTTCCTCACAGACATGTCCCACGAGGCAGCTGACACTTGTCTCAGTGGTGGGTGGGCTGCTCCTCCAGGAAGCAAAGACTCTTCAGAGCCAGGCCGGCCCGTCAGGACCGCTGTAGCAGAAGGGCCTGAGGACTTCAACCCAGGCCCCTGTACCCCCTATTCCCTGGCCTTGGGGTCCCCCCGGCTGTGAGCTGCTCCACTGACTCCCTCCTTCAAGGGTCTAGTTAGTGATGCCATGGGGATGGGGGCTTCTCCCTTGGGAGACTGCCCATTCTCACAGTTGCTTAGGTGAGGAGATCTGAGGGCCCCTGTGTTAGATGTACCTGCCGTGTGAGTCTGCCGGGTGTCCTTCAGAGCCTTGGTCACCCCGGGTCTGCTCTCCCTCCAGGGCACCACCGTACCATCACCTCTGAGTTCTATTTCCAGACACCATGCTGCATTCTGACTCTGGTCACAGCAAGCAGGAACGCCAGGCCAGCTGTGGGGCATCAGGCCCGAGGCTGGTGTGGCTACGTGTTCTGGTGTTGGCGTGGCTCGAAGTATCCGGGAGGTTCTGAGAGGTTCAGGATGCTTTCACTCAAAGTGGTCTCTGGCTCCTCCGGCTTCGATCATGTTCCTGTAAGGACCGCCTGTACAGGACTGTGCTCACTCCTTCAGCTCCTTTCTAGACCTCCGGACCCGAGTGTCTGTGTCTCCTTTGCAGCAGCCTTCTTTCCTGCACACACTCTTGTTGTTTGGGGAAGTTCCTTTGTATTCTGGGTGTGCAGCTGTACAGCTCTATGCTAAACTTCATTTCATAGCCTGTTCTCAATGTGGTGTTCTTAGAAAGGGATACTCGACACAGACTGAGCCCCACGGCCTGGCCCCACTCCCCTGCCTTCCTACCTGCCTCAGACACAGCGCTTTCAGGAGAAACGGCCGCTCGGACTCCATTCCTGCTTCTGCCCTCAGAGAGTAGCATGGAGTGTCCAGGTGGAAGGAAGAAAATGTGCCCTTCAGACCCATGCCCTTGTCCTAAAGCTTCTGGTGCTTATTCACAGCACCCCTCCGTCCCCAGCCATGGATTTGTAGAGTTGTCAGGACATAGCCGACGTCGTCCTGAGAAGTGACGTTCTAGGTGCAGCCTCCCTTTAGGTGGCAGTGACGGAAGACGTGCTGCCTGCAGGCTACCGCCCACCCGCATCCCCACCCTCTGCCTGAGTCTCCTGGGGACCTTGTTAGGAGGCAGCCCAAGTGGGTCTGGTGGCCAGTCCCTGGCTCTGAGCTCCTGGTGCTGCCAGCATGTGGGGTGAGGTCTGACCAGCACGACCCAACATGGCAACAGGAGGCACACTCCAAACCTTCTGGAACACTCACGTGGAATCCATGACACAGAGCCCTTCCAGTTTGTTCTTTAGAATTTCCTGGAGGTTTAGAGTCTCTAAATGTGGCACATTATACATGGTAGTCTTTGGAAGGAAAAGAGTTTGTAAATTGACAAGAGTCCTAGAGCTGGGAGCTGCCCTCTCAACCAGCCATGAAAGACACTCTGAACCAGTCTTCTGATTGAATAGGGAAACTGAGGTGCTGAGTGACTCAGAGACCTGCACAAGGCCGCCTGGTCCCCCTGGTGTGAGGGCAGGAAGAGTCCACTGGCCCAGGGCAGACAGCTGCAGGTTGTGGAGGGAAGATGCCCGAGTTACATCCTGGCATGCCCAGTGTGGAGCTGCACGTGAACCAGCTGTTCTGCGCTTGAACTCTGCACCCAGCAGGTCACCTGGAGTGACACGTGCCGGGAGTGTGTTCTATAAATGCGCCCTCTGCCCCCAATCCTGGGAGCCCTGCTGAGAGCCCGTGCCATCTGCACGAAGTCTGTTGGGATTTTAGGACGGGGCCTGAGGAGCTTCCAGTGGGCTGGGCATGGGCCAGACATGGGCCTTGGATCCAGAGCTGGGCAGGGGTGAGACGTTTCTTCCTGGGTTTGGTCTGATCTGGTGAAAATTAGTTATTTTTCTCTATTCTAGGAGTGTTGGAAGAAGCGGAGTTTTACAACATCACCTCACTAATAAAACTTGTAAAGGACAAAATTAGAGAGCGAGACAGCAAAACATCACAGGTGAGACCAGCGACTAATGTGCTGGAAGCTTCCGAGGCCTGGTGTGCAGGTGCGGCTCACCCCCTCTGTCCCCACTGACCGTGGGCGGCTCCAAGCGAGGCCTTGGGATTGGGGCTGTCCCCACCTTGACGACTGTCTTCCTCTGTAATTGCCCTAGCGCCCAATGGCCCACCCTCTAGCCACCTCCTGTGGTGCTGCCAGCTGGCACCAGGGCCACATGCAGGGCACGTTACCCAGCTCTGCCTGGCGTGTCCCTAGGGAGCCCCACTCAGTGGGAAGGGACCCAAGGAGGAAAGGAAGTCCAGGGGGTGAGGGGGTTGAGGGAGAGCAGGGAGGCCAGCGATGGGAGCGAGCGTGTGGACGCCCGGGCAGGGCGTTGCAGCTGGGCGCAAGTGCAGAGGGCCAGCGCGGCCAGAGAGAGCAAGGGGGGAGCTGGCGGTGAGCTTGGAGGTGGGGTCCTGCAGGGCTGTGTGGGCATGATGAGGAAAGAGGGGTGCGGTCGGGGCTCTTCGTCCCGGTGTGCTGATGCCCACGCAGGACCCATTTGTGCTTGGCTGCGGTCGGTAGTGATGGAGCCAGCACAGCCGCTCTGCTGCCCCCTAGGCCACGTTGTTTGAAGTCAGCTGCATCAGACACCTTCCATAAAGGGAGGCGCCAGAGGGTCTAAGGCATGAGTTTTTGTCGCCACACCAGCTCTGTACTTGCTAGCAGAGTGGCAAGCTCTTGCCCAGTGAGTTGAGCTCCTCCAGGAGGATGCCAGGAAGTGGATGCTCCCTCAGAGCTGCCACTATTATCTGAGGGTCTCGGTCACCACCACCTCCCCCCATAATGGGCTCTCCCGCTGGGTGCCCAGCAGACCTTGAGCTGGAGCTCTCGGCCTTTGTGAAGAGGCTTGCTGACAGCCTGGCCACTCACTGGTCAGGGGCCAAGATAGGGGAGGGGCATGCCCCCGTGATGGTGTGGGAGGCCGGGACCACTGGCCCACGCAGCCCCCAGCCCTTTCCCTCCTGTGGGAGCCGCTCGGGCACCAGGACAGTTGGGAGGAGACTGGGGAGGGGCAGGAGACGTGTCCACGAGCCCCCTGGTCATCTCCAGCTGGTTGGCTTTTTCTTTCCCCTCCGTCCAGCAGCCCCACTTACACACTGTGTCACCTGAGCGGGCACTGACCCTCTGCCTCGGTCTCCCCTCTGCGTGGTGGAAGTGGAAGAGACCCTCCTCACGGGGCCGACGTGAGGATTAGCGAGCTGAGGCCGGGGAGCCGTGTCAGTCCGGTCTTGCAGATGAAAACTCGTGTGTGTGACAACAACCAATGTACTTTAGTTGTGACCCTGTCACTTGAGTGTCACCTGTCTGGAGCTCCCAAGGCCCCTTCCCCTGCACACATCTTTGTCTTGTTCCCCCGGTTACTCGTGTGTCATGGCCGCCGCCTCCAGGTGGAGTAGCTGCTCCATGAGGCCGACCCTGTCTGGCTGCCCCTGAGGTGCCAGCACCAGACACGTGCCTAGAAGGGAACCCAGTGCACGGCAGTAGGTGGGTAAGCAGAAAATAAATTAATTTTTTGGAAGCTAGTTCAGCCCAAGGGAGTGTGTGTCTGACTGCTGTGCGTGTCTAAGAGCTTTTCTAGGAGCAGGGCCGGGGCTGGTGAATCCAGGTATTTTGTATGCTTTGTGTACTTTCCCTGGAGAACAGAGAGGGACATCCTCAAGCATTTGTGTCTAGCCACAGGTGCTCTTAGGGTTTCAGGAACATGACTCGTTGCATTTTGGAATTTAGAAATGGAAATATTTTTGAGGCAGACGAGGAAGCAGAACACGGCAGCGGTTCCAGCCTGTTTTCCTCTGGTGGGTGCGTTTGGGGTCGCTTTGGGCATTACAACCTGAGCCCAAGAGGTGGAAGGAAACATCAGCCTCACCTGGGGCCCCTGTTGGGCTGTCCCCAGAACCGGCTGTGGGGCAGGGGCGCTGGGCCAGGGCGCAGGAACAGCGGGGTGCATGGGGCTGTCTCACCTGTGGCCCTTGTTCTCACAGGTGCCGGTGAAGCACGTGTATCGTGTGCTTCAGTGTCAGGAAGAGGAGCTCACGCAGATGGTGTCCACTATGTCTGACGGCTGGAAGTTTGAGCAGGTGAAGCCCCTTCCGGGCTAGGTTGACGTGAGCCTGTGGGCCAGTGGTGCAGCGGAACTTCTCATTACAAAGGCCCTGTCCGGGTCCTCAGGGCTGCTGACTCCAAGGACCAGTCATGGGGCGGTGGGCAGCCTGTGATTCCTGGAAACGTCGTTCCAGGTGGCTTTCGTCCTCTGGCACCTCACAGCAGCAGCAGCCTGCACCCGTCCTAATTGGATGGGTGTCGGGCATGTGGGTGGGGAGAGTGGAGTAGTTCTTCGAGCCCCCAGGGACCCCCTACCCGCTGCTTCCTTCCTGGTCTTCTCTCTGCAGTTTGTCTTCTTGCTCCAGCCCATTCCTTTGGGGGGACTGTGCTCTCTGCTTCCATCTGATATGTATGCGTGTGGGCTGACATCCTGAGTGTGTCATGGCCTGGCCTCACCTGGTGTCCACCCGGGCCCTCCTGGGCTGACTGAGCAAGTGGTGGCTCGGGCTCCTTGTGCTGCGGTTGACATGAATGGCCTCCTGGTGGGGCTGCTCTGCAGCCCTCCAGCCCCCTCTCCCGCCCTTGATGGGAAAGATGCTGCCAATTCTGGCCCGACTGTGCCCCTCCACCTTCCTCAGCTCTGCTCTTGCCGATGTGCATCAGGCTGGGACTGACATGAGACTGGGTGAATGATGAGTCCTCTCCTGCTTTCCTTCCAGGGAGCTCTGGTGTTTCTGTGTGCATGCTGGCTCTCGTCCTTTGGAGCTGTGGTCTGTTACCCCGCACCTCGGAGCGTGTGGATGCTCTGAGTTGGTGGCCTTTCTCACGAGCTCCTGTTGCAGCTCCTGTTTTGTAGGCAGAGACTCTGGGGTTCAGTCTTGTGACCCTGCCCGGGCCCCAGCCCCAGGTAGCGACGGCCCTGCTCGCCGGGCCCTCTCTTATCTCTGGGAGTTTCCCCTGTTGCTAGCTCCTTGAAATAATGGATCGCATTGTAGAGTGCTTAGAGTTCCCTTAAAATGTCACTAAAGCCAGGTGCCGTCAGCATTTGCATCCCACCCTTCACCTGGGACCAGCCCCCCAGGCTGGTGGAGCGGCAGGGTGGTTGGCTGGTCCCTGCAGTGTGTCCCACCCTGCCCTCACACGGGGAGGCCAGGCGGGATCCCGTGGTCTGCATTGGCCTATTCCTCGTGCTCTGACCCCGTCAAAATCACGCCAGAGACCCACGCAGGAGCAGAAATCTCCCACTTCCCCTCCTATTGTCCTCGCTGTGCAGCTTGGAGAAGGGCTGGGGAGATGGGAGCTGTGGTCGCGGGGTCAGGACCCGGGGACGAGGTCACCCTCTCGTGGAGTTAGGCACCTCTGTGCTCTCCTGCTGGGAGGGAGAGAGAGTCTCCTTCCTCTTGCACAGTGTCTTCCTCCCATGACCAGCTTGGGTGCTTTGGCCTTAGCTCCTCTGGGTGGACCCCAAATCCGTTGCAAAGAGCGGGTTCCTCTCTTCTCCCCAAGTCTTACCTACTCTGCTCAGCCTGTCCCTCGAAGATATCCTCCCAGTTCATGCCAGCAAAACCCCAGCCCCAGAGTCCTGTCTGTTGAATGAGGAGCTCTTTGCTGCTCAGAGCAGGAGCTAGAACTGCTGTAGGGCGGTGGGGTGGAAGCCCAGGGCCCCGCATGGTGGTGGGACTGAACCCAGGGCCGCCCAGCAGTCAGTGACAAGGCCAAAACAAGGCTCCGAGCGAGGTCCGGAAGAGGCTTGCGTGCCTCGTGAGAATGCGGTCTCCGGGCACCGGGCACTGCCGCCCCAGCCTCCCTCCTACGTGCACAGATTCCTGCGTAGGGAGGGCAAGGGGCCTTCCAGGTGTTTGCTGGCTCAATAATTAGGCCATGGATAGCCTTACTACCATTTTTTTGTTTTCTTTTGACTAATTTTACATTTAAAAGCACAGAAGTTCTTGGTAGCTCTGAGGGAGGTTAGAGCAGACTGGTCAGCCCTCAGCCGCCATGTGCCCATGGTGGTATGGGTGTGTCCACCCAGTTACAGTGGACCCACACAGACTGAGACTGACGCATGCAGAAGCCACAGCTTCCCAGGGCCCATCTCTGAGATTCGGGCCGCTCAACCCTCGGCTCCTCTCTGCAGCCCATTAGAGCTTGCGCAGCCTTCCTCTGCCCGCCTTCCTTCCCACCACCAGGGCATGTGCCCTTCTCGCTTCATGGCCTCAGTGGGTGGGAGGGTCAGTCTTGGCTTCTCCTGGGAAGGCCTGGTGGCCACAGCGACAACAAGCAGAATGTCTGGGAGCTCATCCTCATGTTCATGTGTGTGAGCTCACACCCGCGTGTGCTCTGGGCCTGTGCGAAGGGAGCAGCTCTAGTGCCAAACACCGTGATTCTGCTGCCTGCTCTGAGGGGACCAGCTCTGAGCAAGCCACCACTGCCCTGTGCCCCTGTCTGCACCCTGCTCCGGTGCTCTACTCCCTCTGCATGTGGTCAGTCAGCGTCTCCTGTGGGCCCGGCAGAGAAGGCCTGTCCCGGACGCACGTGGTATGCTTGCGTGGTGGGGTGTGTGTGCATATGTGCCGGAGGATGGATATTTTGGGACCTTATTTTTCCATATTTCACCAAAAATCTCTTGGCTGAAACCTGTCCCTCAATTTCCCCAGTATTGGTTATCCTAGCTGTGGGTTTTTGCAGGCTGGAGTTTCCCTCCTGGTGGGCGGGCTGGTCCCAAGCTCTGCCCACATCACACTGACCTTCTTTCCTCCCAGCTGGTCAGCATTGGCTCTTCCTACAACTACGGGAGTGAAGACCAGGCCGAGTTCCTCTGTGTGGTTTCCAAGGAGCTGCACAATTCCCCATACGGCATGACCAGTGAGCCCAGCGAGAAAGCCAAGGTGGGTGACTGCTGGCGGGCAGCAGCCCCAGACGCTCCAGCCTCCTGCCAGCGGAAGGGGCTTGTGAAGGCACAGGCGCCTTTGCAGGGTTGGGATTTTCCTCCTCAGAGCTTTGTCGTTTCCTGTGGTTCTTGCTGCCCTCCCAGCCCTGCAGGCTTCTTGGAGGCTTGCTCACCTCGTGCTTCTTATCTGTCGTCATGTCATTCTTGCCTGATGTATCAGAAGCAAAGTCCTGGAATGGAGGACACGTAGGTCCCACGGGACGTGGTGGAGCGAGGGTTCTTAGAACACAGAGGCTCCCCGTGGGCGAGCCCCTGCAGCTCCTGCAGCCCATGCCCTCTGCCGACACCTCCTCTAACGGGCAGCTTCTCCTGGAAGTGTTGTCTTCTGGACCTGCTGGCAGGGACTACGCTTTTAAGTGGTGCCACTGTGGGTTGTTTTCCTGGGGATGTGGGACATTGAGGCTGGAGGGCAGGGCCCACTGAATGGCACCTGCCTCAACCACGTCCATCCTGGTCTTAGGAGTCGTGTTTGGTTTGTAAAAGGAGTGGATCCTGCAAGTCCTGTGATTTTTAGACTCCATGGAGTGTTGCCTTGGCTGGCACCAGCCAGTCCCTGTGTGAACTAGCACCGGCTCCCTGTGGGGTGTCTGGCTCTTCTGTCTCCGAGGAGGGCGAGTGCAGCCAGGCTGAAAACCAGGAGTGGCCGTGTCATTTGCTTTTGTGTTAGTCCTGTGGCAGGGAGCAGCAGCTGCCTTGCCCAGAGGTGACAGATTCTAGTGGCGTCTCCTCTAGGCCCGTTCCTGTGCTCAGCCACTCCAGCTGCTTCTGTCCTTGCAGAGTCCAGCATTGGCCTGGGCTGGCTCCACCTGGCAGGCCTCCCAGATCTTCAAGCCAGGCAGTGACCCAGACAACCCTGCAGCCAGCTCTGGGGAGTCTGCAGGGCCTTAGCAGAGCCAGGGCGGTGGAGGTGGGACTGGCGTCCAGCCTGTGAGCCCCAGGTCTACAGGCAGCCCTGGTGAAGACTCAGGGCATTACCTGCCAAATGGCGTTCTGAGCAGTGCAGGAAAGGCCAGAGCCAGAAGGATTTTAACTCATGGCATTAAACCGGGACTCCCTGGGCTTCCTCAGACTCTTGGCCTGGATGGTCTCTGACTGGCCGCCACTTGCCCAGAACCGCCCCTGTCAGCCTTTCAGCGTCTTCTTTGGAGGTGTGGGCTTGGGAACAGAGAAGCCACTGTGCCCACTGCCCTCCCGAGGTGGCTGTCCTCCACTGGGGCTCGTGGCAGCTTTTTCACCACAGCGTGAGGAAACCCTGTGTCTTCACGGCTAGGCGATTGTCCAGGCCCTGGGGCCTCCAGAGTCCTCACGTCTCCGCTCTGGCCTTCTGTGGTGCCTGCAGCTGCGTGTGTGTGGTCCCGGCTGTCTCGCAGGGGACGGGACAGCATGGGGTCAGTGCAGGTCCCGTGGTGCTCGGCAGCAGGCAGGCACGCAGGGAGGAAGAAGACCCGGGGACGTGCTTCCTGTCGAGTCTGGGGTGGAAGGCAACCGCTTCCCGAGAGCCCGCGGCCCTCTGAGGAGGCATCTCGCTGCTTGGCGTCAGGGCCCTTCTGTGAGCTGTTTATTTTTAGAAGCTTTTATTTCTGAACTTGAAAAGTTTTTGTAGCCAAGCTCATCAGGGCAGCTGCCCGAGCTCGTTTCCCTCGGGTGGCTTTTCAGCTGCAGAAAGGACGCCTCTGTGCTATGAGGGAGCTCCAGGCGTGACCCCAGATCTCTTTGCTGTTGAAACGCAGCCCTGTTTCTCTCTCCAAAAATACCTGCTTCTGCAGTGTGGCAGCCAGGGCGACTTCTAAATGGGGGCAGTGGCAGGAGCTCCTTGGGAGGCGGAGCACAGTTGAGGTCTCCGGAAAGCCATGGAAAACCATTGGGGCCAGACTGGGGACAGTGATTTGGGGCCATCCGTGGGCAGCGTGGTAGGAGCAGCATTCCACGCCCTAAGGGCAGCGAGTATCACTGCCTGTGGACCTGCTCACTGGGTACCCCGCAGCACATGTTAGCTCCTGGCACTAACAGGCCAGCCTCCAGTCTCAGGGTGTCTAAGGGTGGAAGTAGCTGGAGAGAGTGGGCAGGGGTGGGGCAACTCAGCAAGGGCAACAGTCCACACAAGAGCACCCCATGTTCACCACCAGCTGCAAGTTCAGAGGCTCCTGGAACCACTCTCTGATTCTGTCATTTGCTGGAAGGGCTCACAGAACTCCCTGACTGCTGTGATGTTCGTGGTTACAGTTTATTACAGGAAGGATGGAGAGGGAGGGTTCAGATCTGCCAGGCAGAGTGTGTGGGGCGGAGGCCAGCAGATGTGCCAGACCCGGAGCTCCTTTGCTCTCCCCGTGGAGTCAGGACACGTGGCAACACGCACGGAGCACTGCCTGCCAGGGGTGCTCCCCTGGCCTCCGGGTCCAGAGAGTTTACTGGGCTCGGTCACATAGACATGACTGATCCATCGATTGATTGATGATTGATCACCCACATGCCTGATTGCAGTCTCCAGGCCCCCTGGCCAACTGACCCCACCCCCCCCATCCAATTGTTAGACTGTCCGGTGTGGCCTGGAGGTCATGACCTCCCAGGAGTTAAGGGCAAAGGCCAGACCTGTTTGGACAAGATTCAGTTCTTCACTACACAGAGGAAAGGAAAACTCTGGAACTTTGGGACAGTGGGATGCAAGGAGACACCCAAGCCCCACGTTTTTCCTCCATGGTGTGATCTGGGCATGCGGGTTTGGGGCCCAGGGCCCCTGAGATGTGGCTGGTCTGTGCTTCGCTACTCAGCACAGTGGGAGCTCGTGGCCCCAAGCGCCCGTGCTCACCACGGCCTCTCTGGGTGGGCTTCCCCCTGCCGCCTCCCATCTCGCCCCGCACTGACCGTGACCTCTCTTCTTCTCCTCCCCTGCCGCATGCTGCGTGCCGAGCCAGAGTGACAACGAGGAGACGGGTCACGATGAGAATGACTCAGATTAAGTGTAAATGTCATGGTGAGCTCTGCCGCCCTTGAAATTGACCACGCATGGTAGTCTCTGTGACCCCAGCCCCTCCTCCGTGGTGTCTGTCCCCTGCCTGTAGTTGACAGAGAACCTTCCACACTAGATGCTGACTGTAGATCTGCAGTGGAGCCAGCCTGTCTGGGATGGGGCTGTCTGTTTGTGCCCGTTAGGATGCCCATGTGAGTGGGACTCTGGACCTTGGCTGGGGTGCCTGAGAGCCCTGTGTGTCAGCCCTCGGAAGAGCCTCCTCAGTGTGGATGTCAGCGGGCAAAGACGTGGGTCTGCACCTCCTGGGGGCTGGGCAGCCCCCAGCCCCTAGCCTGCAGCCTTCTTATCCTGTCGCCGGACCATGGGCTTAGGGCTGTGGAGTCGGGCTGTGCCGCAGAGGGTGGGCCCCGATCTCGACACCGTGCCCGCAGCACCCCTGCTCCCCCGTGCCTCAGGCGAGGGGTGCAGGTGGAGAGGAATCTTGTTTCCCTTGTGGTGGGAGACTCCATGAATGCCCCCTGGGCCCCCAGCTGCTCCTCCGGTCCCTGCCTCCTCCCAGCTTCTTCTCATTGCCCGAGACTCGCAGGCCCAGCCGATTCCAGAGCCCGACGGCATTCTCCGTGGGCGGGGACCCCCTGGTCTGCTCCCTCATCTTGCACACGGATAGTCAAGGCCCAGAGAGAGCATCATCCAGAGGGTACCCCTGCTCCTGCTACAGCCTCCCTGTCGTGGGCCGAGCCGTACAGGTTGGGGCCCCTCAGCCTCTGCCCTGGGAGGAGCTCGGAAAAGGCATGTGACCAGCCAAACCCCGAAAGGCTGACCATCCAGCCGTGAGAGGTCTAAACCAGGGGTCAAAAACTAAGAACGGCTTTTACATTTTTAGTATGGGTTTTGTTTTTTTTTTATTGGTGATTATGTAAGTATGTAACATCCTCAGTTTTGTCTCTTGACCCACAAATCCTAAAGTATTTACTATCTGGCTGTTTAAGGAGAAGTTGGCTGTGCCATGGTCTGGACCAGCGCTGTCCAGGGGACATGCGGCGCCAGCTCCCTCTGTCCTTCTGGACTTTCTAGTAGCTACGTTAAGAAAGTTAAAAGAAACATGAAATTCATGCCAATATTAATAACCCAAATAAGCAAAATATTGTCATTTCAATCTAAAAAAATCATTGAGGTATTTTGCTTTTCTCCCTCAAGGTCTCTGGAATCAGGCGTGCAGTTCACACTTGCGGCCCATCTCAGTTTGGAGTGCCCGCACCTTAGGGGCTCAGCTACCATATGGGCCGCAGGCAGCAGGCTCCCAAGTTTGGCCTGATGGTGACCTGTGACAGGAACTCCGGCAGCCGCTGGGCCCCACTCCGGGAGTGGGGAGGGGCTTCTTTAAACCTCCACCCCCCACTCCCCAGTTACTGATTTTGCCTCTTCCAGCAGGAGCTGCTTTGGGCCCTAACTCAGGGGTCTGGGCTGTGGGGGAGCGTGTGAGGGCTGATCACGGGGCCCCCACCCCACCATCGCAGGGTCAGGCAGCATTGGCCCGTCGGGGCGCTGGCGGCAGTGCTCGGCCTGCCTGGTGCCCTCGGGAGGCAGCCTGGAGTGAGAGCTCCGTCCAGGGCAGACGGGGCCGTGACTGTCACGGGTCCTAGGAGCGTCTTCTGTCCTCGTTAGGAGATAGTTGTTGGGGCTCTGGTGGGGTGGCCCCTCCCGTGTTGTCATCTGGCCCCTGGGCCACATTCCAGTTGTGTGGCCTTGTCGTTTCCACCGCTTTCCTGTGAACTTAGACACTCCCTCTGCTCTCACTGCCACAGAGTGGGGGGCAGCTCTGTGCTTCACCAGTCCCACACGCCCCAGCTTTCCTTGCACACAGCAAAGGTACCAGGGCCGGCAGACCCTCCTGGGGCAGGAACCAGTGCCTTGGGGGCAGGAGAGACCTGCAAGGGCTAAGCAAGAACACGCTGTTACCCAGTCACCTCCTCAGACCACATCCCTTTGACAGGGGCCTCCCAGGCTTTCCCAGTGAGCTGTTGAATCCTACTGAACCTAGAGGCATGCCCTTGTCAGGCCTAACGAGGGGCATTCAGTCTGGGGTGCTGCTCCCCCAGCACAGCAAAAGGTACGCCTTGCGGGGACTGGAACACAGGCCTAGGCAGTGGGCAGGGTGGCAGAACAGGAGAGCGTGCTCAGAGACTTGGGGGAGACGGGCCTGGGGACGCGCAGAGCTGTGTGGGGCATCGGGACAGGCTGGAGTGACTCTGTGCCATCTCTTGAGTCATTTGGAACAAGCCCTTGGTGAATGTGAGTGGCTGGCCGCCCCCCCCCCCCGGCTGCACTGCCAGTGAGCAGGAGATCGGGGGTCAGCAGGTGCTCACTGTGAGCTGAGAACTTCACCCGCCATTGCATGGCCTCTCCGGGAGGCCGTGAACCTTCTCTGGCTGAGCGTCCAAGTGGGCCTGGGCCTGGTGTGAGCAGGGCTGGCCCCTCCCAGGGCACATGCCCGTGTTGCACTCGGGTCTGGGGCTCAGACACAATGTCCTCAGAGCTGTATGTCTGCCAGCGCTGAAATTCAAGGGGAAATGCCCCCGGGAGGCTAGCTCTTACACTGCTGGGGGATTGTGGGGAGGGTCCCCTTACAGCACTGGCCTTGGCTGGGTTGGGACAGGCTGGGACTCATGCCATTTCCGTTCTGGTTACCTGGTACTTAGCAGCCATACTCGATGTATCAGAACAGCAAGATCTGCCAGCTCTGACGCCCCCACCTGAGGCCACAGGGTGGTTCCATCATCTGCCTGGCCCACGTGGGGCTCGACTCTGCAGGCATTTGCCAGCGCGCAGGCCTGTCCACAGGTGGCTCCGAGCCTGGAGGTGCTCCTAGCCCAACGTAGGGGTGGATGGGATACACAGATGATTCCAGTGGTGAGGGAGGCTGGGGGCTGCTCTGCCCCTGAGATACCAAGAATGACTGGGAGGGAGAGGGATGGGCATGGTGGCCAAGGTGTGGCGGGCTCTGCAGGGCTGGCAGGGTTGCCCAGTGGAGTCGGGTGCATGTTCCAGAGTCTCATCTGGCTGCAGTGAGGAGGGGCTGGCACCCTCGAGGTGGGTGTTCCAGTCACAAGGAGGCCAGTGTACTTACTGTGCAGCAAGACGTGAGCCCAGCCGGGCAGTGTGCAAGGCCGACTGGTGGGCGTGGATGTGGGGGTGATGGGCGGTCCCGGGGGCCCAGGCTTCTGGGTTGTGTGACTGGGTACAGGGTGGAGGGGACGTAGTTTGCAATGAGGCATGGAAGAAGGAAGAGGGGCAGGTCATGGTGGGGACTGCTGAGACCCTGGGGGCCTCTGGTTGTACACACGTGTCTGCGGCCCAGGATCGAGGTAGGCTGGAGAGAGACTCAAGGGTTGGTGCCTGTCGGGTGGGCTCTGGTGCCCTCGGATGGAGCGCAGGGCAGCCATCAGGGGAGGTACTGCCAGGGGTCCATGGGGCCTTGAGAAGGAGCCATCCTCCCTTGAGCCATGCCCATGTGTCTCAGGCATCCCAGAGGAAGCCCAGGGAGGTCCCAAGTGAGGACAGGCCTGCTGCTGTGGTGGGAGGTGGGGTGGAGGTGTCTGTCGGACATCAGGCTGGGGTGGAGAGCAGGGAGAGTTGCTGGGGCCGGCCCCTCGTGTGGGGCCTGGAGGTGTGCGAGCCAATCCCCCACAGTGAGCGTCTCCGGGCCGCAGCCTGTTCTCGGACCCTGGCTCACAGTGCAGGCTTCCTCAGGCCCCTGAGCTGTGCCATCTGTAGGGCAACACTGGGTCTGCGGGCTCTGCTCCCCGGAGTAGGGCGCTGGCTACAGGCTGCCTCCCCGTCCAAGGCCCAAGTCCTCATTCTCTGTGTTTGGTGTTTTCAGATTTTGCAAGAACGGGGTTCCAGGATGTGAGGAACGCAGTGTTGACTGCTGAAGGAAGAAACGTTTTACCTTTTCGTAAGATGCAACGAACTGCCATGTCGAGGAAGCTTGGCCGTGAGAAGAAACCTGCTTTTGACAATTTCTCGAGATCTGGGTTTGAATCCTTTTTTGCCTCTGAGGTGGGTGGTGAGAGACAGGACCAGCTGTCCGAGGCTTGGTGTCCGCACTCGGAGGAGGCGTGCTGGCCAGGTGGGCGTCCCCGTGGGGCCTCTGCTTGGTTTTTCCAAGTGCCACGTGGGCCTGAGGCAGGACGCTTCTGACCACCCCTCTAATCACCGAAGATCATTTCAAGGACAGCGTTCTTGGTGCTACAGAAACAGTCTGTAATGGAGCCTGGGCCTTGCTGGTGGGAAGTGGCCGCGGTGCTGGGGCCCCGGGCACCAGGTACTGCTGGTCACCTGCACGCGCACCAGGCCGTGGTCCTCGGGTCAGGGAGTCTGCTTTGCCTCCTGGCATGATCTGTCGGCAGTCTCTCGAAGCCTCGGTGGGCGGCTCCTGGCAGAGGCGGCCTCTGCGTTCACTACTGCCCGGGCCTCCGCCCCGAGGCTGGGCCTCCTTCAGGGCCAGGCTCCCCCGTCGGGAACAGTCAAGGCTCCTCCATTTGTGTTTTCCAGGCAAGAGACCTTGCACCCGTCTTTTCCAGTGTGGAGACTACCCAATGTTTTTACATTTTAGAAATGTGGCTGCATTGTGGATTGATCTGTTAAGTATTTAAAAGGAGGTACAAGTTTTATCTCATCTGTCCCACCCACGGGCTCGTGGGGGAGCTGGCGCCCTCAGTGCCTTTGTCTCGCCTGGGACAGCAAGGGGCAGGAGGCCTGTCCACTGGCTCCTGGAGCTGCAACTCCGGGTCCTACTGAAACTGGGATGTTTACAGGGCATCACCGGTCTCTCTCCTGCCGGCCCCTCGTTTCTCTGTATAACTATGCAGTTCTCTGAGATTTCTGGGATGTCTGAGACTTCACACACCGCCTGCACAGGCTCTGCCCGCCTGACATGCCATTGCAGCCGCCAGGAGTCCTGCAAACTCGTGTCCGCATGCTTTGAGAGCAGGCCGCTCTCAGCTGGTTGTGGGCACTGTCAGAGTCGGGGTCCAGGCTCAGATGAGCAGCCTTCTGCCTCCTGCCTGCCGGGGCTGCCCGCACATCTGCAGAGGCTCTGACACGGCGAGTTACGAATGCTTCCGGAGGCTTCTCACCTGTGCCCTTTTCTTTGCCAATAACCTGATTAACAAAGTTCTCCGGCACCCAGGACTTACTCCTCCTTTTTGTAAGGTCTGTTGTATGTTGGTAAATGTTTGGCTTCGTGTGTTGACAGCAACCTTTCCATCGGGCACACAGCCCCCGTGACCTGTTCTCCCAGGAAGAGGGTGCCCCTAGCTGGCCTCAGGTGTCCCCATGGGGCACTGTTGGCCCCTTAGCATCGTTTGATTTGTGACCTTGACATAATAGATAGGCTTGTGATTTTTTTAATTTAAAGATATTAAAACTTAATTCACTAAAATTTATTCAAAGGGGATATTTATACTTTTGTACTTTTTTAGGTATCGGTATTTTATCAGCTTACAGTTTTAATGCCTAAGTTTCCCCTGAAAATAGCAAATAAAGTTGTGTATTTATGAATGAGCAGAACAACTGTTAGTGTCTTAAACGAAACGCTGCCCCAGGCTACTGCGGCCCCGGGCACGGTCAGAGCTGGGGGAGCTGGGCTGTCTGTCTGCTGTGCAGCCCGGGCCTGGTGGATCAGAGCAGCACACGCCCGTCTCCCATCCCCCATCAAGATCATCCTCGAGTGGCTCTAAAAAGTGCTGACGCCTCCTTGAGTTGAATGTGGCCACCTGTCTTGTCTCTTGTCTCTACCCTGGCCAGAAGCACCAGCTTCAGAGGCATTTCTCTGTGTCCTTAGGTGTCCCTCCCTACACCACGCCCCCCCGTAGCCGCCCAGCTCCCCCTGGTGGCTGCTCTTCACAAGCTGCCTGGGCTGCCCCCACGCTGTAGGGAATTCCCACACTGTTCCCAGATAGCTCTGGCTCCCTGGGGTTGGGAGCATGTCTTTGACCCAGAGGTGCTGGAGTCTCGGCCACCCAAACTCCCAGCCTTGTCGGAGTGTCTGTCCTGTTTCTAGATGAATGGCTGGCCCAGCCAGGGGCCCCAGGTTCCGGGGGTGGGAGGGGGCTGTCCTGCTCGCCTAGGCTAGGGGGTGGGGACTGCCCATCTGGGGCACACAGGGAAGGCCTACAAATTCTGCTCCCAGGAGTTTGCCGTCTGACCAGACTGAGCTTGACATGTCACAGCTCCCTGTTGCCAGCAGTGAGCCTGGACAAGCCTCCAGGCCCCTCTGCCAGGCGGTCCTTGGGAGAAGCCCCAGGGCATTTCGTGTCCCCGTCAAAGCCTTGAGCAAAAGACTGGAAAGGAGACAGCTGCCTAGTCCGGGTCCTGAGGCCCAGGGCCTTATGCTGGGTCAGCTGGGCAGCGAGGAGCCCTGTCCCTTGTGCCGCCGAGGGAGGGGGGGGGGGGCAAGGGGCACAGCTCTTGAGGAAGCCTCAGGGCCGCCCACGTGGGTCGCCAACTGTTGGGCCTCCTGTGGGGCCCGTGCCCAGAACCTTCCAGGGCTCTGTACAGAAGCAGGCCCTGCCCTTGTTACCTCCCCTCACCCCTCCCCTGCCCTGCCTTTACTGGTGTCCACTCAGCATGTGCTTCTGGCGTCTTCCGTCCTCCCCGAAGCTGGTGGCAGTGGCTGACTGGTGCACCACTGCCCATCTGTCACTGAGCGCAAGGGGGCAACAAAGGGCTGAGCCTGCAGTGCAGCCGTCTGTCTGTCCATGGAGACTGTGCCTGCAGGCCTGTGGGTGCTGAGGTCCCGTGTGCCTGAAGCCTGGGTGGCCGGTGTCCCGCAGCAGAAGTGCTGCTGCTCCAGCACCTTCTTGGACACCGATGCACATCCCCAGGTCGGAGTGGGGGTCTCTGGCTTTGGGGCCTTTGATTTCACCCCCTTTTTTTCCCCCTCTATGCCTCCTGCCTGCCCTGCCTTCTAATGCCTGAGGTCTGGGTAGCAGCATCAGGCCGGGGCCACGTTGCCCTTGGGACGCAGAGCCAGTCCTGTGACCTCAGGGCTATTGCTGAGTCCTGGTCTTTGAGGCTAGAAGGGGCTCCCACCGGCTGAACAAATGCGTATGCGCACAGCATGCGTGTGTGCACGCGCACGTGTGTGGATTTTGGGGCTCGGTTGCAGTCCTTAGAAGGGGTGTCTTTGCCCTTCCTCCTCTTGCTTCCCCTACAAGCCGCGGTGGTTGCTGCGAGGTGGGTCTTTCATTGTGGGGCCCTGCCCGGGGCTGGGCCACTCCCTTCCGCCCCCGGTGGGGCGGCGGACAGTCTCCTGGGCCCGGCCGGCCTGTCCTCTGACAGGTCCTTCCTGCAGCCAGCGGGGCCCTGGCACCACTACCTACCTGGCAGATGGCTCTGAGGCGCTGCTTGGCGAGTTGTGGAGAGTTGTGTCTGCGCTGCGCCCCTGCCTGGTGCAGGAGAGGGGACCTGTAACAGCTGGTGGTGTTTCTCTCCTAACTTCCTCCTTGTGCTAAGCTTACTGTGAACTGTGGATGGCGTGAAATGAACCTGCTTTCCCTTTGAAGCCCCTAATCTCTGCGAGGGGGTTCTCCTGTCCTCGCCCACAGGGGCCTCGGTGAGCGTCTGCCCTGGGTCTGGGTGGGGCCGGTGTCCAGGGAGCCCAGGGGGTGGGGACCCTGTGACCTAGAGTCACACGTTGGCCACCACCTCGGACAGGACCGCCCTGGGCAGCCGCATCAGGGGCCCCACCCAGGACCCCAGCCCAGCTCAGAGGAGCTAGGCTGCCCTGGCGTGTGTGCCACTCCTCCTCATCAGCCCCGCCGACCCTGACCAGACCCCTGCCCTGTAGCAGAAGCAGGAAAATGGGGGACCCCAGGGGACCCCAGGGCACCCAGGAAGCTGGGACAGCAGGCAAGAGGAGGCAGAGATGGGGTGGTGAGTCCTCCTACGAGGGGAGCCTGGTCCTCGCCTTGTGCCCCGGGAGTCAGGCTTCATCCTGGCCTCTCACCAGAGGCGGCAGAGGGGCCTCCCTCCAGAGACCACCTAACCTTCTTTAACCTCCCACCGTGGGGCCTGGGACTTTTCATACCCCCAAGAACAGGGTGGTGGGTTGCCCAGGCCTCTCCAAGGCTGCAGGACCCAGGCAGCACCTGTTCCCAGCCAGGATGACCCAGAACGTGTCCCTGCACTGCCCTCAGGATGCCCACAGCCTGGTCCCATCCCCCACCTTGCCTGGGCCTCGGTCATCTGCCCCCCCCCCAAGGGACGCAGAGCCCATCTTGGGTCTGGAGAAGGACGTCCACAGATGGCCGAGTCCCCATAGGGCCACTGAGTGGCCAGCAGGAAGGTGGGGCCGCCGGGAGCCTTTGCCAGGCGCTGCCCCTCCAGTGCTTCCTCCTCGTGGCAGGGGCGCCCCCGGGCAAGGTGGAGCACAGAGGGGAATTCAGTGTTTGTTCCCGCTCTGTCCCGAGGGCTGAGACACAGCAGGAGCCTGCTAAGCACATATTGATTTGTTCCGTAAACATCCAGGCCTGGGCCAGGACGTGCCTGTATGTAGCAAATGGGGATGTGCATGCACTTGCGTGTGTATGCGTGTTTCTGTGTGCATGGGTGTGCACAGATGGGTGTGCACTGGTATGTGTCTGCATGAGTGTACTTGTGTGGTGTGCTAGTGTGTGTGCAATGAGTGTGTGTATGTGTATGTGGGTGTGTGTATGCGGTGTGCAAGGCAGCAGTAGACCTGCCTTCCTAGGAGTCTCACCCAATTCATGGTTGCTGAGTGTGGCAGGCAAGCCCTGGTAACCTTTCGGGAATCAGCCCGCAGAAGGGGCTGATAACCCAAGACTGGGCAGCCACCATCACGGCCATGATGGGCAGGCCTGGGCAGGGCTGGAGCGAGAAGGTTGCGGGGGTGCTGAGCTCCAGAGACCTGTTTGTGCTCGATTCCTGGTGGCAACAGGCCATAACAGAGCAGACTGGGAAGGAGGGGTAGGTCCAGGCGAGGTAGTGTGGATGACAGGATGGGGGAGGAGAGGGTGGGGCTGCAGAGCTGGGCCTAGGCCAGGCCAGCAGGCCTGGGGTAGAGGCAGGCGCTGTGGGCAGAGGCCAAATGCGAGGCTCTCCATGCAGGATTCTAGCTCCTTCCTGAATTCTTGGGGATCCTCGCACAAACCATTGAAGATGCCAGCAAGTATGGCCTGAACCCTGAGCGCTGTGGAAGGAGGAAGGAAGGGGTCCTAGCCACGGAGCCGCCAGAGCCTTGACCTGCCCTGGGGGGGCCTGTCATGCTGACCCCAACAGCCCCAAGTGGCCTGGGCCTTGCCTTCTCTGTGGGACACCTGCCCACGCAGTGTGTGGACTTGATGGGGGCCACGCTGGGCCCTGCATCCTGAGGTTTGGGGCCTCCCGGGGTGTTGGGTCTGCAGGGACCCAGCAGAGCTGCCCCCAGGCGGTTGTGATGGGGGTGCGGGGCCTAAGAGGGAGGCGGGCAGGCACGGGAGCCCAGAGGCAGGCCCCACATCGCTGCCTCTCCCTGCTGTGCCCTCTGGCACCTTCACATCTACCTGATTACACCTGAGAGGCAGGTGGGCGCACCATCCCGGGTTACAGAAGAGAAACGGGCTCAGAGGGGGCAGCAACTTGTCAATGTCTCCCAGGGGACGTGGGTCCCAACTCCAGCCCCTCCCCACCCCCTGCAGCTTTGGACTCACGAGTGGGGAGGTCAAGGCTGAGGGAGGGGGTGGAGGAAAAGGAACCAGGGGTCAAGGGGGACCTGGGGAACAGGGAGCCCCTGGAGGGGCCCCAGGGTGCCAGGAGCAGCCCCTTCCTCCTCCCCATGGGTGCCTCACCCTGTTGATGTTATTTAAGAAGTCTCTGGGTGATGCTGTGATCCCCCACGCCCCGCAAAGCCCTCCTCCAGGGTGCTCCGCCTGGACCCATTCTTTCTGTCGATGTCACAGGGGACAGAGGCCCTGGACTCCAGTGCGGCCAGCCTCCAGGGTGCCTGCGGCAGCTCCCTTCCCACTGGGCAGCGTCACCTTCCACACTCCCCAACCCGGGCATCCGCCCAGCTCACAGCTCCTTGGCAACCCACATGCAGCACCTCTCCACTCCTCCTCCTTCCCCCAAGGGTCCGCAGCCAGCACTGAGGTTGGGTTTTTATTGGAGGATAAACATAAATAAAAATAACCGGGCATTTGAGAGAAGGGAGAATCGGAGAGCTATTTACAAATGTACACCGTGGACCTGGGGCTCCACTCGCCCACTGGTCTGAGGGGGGCTCAGAGGAAGGTGAGCAGGGCTATGAGGACCAGGAGGATGGCGTGGGCCCCTAGGCAGGGTGCAAAGTTCCGACCAAGAGGCTGCTGGAGCTCAGGGCCCCGCCTCTGGCCACCCGACCTAGCCTGCTGGAACTGCAGTTCCGGGATGATCCGATGGATCCAGTTGTGGTGGGAGGTGAGCCGGATGTAGACACCTGGGCGATTCCGGCGGGCGCAGCCCTCGCCCCAGCTGATCACCCCAGCCTGCAGCCACGACTGGCCCATGAGGCACACCAGGGGCCCCCCAGAGTCGCCCTGCAGGAGAAGCAGAGGCACCGTCAGAGCCCACAGGGGCCCAAGAGCCAGCCTCTGCAGGCACACAGGGACATGCACACACTGTCCTCCTCCCTCTGTCCCTCTCCTCAGCTCCCCTCCCTAGGAATGTCCCTACCCAGGACACACACACACACACACCACACTGGCTGGTCCTTCCTTTTCTGGCCTGGGGTGCCCTTTCTCTAGCATCCCAGACCACCTGCCCTGATTCACTTCTGGGGGGGGATGAAAATGCGGTTTCCTGGGCCCCACTGCTGACCTACTCACTGACTCCCCTGGGTGGGGTCCAGGAATCTGTTTTTCCCAGCTGATTGCACAGCTCTGGTCTGGACCATGGCCCCGCCTACTGGGGCCTCATCCCAGCTGGGCTGGCTCCCACCTTGACCCAGGCCTGGGGAGCCTCCACGCAGCCCACCGCAGCCCCTACCTTGCAGGCGTCCTTCTTGCCCTCGGCGAAGCCAGCACACAGCATGTCGTCCTTGATGGTTTTCGGCTGGAAGTCGGACTCGGCGTCTTTGCTGTAGAGCAGGTTGCACTTGGGCGTGTCAATGATGGGCACAGCAAGTTTCTGCAGGATTCGCGGGTTGGGTAGGCGGTCTGGGGAGGGGTGAAATAGCCTGTAGCTCAGCAGGTGGTCTCACCGAGGAACCCATGGCCCTGGGTTCTCAAGAACCACAGCTCTGTCGCTCCTCATTTCTTGCTTGGGTTTAGACCTTCTCTTCTGGCTCGGGGTTTTGTAGGATATAATTCCTTCTTCCCTCCTTCCACACACCAGGCTGGGCTCTTTCTGTCCCCCTCTCTCCACTTCCCCATGGATCCTCCTTCTGAGTCTGCTGCCCCTTTCCCATACCCACTTCACCTATTTGAATAGAGATCATGGGTACCGATATCAACAAAAAAGATTATTGGTTCAGAGTGGCCCCCAAGTGACCTGGGACCTTCTCTAGCCCCCATTCCCTCCTGGCCCTGCCCCATTACCTTGCTCACTGGGGCTGCCCCAGCCGGTGACCCAGCAGTTCATGCCTGGCTTGAAGGTTACTGAGGGGTCAGGTACGCACACGGGGAGGATATAATTGGTGAAGGTCACAGGGGCCTTCAGCTCCACCAGGGCCACATCAGCACTGGAGGCCATGCCCTGGTACAGGGGGTTGCTCTCCACCCGCTTCACCTGGGCGTACACAGCATGCGGCCCCGGCTTCACCAGCTGCCGCGCCCCCAGCAGGACCTGGTACAGGGATGTTTCAGAGGTGCTGGTGGGAAAGAGCAGAGAGCTGGTGTGAGGCAGCCCCTCTAGGGCTTAAAAGGGGGAGTCAGTGGAAGTTAAGTGAAGAAGGGAAATAGGGAGGAGTTGGGGTTGTTCCTCTGCTGCCGGAGACCTCCCTCCTGGCCCTCCACAGGGCCTGACATCTCTCTTTGCACATTATCTTCAAAAAAGTCACCTCCAGGAGGACATACAGCAGGGCGAGGTGGTTAAGTGTAGACGCTGAAGCAGCTTTCATTCCTGACTTTAACTCCCAGCTCTATCCCTGGCCAGCCAGGTGACCTTGGGCAAGTCAACTAGTGAGTTCTCTAACTCAGTTTCCTCTTCTGTAAAGTGGGGACAGTCACAGTCCTGACCTGAAAGGCTTGCTGTGAGGGTTGAAGAAGATGAGCACCCACAGGGGTGTGGCTGGGGACCAGCCAACGGGGGGATTGGACTCAGCCCTGCCCGTGAGCCTTGGGCAAGTGGCCTACTCCCTCTGAGCCCGCATTTCTGAATTTAAGATGTGAGGTTTTAAAAGAATTGCAGAGCTGTGGTGAGGCAAGAGCTGAGATGCTTGGGAAATCCTGCAGGGTTGGGGCCGGGTGGCCCATAGTTCAGTAGCAGGCAGTGGGTGGCCTGGCCCTTTGCTCAGGGATGGCATGGGTGACCTTAGACGGGAGGAGGAAGGGACATTCTGTTCCAGTCCTCAGGCTCATCTGTAACCAGAGTCCCAGCCGGAAAGGGAGTGTCCTGGATTTGGGTGGGAGATGGACGGGGACAGGGAAGAGCGCCAGGGCGTGGGAAGAGCCTACCAGCATTTGCAGTGACAGGGCCCCAGGACTGGCAAAGCGCCTCACTGGTGAGACCAGCAGTGGGGAGTGGACCCCTTGCGGCTGGGCTGCAGGGAGCAAAGGCTGGGAAGCAGCGAGTACAGCCGGACATTAGCCCCGAGGTTGGACCTAAAGGGAGCTCCCGCCCTGACGGCCGGTCCCTGCTGGGCAGGCTTCCTAGGGGGTGGGCGGGCCCGCCAGCCGTCGGCGCTGTCCGCGGTGCTGAAGCCCGGCGCCCAGCTCTGCCTGCGCTCTCCGTGGCCCTGCCGGGGAGGGAGGGAGGGGAGCACGGGGCTCGGTGGACTCACTTGGAGAAGCAGTGCGCCGCGGTGAGGACCCACCGCTCTGTGATGAGGCTACCCCCGCAGAAGTGGCTTCCATTGCGCTGGATGCTGACTTGCCACGGCCACTCGCCCTCCAAGGCGTCCTGCCCGCCCACCATCCGGTTCAGCATCCTCATCCTCGGGTGCCCGCAGACTAGGGGAACACAACAGCCCGTGCTCACTGGGGGCCGGCCCTGATTCCCTGCTTCCAACCGGATACTCCAGCTTCCACTCTCTGCTCAATTCCGGGCCCTCCCTGCCCCTCACCTGCGCAGGGACCTTGGGCAAGTCGGAGGCGGGAGCATCGGGTCAGCCTTTGACACAGGCAAACCCTTCCCAGCTGTGGGACGCCCCCATCCCCCGTGCCCCCATGGGCCTCACGCCCCTCACCTGTGAAATGGTGACGTCAGACCTACCTCTGGGGTCATGGGGAGGGCTGAAATAACACATGTAAGTGTTACCAGGGCCTGACAAACGGGGGGTCCCAGAAGGACAGTGGGTGTTGGGGGGCGACCCACACAGGGTAGGCAACCCCGGGGGAATCTGTTATTGTTACAGTAGAATGGTCTTCAGAGTCTATCCTTAGCTTCTTTCCTGTCACTTTTTCCTGCCCCTTCTCTGTGCTTCGTGCCTCAGTGGTCCTCTTGTGCCATCTGCACGGTGTGTCAGACCCTCCTCCTCCACACCTGTCTGGCCTCCAAGTCCTCTGAGCCACAGCTTTTCCCCACTGGGACCCCTGTGCTCTGCCCATTCATTTTGGGTCTCGTTCTGGGTGTGTGTGTGGGGTCCCTGGCCAGTCTTGCAGCTCTCAGACAAGCCTGCCCCTGCCCCCCCCAACCCAAAGGCCTTGGATGCTTACCGCTTAACGACTCGGTCCCCTGAGTCCCTGGAAGGGAGAAGAAAGGGGTGATCAGGCAACTTGGGCAAAGTGGAACTTTGTCTGCTCCTCCCCTCCCACTGTCCTCCCTACGGTCCTCCCCACTGTCCTCCCTCCTCGCTGCTCCTCTCCTGCACACACAGCCTCCCGAGGACTCAGAGGGACAGTCCACAGAGGGACCTGGCAGGAGAGGCCAGGGGCCTTAGGTTCCCCTCGGCCCAGTTCCCTGTGTTGTCTACAGGCCCAGGCCTGTGGGCCAGAGCTTCTCTGCGAGGGCAGACAAACTGCCCATCAGGAGATGCCAGTGAGGGTCCCCGTCTTGGCGTGACTCTCCTGCCCGGGGCAAGAGGGCTCCTTCTGGTCCCCACAAGAGTCTCTCCCTCCACACCCCACACTGTCCTTGTCTGGAAGCACTGGTGCTGTAGGGTCTGCCTTTCGCCCCTGGAACAAGCTGGAGCTGCCTCTGCGTTTCCAAGGTCTGGGGCCTCCTCACACGGTCTGTTCCAGAGGGAACAAGTCTCCTTCGGTTCTTCCCCAAGTCTCACTTCAAACCTGAGGCTACAGCCCAGCCCCAGAGGTCTCTCTGGTCTCAGGAGAGCAGACAGAAGCCAGCCAGCACTCATCTTGGGTCAGTCTTCCCAAGACTCCCGATTCCCGAGAGCTCAGGCATTCCAGCATGCTCCACAGTTGGAGCTCAAGACCCCAGGCTGGGCCATGATGTCCCCCTGCCCCCAGGTGAGGGGACAGGCAGAGGGGTGGGGGTTGGGCTGTTCTGGGGGCCCAGCTCCCCAGGATCCATTACCCACCACGTCTCAACACAGGCACAGGGCCTGCTACTCAGCCTTTACAGGAACCTTCACTCGAGCCTGAATACACTAGCCAGGGTGACAGTCCCCAGCCCGTGCCAGCAACACTCTGGAAATACCTGCCAGTCCAGAGAGCCCTCCCCACCCCCACTGTATCTGGTTCACTGGTGGTAGATCTGATCAGAATTGGGGTGGGGGGCTCAGGACAACCTCTCCCCACCTCAGCCCTCAGCATTTTCCCTACGCCCTAAGCCCTTTCAGGGCTGAGCCACACATCTCCATGGGGTGCCTGAGGACCCTGGAGATTTTTATGGGATCCCCGTTCCTCCTGCCAGACTCCCAGTCTGAAGGGCAGACTCCCCAATGCTCAGAGTGGGGTTAGACGATGCAGCGGGAGGTGGGGGTGGGGGTGATGGGACAAGAGGAGGAGGTGGACCCTGGGGGCTGAGAAGGACCCTCGGGGCAGGATTGGCCATTCTCCAAAGTCGGGGTGCCAAGCAGAAGTGTGGGGGCAAGGGTGGTGTCAGCCCGGGCCAGCCATGGGAACAGGAAATCTGCCCAGACATTCTGACATTCTGCTTGGCTGTGTTAACAAAGTGCCCTTTTAGAATGCAAATGTCCCCTGGGATTTGTTTAAGATGCAAATTCCCTCCAGCCCCCTCGTCTTAGTATAATATAATTTAATTAGATTGGTGACACCTGACCCCTGCTCTTTCTGAGGCCTGATGATTCCGCTTGCATGAAGACAATGCTCCCACTCACCCCATCTGTCCTCGGTGGCACTAACGTGCTTTCAGGCTCGTTCCCTCTGGGAATTTTCCAGCACCTTATCCTGGTTCTCCCCACAACCATCCCCCCTTCCCATACATGCAGATGGGTCCGTCATTGGCCCCAGGATCAAGTGCGCACACCTGCAGCTGGGCAGAGCCCCTCGAGACTCTGCAGGCTTCCTCACCCCAGCCTAATGCAACACTGCTTCTCATGCAGGCTGAGCCTTCCGGCCTCTGAGTGTGTGCTCACAACTCCCCTCTGCCTCGAGGCCCTTTACTCCTGGTCTCTACAAGCCCAAATCCTACAGGTCTTAATCCAGATCAAGGCCTAACTGATATGCCGCCTCCTCCGGGCAGCCCTCCTTGCTTGCACTGTCCATCTAGGAAGCCTGACTTCCTCTCTTGAGCTCTCCGTCCTCCTGCTGGGTCTCACAGAGCTCTGCCCACCTCACCCTGAAGGTAGAATTGTTGCGCATCTCACCAATGGGCCCTGGAGCTCCATGCAGGCAGAGCCCACATCCAGGGTGCCTGAGCCCAGGGCATGTATAGAGGGACAGAACCAGAGTGGCTGTGGGGGCAGGGCTGACCAGGATGGGTTAATGAGGAGACCTGGGCTCTGCAGGGTGGGCGTCCTGTCGGGGGCTGGGTGTCAGGCCCCTCGTATGGGCCCAGGCCCCCCCATGTAGCATGTTGGGGCTCTGCTGGTGGAAGGGGAGAGGCCTAAGATTCTAGGAGGGAATAGCCTGAAGTAGGGTGAGGAGGGTGCTGAAGGAGCCCAGGCCCCTGGTCATAGCTCCTTGTGAGCCAGATGCAGGCTGCTGTTTTCACTTTGGCAATGGCTTCGATTACTCAACCCATAGGGAGAAATCACAGCGTTACACCCCTTGGCAGAGATGGGCTCCCTCAAAGAGCACTATTATCCTTGTGCCAGGAGGCCAAGAGGAGGAGGCCCCGGGGATCCTGGAGATGCTGGGGCCTCCCCACTGAGGTGCCACCCTGGTGCCCTCCTCCCCCAGTAGGGAGCCTGGAGCACTGGCTGAGTCAAAGCCTGGGGTGACCTGGCCCGGCCCTGGGAGGTGACTCGAGGACAAGGAAGTGAGGTGGCGGCCGAGCTGGCCCAGCTGGCCCAGGAATGTGGGAGGGTTTCCCTGGCAGAGAGCAGCCTGCCCCATGAGGAAGGGCCTAGCAGGTCTGGCCCCCTAGTTGGCACCTGCTGACCCTGACAGGGGATCAGGAGAGTGGACAGGGCTGCAGGGCCCGCTCCTCCCCGATCCCTCCCTCTCTGGTGGGAGCAGGATCCTGCACACCTGGCCCCTCGCTGAGCCTGCCCCAGCTTCCCAGGGCTCCAGGCTCAGGCTGCAGCTCGGCTGCCCCTCCTCGGGCCCAGCTGATGGCTGTTCTGGGGTTTGGAGCCCAGTGGCTCTGAGTTCAGATCCCACACACATGCAGCCCCAAGTCTTCATCTGGGGGTTGGGGAGAGGCCGAGACGAGAGGAAGCAGAAACACTGAGCCCAGAGCTTGGCCCATGGGCCCAGGTCACTGCCTCAGGGGTCCTTTGGGGCCTGCGCCCACACCCCTATCCTGCCTTACCCACCTCACTCCCCCAGGTGGGACATCTGGAACCTTCGCATCTGCCCAGGAGGCCCGACCACTGGGGTGGGGAGGGGAGGCCTGTGCTGCAGCCCCAGGCCTGACCAGGAGTGGGGGCTGGCCACGGCTCAAGGCAGGGCAGAGGGCCCCTCCAGGAAGGTGGGGGACTGACTTCCTGCAGTGTCCACAACTCACCAAACCACAGCGGCAGCAGGAGCAGGGCTGCGGTGGGTGGCCGCCTCATGGTCTCAGCCTGGCTGGGGCACTGGGCAGGGGCCCTGGCGGCGGGAGCTCCAGGAGCACTGGTGCGAGGTGCGGGGCTCCATGAAGTGGGGTTTTATGCTGGAGGTGAGTGTCAGCTCGGCTATGCTGCCCGACCTGTCAGCCGGGCCCGCCCAGCTCCTTTCGGCAGGAAGGAGGGGCCCCAGAACCCCCACTCCTCCATGACCAGGCCCCGAACCTGGTGGAGCCAGACCCTCACTAAAACACCTTAGGGTCTCAGTGCCAGGGTACACCTGCCAGTTTTGGGTGCTTGTGGTCTGGGGTTCTGTCCCCCACCATGACCGACAACAGGCACCCCCCCAACTGACCACAGGCCCCAAGTAAGCTGACTGCAGCCGGCCCATGAGACCCTCCCTGTTTCATTCATTCATTTCATTCATTTGTATTTATTGAGTACCTATATGACCGGGCGCAGTGAACAAAAGACTCCAGGGTGGAGCGTACACTGCTGTGGGGTCCGGGTCACTCGTGCTTATGGGAAAAGGAAAAGCAGGGGGCGGAGTCGGGACGTCGGGGGAATTTCCCCAGCTGACCCCAGCGCCCCTCAAGGGCTCTCCCCCCCGAAAACCGGGCCCTAGCAGCCCGCACCCAAACACGCAGCTCCCAGGACCCGCCCCAGAGTGGCCCCGACCCCCGTCCCCTCTCCAGGGCTGCACCCTCCTCCCCCGGGCCGCGGGCGGGGGGGCTTCCCGGAACCCGCGGGCCGGAGCGGGCGGGGCGGAAGCTGGTTCTAGGAAGGCCGGGCCTGGATGACCATCCCCGGGCGTCCCTGCCCTGGGCGCGACCGGCCGGGCTCCGGGACGTGCCGCCGCGGCGGAAGCAGATCCGGGAGGAAGGTATTTGGAGCACGGGGCTGACGTCAGAGCCGGAGTTGGGGCTCCGGCGGCCACTCCCTGCCGGGGCCGCGGGGTCGCAGTGGGGGCGCCCCGGGCAAGGTCCGGCGCTCCGCGCCAGGCCGGGAGTGGGGGCCGCCGAACGACAGGCAGAGCCCTGCCTCAGTTTCCCCGCCTGCGCAGTGGGTGCCTGCGTGGACTGGGTGTGCTGCGGTGCGCCCCGGGAGGTGGTGGGGACTGGGGTCGCTGGTCCGGGGCTGGGTTTCCGGCCGCACCTCCTTGCCCTGGCATGCGGGCGCTACTGGTCAACGCTGCCCTGCCGTCTAGTGGCCGCCGGCAACAGCGCCGGGGGTGGGCCAGGCAGGGTGCGCCGAGCGGGGGTCTCTCCCGGCCTCACTGTCCGTCTTCCTTCCATCGCCCCTACCTCCAGCACTACACACCACCCCCACGCCGCTCCAGGTTCTCACTTCGCTTCTCCAGCAGCTCTGCAGGGGGGTGTCACCTCAATTTCGGACTGTCACCAGGTGCTGGCCCGCCTTCTCTCGCCCCTTGTTTCCCCCGTCCCTCCTCCGCACTCCCACCCGCCTTGTCCCCCGGAGATTCCGGGTGGGGTGTGCTGGGCGAGCTGGCCTACCTGGGGCGGTGGAGGGTGGTGGGAGGGAGAGCAGAGTGTGGGAAGAAGGATCCCAGACTCATTCATTCATTCTTTCCAAGTATTTTTGAGGACACTTGGTGTTCTAGCTATGCGGAATATGGAGGTGAAGAAAACAGACTTCAGCCTACAGTGTGGAGGAGATGGCCAGACATAATTTAAGGGAAAACATGTCTAATCATACTGTGGAAAGTGTTTCAAAACATCTGGGTGACCACATTTCTCCAGGCTCCTGATGATCCATTTCCCGGATCCCGGAGGCCTTTGAGACTCTTTTGGGCCTGCTACTTCCTCTCAGGGGCCATTCTCACTTTTCTCTGCTGTTTTCTTAAAAAACCAATTCTTCTAATGGGGCGGCTCTGCCTTAAAATCAAGCAAGCAACGAAAGTCAAGATGCTATCAGAAAGTGAGTGGGCCTGGGAAAGTCGGGCTCCCGAGGACCCACAGATGTCAGTCACTCCCGTGACTCGAGACTCGGCAGCCCCAGCTTCACCCTGATGCTCTTGGGCCTGGAGCCTGTGGACCAGAGGCTGAGCGGGAGCTGAGTGGGTCCCTTCCTCACACCATCCACCAAACAGACCAGGAAGATTGGAATCCAGAGGGATTCAAAGACTTTAATATGTTTTATCAATCCCTCCTAAAAAAGAAATAGAAGGCGACATTTATCAACTCTGGAAGGGGAAGTGTTTTCCAGTGTTAGAAGTCAGAGTAGACATCACAAAAGAAAAGAGATGTGACCCATTAGCTAAAAAATACAAGCAAAATTGGTTACAAAATAAAAAGGCAAACAATAGGAAAAAATATTTGAAGGAAATGTGGCAAAGTATCCACACCATTATTGTCTAAAGTGCTCAAGAAATTGATCAGAAAAACACTGAGACCCTAAAGATGAAATGAATGATGAAATGAACAGAAGACACGAACAGACAAGCTGCCAAAGAGGAAACCAATTTGGCTAATAGACTTAACCGAGAAATGTTCAGCCTCAGTAAATAAATAAATGCGAATCAAAGCCACAGCTAGGAGATGCCCTTCGCCTGCATGGAGCTGGCATGTTGCAGGAATGCTATTAGTCAAGGGTGGGGGAAACGGGCCAGCGGGGGCACAGCCCTTTGTCTATTGCTATGGCAGTCTGTGGCTTCACCTTTTTAAAATAATTATTCCCTTTGACTCAATGACTTCGGCCCTGGAAGTCTGTTCTAAGAGGAAAGTCCTAAATATGCAGAAAGGATTAAGGTGTTTTCTCTTTGCAAAAACAAACAAATAAGCCCAAACAAACAAACAAAAACAAAACTAGTTGGGAGATGGAAAATGAAACACCCTCTGAATAGAATTCATAAAAATGACATTTTCATGGAGATTGGGTAAATATGGAAAATGCTCATGATATAAGGGGAAATAAACAAGGACAGGTATAAAGATTTGTAGAAAGGATAATAACTATGAAAAAAATTTTAAATTTCAAAACAACAGCAGCAACATCCAAAAGAAAAGGTGGCAGAGTGTTCGGCAGTGACCAGTGAAGAGCAGTTCTATCACGTTTGGATTTCTTTCAGAAGCAGATGACAGGAAGCAGCTTAGACTCATGGAACACACAGCTGTTCATGGGACCCCTGGTCCTGGTTGGTGGGACCTTCCTGCGATGCTCCAGTTGAAGGAAGAGCTGAGAGACCCAGGGTGGTGCTGGCGGCCTTGCTTCTTACCCCCAGGATGTTCTCCCTTTCCCTGGTGGTGACCGCATTCTCCAGTCTCAAGTGACTCCCTGAACTGGGAACATGGCCGCCAGCTGGAGTCTATTCCTCAAGGATTGCCAGCTAAGAGGACCAGAGCTCCTCCTCTACGTCATTCAGTACGAAGAATCCCAGGGTAGGACCTTAACTGGTCCAGCTTGACTCTTGGCCCTATGATTGGCTCAGGCTGGTCACATGGCCGCCATGTGGTCACAGGACAGTTTGTTAGCAGAAAGGAGAAGAGAAAGAGGCTGGCCCGTAAGAAGTCATAACCACCACTCTCTCAGTCAAGTGTGAGAGTGAAATAAAGACATTTTCAGGCTTGAGAAGTCTCAAAAAACTTACTCCCTATGCACCATTCCTGGGAAGCCACTGGAGGAAAGCAGTTCTCTGGCAAAAGAACGAGTAAACCAAGAAAGGAGCAGAGGTGGGCTGTAGAAAACAGAGATCCAACAAAGGAGAGTAGTAAATGGAATCTCCAGGATGCTGGCAAAGGGGGATTCCAGAATGACAGCTGTGCGCCAAGCATAGAGGGCAATCAGTCCTCATTGGTACACTGTGACACAAAAAACAGGAATGCCGAAGTTGTCATCATCATGCCCTCTGCCATTGCGCTATATTTTCAATCTGATGAAACTACTGAAGGATGTGCTCCACCAAAACAAGATGTAAACCAAGGAAGAGGAAGACGTGGGACCCAGGACATAAGGAATCCAAGCCAAGAGAAAGGCAAATGGAATTCCAAGGGTAATGGCTAAAGGGACATCTCAGAGAGAAGGAAAATGGGGATCTCAAGGAGGGATGCAGCAGAGAAGGAAAAAAAAGGAACTGATATATTTGCTAATTGGATTGACCTTGTGGAGAGAATTGGAAAGTGTAAGTAGGTACAAAAGAAATGAACGATAACAACAAAGGTAATTATTAACTTCAAGAAACAAATTAAGAAAGGAAACAAACATAATACACTACAAGGCTTGGCCAGTACCCCCAAAGTCTCATCCCTTTATGGCATTAGCCAGACTCAGGGTCCAGGATCTAAATCAGATTCAGGTGCAGATAAGGTTTCTTGGGTGTGGTTCCTCTCAGTCTGAAAAATTGTGACCTAAAGAGTTCACCCTGCCCCCTCAGCATACAATGGTGAGGAAGGGACAGAATACCACTGTAGATAACCCCGCACATAGCAATCACTGGTCCATAGCATTTCTGAAATCCAGCTAGGCACATGCTGCTACTTCCTCCTACTCTTGGAGCAGGGAGTGTGTGTCATCTGCCGTCCCTGGGAGTGAGTCTTCACGACTCTTAGCTGCACCCTCTGGGCTTTCGGCTCTGGCATCTGGATCATCCATCCTTTTCCATAAGAAATGTCCATGTCTGCAGCTGAATAGCTTTCTCCGCCAACCTGTTTCTTGTCTTTTGAAAGTTGGGAATCTAAAGAACTGTCCCTTTCAATTCAGGCTTGTACAGTCTGCTGACTTCTCCTCAGAAGTAATGGAGGCCAGAAGACAATGCAACATCTTTAAAGTGCTGAAATGATGATGATGAGGATAATATTGTCAACCTATAATTCCATATCCAATGAAAATATGAATTTGAAATATGAAAATTTCAGAGAAATGAAAACTAAGAGAATTTATTGCTAGTAGGCCTGTACTACAAGAGAAGCTAAAGGCAAATGATCCCAGATGAAATCACAGAGATTCAGGAAAGAATGAGGAGCACTGGAAATGGAAAATATGTAGGTAAATATAAAATACTGTTTTTTTCCTCTTAATTTCTTTAAAATACACGAGCGTTTAAAGCAAAAACTATATTGTGGGGTCTACAACATGTAGATATAATACATATGACAACTATAGTATAAAGTACAGGATAAGGTAAATGGACCTATATAACTGCAAATTTCGTACATTTTATGTGAATTGGTACAATATTAACTTTAAGTAGACTGTGAAAAGTTAAAAATTTACACTTTTTACATTTGTTATTGGGCCATCCCATGTATTCAAACCAAATTCCCAGCAAGTGATATCTTATTAGGAGCCTGATGTGTTCACCTCTCAGAAGACACCCAACACTCTGGATCACACTGGTTTGCACAAAGATTTACACCCTGGCTAAAAATTACTATAAAACCGTGTACCTGTAATTTATCTCTGACTCGGACTCAAGTAAGAGATAAAACAGTCCATCAATTCTTAAAAGCCACTTGATAAATTAAAGTTGACCAAGCTGATCCTTGACACTCTCCTGGTTAGGCCTGGGTTGACTAAAAAACTGAACGCAAATATCTTCCACTGTTTCTCACAATACTTGTGATTGCTCTCAGACCATTCTGCCCTTCTCCACTGTTTGATATTCAGGTGCTTAAATATCGCCACAGCACCATGATTCTGAACGGGCATCCAGCTAATGACATCATTCCAAAAAAGACCAAAGCCTCATGGTCAAAGGTAGTCCCTTAGGAGCTCCTTTTGAGGGGAATTGTTGAGAAATTGTAATGAGGGAAATGGTACACACCTGTGAGAACTGAGACGGCGCTGATGGAAGGACAAGGGCAGACGTCACACAGATGTGGCCTGTCACTGATGCTCCACCACACAGCTCTTGAGGTTTTCTCAGAATGTATAAACAACTGAAATTGTTTTCTTTGATACCTCTAGGAGACCTCAGGGACAGAATGTCCAGACTTACCTCTCTGCTAATTAATTTACCTTGCAAAATGTGCAAAATAGACTCACTTTTGCTGGGCCATTTGGGTGTTTCTCCCTTCTGTCTTTTTCTCTTATAAATATTTATTTATTTGCTTACTTATTTACTTATTTATTCATCCAGATTTATTGAAGTATAATTGACAAATAAAAATTGTGTATATTGAAGGTGTACAATGTAATGATTTGATATACTTATACATTGTGAAATGATTACCACAGTCAAGCTAATTAACACACCTATTACCTCCTGTAGTTACTTTTTTGTGTGCATGTAGTGAGAACTCTTAAGATCTAATCTCTTAGCAATTTCAAGTGTGCAATCCATTATTATTATTTTTCCTGCTGAGGAAGGTTCACCTTGAGCTAACATCTGTTGCCAATCTTCTTCTATGTTGTCTGTGGGTTACCACCACAGCATGGCTGCCAATGAGCGGTGTAGGTCCATGCCCGGGAACCAAACCTGGGCCACTGAAGTGGAGCACCTGAACTTAACCACTAGGCCACAGGGCTGGCCTTACAATCCAGTATTATTAACTATAGTCACCGTGCTGTACATTAGATCCCTGAAACTTATTCATCTTATAACCAGAAGTTTGTACCCTTTAACCAACATTTCTCCATATCCCCCACCCCCAGCCTCTGGCAACCACCACTCTACTCTCTTCTTCTATGAGTTTGACTTTTTTAGATTCCACATATAAGTAAGATCATACAGTATTTGACTTGCTGTGTCTGGCTTATTTCACTTAGCATAATGTCCTCCAGGTTCACCCATGTTGTCCCAAATGACAGAATTTCCTTCTTATCTAATGGCTGAATATTCCATTGTACATCTATATCACATTTTCTTTTTCTTTTTTAAAGCTGATTTTTTTTATTTTTATTTTTTTGGTGAGGAAGATTGGCCCTGGGCTAATATCTGTTGCCAATCTCCCTCTTTTTGCTGAGGAAAATTGGCTCTGAGCTAACATCCATGCCCATCTTCCTCTATTTTGTATGTGAGATGCCGCCACAGCCTGGCTTGATGAGCAGTGTGTCAGTCCATGCCTGGGATTCGAACCTGCGAACCCCAGGCTGCTGAAGCAGAGCGCACGAACTTAACAGATACACCAGCGGGCCGGCCCCTAGACCACATTTTCTTTATCCATTCGTCCGTCAATAGACACTTAGCTTGTTTCCATGTCTTGACTATTGTGAATAATGCTGCAGTGAACATGGGGGTGCAGACACCTCTTTGCAACACTGATTTCATTTCCTTTGGATATATATCCAGAAGTGGGATTGCTGGATCATACGGTAGTACTATTTTTAACTTTTTGACGACTCTGCATACTGTTTTCCATAATGTCTGTACCAATTTACATTCCCTCAACATTGTACAAAGGTTCATTTTTCTCCATATCTTCACCAACACCTGTTAGCTCTTGTCTTCTTGATAAGAGCAATCCTAACAGGTGTGAGGTGATATCTCATTGTGGTTTTGATTTGCATTTCCCTGATGATTAGTGATGTTGAGCACCTTTGCATATACCTATTGGCCATTGTATGTCTTCTTTGAAAAAACATCTATTCAGGTCCTTTGCCCATTTTTCACTTGGGTTATTTTTATTGTTTATTTACTTTTTGCTATTGAGTTGTGTGAGTTCCTTATATATTTTGGATATCATCCCCTTATTATATATATGGTTTGCAAATATTTTCTCCCATTCCATAGGTTGCCTTTTCATTTCGTTGTTTCCTTTGCTGTGCAGAAGCTTTTCAGTTTGATGTAGTCCCATTTGCTTATTTTTGCTTCTCTTGACTGTGTTTCTGGTGTCAAATCCAAAAAATCACTGCCAAGGCCAATGACAAGGAGTTTTTCCCCTATGTTTTATTCTAGGAGTTCTATGGTTTCAGGTTTTACATTTGTCTTTGATCTATTTTGATTTTTAAAATTTTTGTGTATGGTGTAAGAGAAGGATCCAATTTCATTCTTTTGAATGTGGATATCCAGTTTTCCCAGCACCACTTATTGAAGAAACTATCCTTTCCGCATTGTGTATTCTTGGCTCCCTTGTCAAAGATTAGTTGACTGTATATGCGTGGGTTTATTTCTAGGCTCTCTATTCTGTTCCATGGGTCTATATGTCTGTTTTTGTGCCAACACCACACTGTTTTGATTACCATAGCTTTGTAACATAGTTTGAAATCAGGAAGTGTGATGCCTTCAGCTTTATTCTTCTTTCTCAAGATTGCTTTGACTATTCACATCTTTTCTGGTTTCATATCAATTTTAGGACTGTTTTTTCTATTTCTGTGAAATTGGAATTTTGATAGGGATTACTGAATATGTGGATCACTTCAGATAGTGTGGACACTTTCACAATATTAATTCTTCCAATCCATGAACACGGGATATCTTTCCCTTTGTCTTTTCAATTTCTTTCATCAATGTCTGACTCCAGCGATTGGCTGGGAAACTCAAGGCCAACAGGAGGTATGGGGCTCACTAGGTTGGAGCAAAGCCCGGCTCTAGTCTCACACAACGGCCACCGGGAGGCGACAGACACAGGCCAATACGCAGCCCCGGTGAAGGAGGAGGTCCCTGGGCTCTGGCCGCTTCCCCGCCCCCAAGGGCAGCCCCTCCTCTGCTCCTGGGCGGTGTAGACGCTTTCCCTTCGATTTTAGGGAGTGTCCCGGCCCAGGGGGCGGTGGCAGCGGGTTGTGGGGGCGGAAGAGCCGCCCCCAAGCAGAGCCCTCAGGCCTCAGTCAGCCGCTCCCCACGTGGCCGCCCACTGCCCCCACCCGGAAGCCTCCGCGGCCGGAAGTTGGCCGCCCCCTCGCCTTCCCGGCATCCGGCGCGCAGTGACCACACTTCCGCTGGCCAGGGACTCAGGGTGAGTGTAGGTCGTTAAGTGGTTGGAGTTAGTCACCGGGCAATTAGCTTGTGTTTTCCCCGATCTTGAGCCTGGCTGGATTAGTGCGGAGGGACGAGGGACCAGCGCTTCCTCCTGAGTCACCCTAAGGCGGCAGCCCCGGGGGTCAGGGAAGGAGGCGACCGGGCTGCCGACGGGGCACGAGGCCACGGCGCTGCCGGCTGAGAAGCCCGCCTTCTCCTCCCGGGTCTTCCGCCCGCTGTTGGCGTGGCCTTGGGTAAGGCTTTCACCCTGCCGGGCCTTGGCCGCGGCGGCAGACGCTGCTGTTGCCTCCCTGACCTCTGAATCCTTTTCTTCCCTGTTGGCAGAGAGCGCGCCCCCTCCAGGGAGATCTTCTCCAGTGCTGCATCGAGCCGGGTGGGACTCGGCCCGCCGCCTGCGTCCTGATCCCTTTGTCGAATGCTGGCTCCCTGAAGATGCCATCAAAACAACCTGTTGCTAAGAAAGAACTGAATTTGTTGCCTCCCTTGTTTAGGGAGAGCACTATCTTGAAAGAGTTCATAGTCGAGTGGAGGTGGGAGGGCAACGTTGAGGTATTGAGGATTTGGAGGCTGATTTAAGGTGGGATTTTTGATGCGGGATTTAGTTAGGACTGGGTAAGGATTATGTTTTATATAGGGCTACCTCCGAGATATTCCGGGTTTGGTTTCAGACCACCGCAATAAAGCGAATATTGCACTAAAGCAAATCACATGAATTTTTTGGTTTCTCAGTGCAGAATAAAGATTTGGTTTCTCAGTGCAGTATATTTACACTATACTGTAATCTGTTAAGTGTGCAATAGCATTATGTCTAAGAAAACAATGTACATACCTCAATTGAAAAATACTTTAGGGCCGGCCCGTGGCTTAGTGGTTAAGTGCATGGGCTCCGCTACTGGCGGCCTGGGTTCGGATCCCGGGCGTGCACCTACGCACCACTTCTCTGGCCATGCTGAGGCTGCATCCCACATACAGCAACTAGAAGGATGTGCAACTATGACATACAACCATCTACTGGGGCTTTGGGGGAAAAAAAAAAGTACTTTAGGGGCCTGCCCAGTGGCATAGTGGTTAAGTTGGTGTGCTCTGCTGCAGCAGCCCGGGGTTGGCGGGTTCGAATCCTGGGCACAGACCTACTCACTGCTCATCAAGCCATGCCAAGGTGGCGTTCCACATAGAAGAAGTAGAAGGACCTACAACTAGGATATACAACTATGTACTGGGGCTTTGGGGAGAAAAAAGAAAAAGAGGAAGATTGACAATAGATGTTAGCTCAAGGCCAATCTTGCTGGGAAAAAAAAAACTTTATTGCTGAAAAATGGTAACCATCATCTGAGCCTTCAGCAAGTCATGCTGTTTTTGTTGGTGGAGGGTCTTGTAAAAAACGCAATATCTGCGAAGCACAATGAAATGCGGTCTGCCCCGAGTTCAGGATTGTTAGGCGCAGTAGTTTAGAGTTTGTGGTCACAGTGAGGTGAGGGTTTCAGACAGTCTTGGAGCTTCGATAGTTGTTTGATGCTACCTGTTGAAAAGTTGTGTGGTTTTAAATGGATTTTTCTGAAGTCAAGGAGTAAGGTTATTTGCACCTTTTGTCTTCCTTGGCAGGTGTTTCCTGGAATAGTCAAGTCACAATAATACAGTCACGTTATTTTTCTTTGGCCAGTATGAGTCACAGTCCTGTGTTATTTGCACCCAGAGGAATCGTGTATATGGTTTTGTGTGTAAAATGGGGATTGTATTGCAGGGGGAAGAGCTGAGCATGCCTTAAGGTTTCAGCCTGTTGTGGTCTTTGAGCACTGTAGCATGGTAGGGCTTACAAAAATGTCTGAGTCCTGAAAAATAATTCTTACTCTCAAATACGAAAAGGGAGCAGCCAAATCGAGATGAATAGATGTTGATTAAATGTCTCCAAAATGTGACTCTGTCCCCCAGCCAACTGCAAGTCAAAACACATAGTTACGGGTCCATTGCGTTTACTCTGTAGAGGGGGTCGCATGTTCATATGTTTGGTGCCATGTGGTGGGGCCTTCCAAGCTAAGAAAGCTCCAGGCTTATCAAGATCTTAAAATAGCCCTGGGGCATTTGACTCTTGGCCTTCTTCCTTCCCAGCGGTGTGCACTCTGGCAAGCTCCTCCCCACTCTGAGCTCATTTCTTCGCAAGTACAGTGGGGGAGATGATGCTTTGGGCAAAGTAGGAGGGTGAAGTGAGGTCATGTGTTCAGTATGGCAGCCAGCAGTTGGAACTGAGGTCCGGATGATTCTAGAGCAGCGTCAGCCCTAACCAGCATGGGCTGCTCTGCGAATTGTGGATCTAGGACAACAAACCCTGAGAGTCTGTGGGCCCATAGGAAGCGAGTGGGGAAGGACTCAGAGGGTTGGTCAGGTTGGGAGAGAGCAGGAGAAATGAAGACGATATTAACCACTCTCCCAGCTCAGGGAGTCTGGGACTCCTTGCGGTCAGTTCCTGCCCTGCTCCCTACCCTTACCCCCAGGACAGGTGCAGGGGGAATATTACAAATATTTAACAACCAGTTCTTTACAGGCACGAAACAATCGGAACGGGCTTGCTGGAGAGCCCGGAAGGCCCCCTGTCTCAGCAGGCATTAGCTTTTTACTTGCTAGATTTTCGGGAGGGCTGGAGTGTCTGGGCATTAGGGGGCAATCGGGGGGCTTGGAGAAGTGGCTAATTAGCAACCTGTAGTTGACATTCAGTTTGGCCCTATCAGAGCATCCTGGCTGAAAATCTGCCTTGGTTAGGGGAACGTGTGGTACCAGGTGTGGGACAAGTGGAGGTTGGCAGTACAGCCCTGTGCAGGGCAGGCATGGGTGAGAGGCAGGTTCTGATCAGGTGAGTCCTCTCTGGGGGCACCCGGGCCCTGGCATCTGAAGGCTGGGGTCTGCCAGTGAAGCCTCGGCTCCTTGGGGCTCCTGAACCTTTGAGCAGCGCCCTCTCATGGAACTTTGCCAGCTTTTCAGGTCCTCCTACCCTTTAGACTTGGGGAAACCCTTCCCGCTTCCTCTTCCTAGCTGAGGCGTTTCCCATCTCCTCTCCCTTCAGACCAGTGCTGTCCTCTTTTGCAACAGACCTTGATGGCAAGTAAAGCCTTGAGACCAAGTCATTAGCAACTGGAAAACTAATTCTCCTTTCCCCAAGGACAAGAAAGGCTGAATCTTCAAACCCTGCCAGGATGTGAGGGAAAATGTTTGCATACTGTTTTTCTATGCTAAAGGGAAGAAAAAGAAATCACTGTACAGCTTTAGAAAAGTCTTTTTAGAAAATAGAGCAGTTTGACAATACAGATCAAAGGCTGTAAGCAGTTTTAATGTTTGATCTAGCAGTTCCCTGTAACTTGAGGAAATAATCAGAGATATTTTTCAAAGATTTATGCACAAGGTTGTTTATTGAAGCATTATGTACAACAGTGAAAAGAATGAATGTCCAGTGTCAGAAGGCATGGCCTTGGGTAAATTATACAATGCCATACCATGTAAGCATTAATAATCATGTTATGAATGAATAGTTTACTGACATGGGAAGATACCAAAATTTATTACATTTAAAAAGCAGATTAGGGCCGGCTCCGTGGCTTAGCGGTTAAGTGCGCGCGCTCTGATGCTGGCGGCCCGGGTTTGGATCCCGGGAGCGCCCCGAGGCACCACTTCTCCGTCCAACGTGAGGCCGAGTCCCACGTACAGCAACTAGAAGGATGTGAACCTATGACATACAACTATCTACTGGGGCTTTGGGGGGAAAAAACTGAATAAATAAAATCTTAAAAAGCAGATTAAAATAATGTAGTAGTGTCATTATAGTAATATAAAAAGGGAAAAACTAGAAGCTATAGCCTGTTTTACTAATTAAGTAAAAAACTGTAAACTGTTCCATTTAATTAATTGATCAATCAGTTATTCAACAAAATCAGGGGGCAGTTCTACGCCAAGCACTGAGGACAGAATAGTAAGCTGTGAAAAGTGTAGTTTTCAGGAAAGTAAAAGCATGACTTTCAAATAAATATAAACTAGGCCTGTGTCACAAATACCAGCAAGATGCTAAGCTGGTTTAAAAGGCAATGTAAAGACAAGACGCATACACGGGAAATCTGGGATGCTGAAGTCAATTTGCTGACGGTGCAAAACTGCACAGCGTCCTACAGAGCAAGCAAACATGTTTGGAGTCATCTTTTCCGAGAGATGGAGGGGAAAATGTATTTATAAATAGCCTAGTTGAAGACAAAGGCACAAAGACCCCCGTAGAGTCACATGCTCCAAAGGGTCTGCTGACGATGCCCAGCGTTCCCGTGAAAGGACCCCGCTACTCTCTGCCCACTTCAAAGCCTCCCACAGTGTTTCCTAACAAGCAAAACAAGTCCTTGTCCTCATGGGACATCTGGTTGACTGAGCCATTTCACATCATAACTTTAATGAGAGACATGTACAGGCTGCCGTTACAGGATAGTTTTCACAAAAAGGTACAATTATGACTCCTAAAATCATCTCAAAGGTTTTATTCAATTTATCAAATAAGGAGGAACCAGGAGAATATTGCAACTTATTCAGAAGAAGACTCAGTGCCCCACATTTACAGTCAAATAGGAGCCCTTGGAATGGCCCTGCTGACTGACGCAGCCTGGCAGAGTGGCGCGCTTGCGGCACGCTTGCGGGGGAAGGTCAGTTTATCGGTGGGGTGGGGCTTGCTTTCCCAGGGACGGGAAGTATTTGTATTATTATCGGCTTTCTACCAGTTAACTCTGTCTCTGCAGAGTTGTAACAGCCCTCGAGGATCAGACAGTCCCTGGAGGCTCCAGAGTTCCAGAGGAAGGAAATCCGGTAATCACATTTTCCCATTTCAGACCTTCCACACTTTTCCCTACAGGGCTGAGTAAAAGAATAACAGAGAGGGTGTCACTTTAAATTAAGATCTAGGGCAAGGTGCCAGCTCTGAGGATTAAGATCCAGGGTTAAGACCTTCCAGATAGAAGGAACAGCACGTGCAAAGGCCCGTCGATGGAGCCGTGCTTAGAGGAGGTGGAGGACCTGTGACCGGGCAGGAGTGAGCCAGGAGGAGTGGGAATGTGAAGGGAGAGGGGTCAGCAGGGGCGGATGATGTGGAGCCTGGAGGGAAGGGACAGGAGTTTGGGTCTCCTGAGAGCGGTCGGCACCATTGGAGTTTTAAACTGGGAAGTGCCACGGGCTGACTTGTGTTTTGTTAAACATCTCCGGTTGCTGTGGGAGGAGAGCCTGGAGGGGGAGCAGGGGCGCGTCATGGGGCTGTCGCGGTGTCGGTGTTGGGGGAGAGCTGGTGGGCCTGTGCGGATGGGGAGAGGGGCCTGGATTTTCCTGCTTGTTCTAGGCTGGAAACACCGTGACTTGGGATGGATTGGTGTGAAATAATAAGCAATATTGTTGTCAGTCCCCACCTGCCAACAATAATGCCGTTGGCTAGGGATGCCTGAGGCACCCCCGCCCCTGCCCCCCATACGCCCAGACGTATTGTGGCTGGACTGGCCTATTATGATTGCAGGATGCACCTGAGCGACGACCATCAGGAAACTTGGGGAAAAAAACGTTTATTACTCACAGGTCCTGGAGGAGACATTGCACACCCTCGGGCCACACAGTGAGGTCGTGGGGGGAGAGAGGGGAGAGCATGGACCAGGGGGCTCTGCCTCTATTAGGGTCTAAGGGTGGGGTGGCTGGGGTTTCATGGGTCCACTCTTTATTGGCGAATTTAAAACATAGGACTGGGAATTAGGACGCGGAAAGGGAAAAATGGAGTCTGTCAAGTGGTCAGTTATCTAGGTTACCCAGGGCTTTCTGAAAGGGGACCTCCGTGGGTGGAGCTGGTAGCTGTGTCACACAGCTGGCAATGTTTATTAGAGATGGATGTCTTTGAAATTGGTGCCTCGGCAATCAAAAGCTTAATGTCAGGCACTTACACTTCAAATATATGTATTGGTCTGCCCCCTGTTCCTGGCCCCGAGCTCCTAAATCCCTTGGAATTTCCCTGGTGACAGGAGCGTCCTTTGTTCTAATGACATGACTCTTGGTGGGCTCTGGATGGCTCCTGGATGGGGGCTGGTCACCTGACAGACCAAGCTTGGAACTTTCAGCTGCATCTCACATCCTCTGGGGAAGGGGGGTTGCTAGAGGTTGAGTTAAGAATCTATCATGCCGACGTGATGAAGCCTCCATAAAAATCCCTCATGTACGGGGTTCGGAGAGCTTCTAGGCTGGTGGGCACGTCCATGTGCCAGGAGGGTGGCGCCCAGCTCCGTAGGACAGGAGGTCCTGCACTCCGGACCCTCTGAGCTTTGCTCCATGTACCTCTTCATCTGGCTGTTCATCTGTATCCTTTGTTATATAATAAACTGGTAAACGTGTCTCCCTGAGTTCTGTGAGCCCTTCTGGCAAATTATCAAACCTGAGGAGGGGTCCTGGGAGCCCCTGATCTGCAGCCAAGTTGGACAGAAGTTTGTGGATAACCTGAGGACCCACTGCCCGTGATTGGCATCTGAAGAGGGGCAGTCTGGTGGGACTGAGCCCTTAACCTGCAGGGTCTGCTCGAACTCAGCGTCTGAATTGAGTGAAATCGCGGGACACCCAGTTGGCGTGCAGAGAACTGGTGGTTGCGTTGTGTGGGATCCCGCACGTCTGCTGTGGAAGTATTCTGTGAGTACCGAGAAGTAGTTTTTCCTTTTCAGTTGGATGGGGCGGGAGGAGGGCATTGAATCGAGGTTGACTCTCAGGCACATGGCTTGAGCACCTCGGTGACCTGTGGGGTCACTTTCTGAGCCGAGGGGCTGGTGAATGTCTGGGTTCCAGATCCCCCAGGCCGAGGTGCTGTTGGAAGTCCAAGTCGCCAGCCCCCGGACTAGGCCTTGAAGGAACAGCTGTGGGAGTGGGTGCCCTCTATCTTCACCAGGCCCTCTGGGCCTTCCCTGCCAGGCCCCAACACAGAGGGGTGTCCAGTCCCAGCTGCTGACCGACTCCCGTGCACATGTGCCTCTGGCCCCAGAGCTGTCTGTCCTCCTGGCTGGAGAAACGCTCCACACTCTGACTTACCCAGAAGCCATTCGTTAGCAGTAATTAGCACAGTCACTCATTTCCCTGCGGGGGAGGCAGGCGCTGGTTTCTCCATGCTTCCTCTCTGCTGGCATGACAGCATGATGTGGCCGCCCGGATCATCTGGGGACAAGGTTATGGCTCAGTAGGTCCCCATGAAGGCAGGGCCAGGAGGACCGGCAGATCCCAGCTCTGTGTCCAGCTCACCTCTGGAGCTGAACTGGGGCCCCTCATTCTGCACCTACCCCCAGACATGGCTAATCCCGTGCAGTCAGTTGCTTCCTCTCCATGAGCCAGTGGCCATGACCTCTGACCTCACGACTCCGAGGTCCTGCCCTCTCTCCTCGGTCTGCGAGTCACTGATGCGTCACCAAGAGTGCTGGGAGCTGCCAGCGAGTCAGCTCACTGGCTTGCCCATTTCCCTCTGTCCTTCCTGCCCAGCTCCGTCTGGGCTCAGCCCTTCCCGGCCTAGAGCTCCCTCTCTGCTTCCTGGTTGTGGAGGAAGCACAGTCGTTGCAGACTGATTCCTCAGTGTGGTGGGACAGTGGTTCTAGGTGGTCCCAGGTAGAGGGAGAGAAGTATGCTCTAGCGTTGAAGAGTCTGGCTTTAGAATATGCTGGTCACATGGTAGGTAATACTCAGGGGTGTGCCGGTTAGTATTTCACAACGGGCAATCTGGGGGAAAAAAGACCTATTTTGTAGCATTTACTGATTTCCATGATGTAGATTGTCCCATCATGCATGGCTGATTTCAAGATACTAATGTGATGTCAACCACTTGCAAGGTTCCTGAAAACTTCATCAGCTCTTGCTAGCCATAGGACCCTGGTTAACACAGCCCTTTAATAAACACGTCATTTTAAAGGTAAACAGACAAGGCAAAAGGGGCTCCGCGCTGTCCTGTGATCAATTGAATTAGCCAGACACAAGGAGAACATTATTGTGGAGGTGGTGGGGGCAATAGAAAGGTTTTCCATCAACCAGAGGAAGTGGCGTGTAGACTGGGGAATGGGGAGTGGGGTGAGGGGTTCTGGTCCCCAGAGTGGACAGTCTAATGACATTTCTGTAGGAGGACTGACCACCTTCCTCTGCGAGGGTTCCTGCCCAGGCTGATGGGGTATTTTCCCATAACAGTAGGAGTCAATGGGGAAAATGTGATTAACTTTAAGAATTCCAGAGTATAGCTAACTTTCCCGAAGGAGGAAGAAGTTGTGAAGAAAACCTAGGAGAGTGCTCTGAGCTGTGGAAGGAAAACTCTGGAGGAAGCTGACATAGAGAGCTGCCATAGAGAAAGAGAGAGATTATTAAGATATGGTATAAGTGCAGCTAAAAAAGTGCCAGAAGGTCTTGGTGGACCACAAGAACTAATAATGCTCTGTATTCCAGGAAGACGTTAGCCAGAGTGAAGATCGTGGAGTCACGTAACTAACACCTGGACCCTGGAGTTCAGCCTTCAAAGAATCAGACAGCAGAGGGTTCTGTGGTTAGAAAGTATGGGGTTGTGGAAGGGACTGGGGGGAGGGATCCCTAAGACTAGAGAAGGAAGGCTGGGCAAAGAGTGAGATGCTCAACTCCCATTTTAAGGAAATGTCTAGAGGACAGGCAATGCTGTTATAAGATGGAGAAAATCTTATTCCCCAGAATTTTAGGTGGGGGGTGTAGGAGGGGAAGTGCCTAGACCACCCAGCCCAGGGTGGGAGGGCTGGAGAGGGGGAGGGGACTCGGTGGCTGTGCAGTGTGAGGCTGGGTTTCTTGTGGAAGGGAGAAGGGGCAGAGCTTTGGAGTCAGAGCTGGGGTGGGCTGAACTGAGAAGGCTTTGAGGAGCCGGGGCGGAGGCAGAGGAGAATGTGAGGCCCAGGGGCGTGGGAGCTGCAGGGAGGGCTCTGCGTGGGACCCACGACCTGGGACAGGGTTGGAGCCAAGTTTGACCCAAGTCTCCAAGAGACAGGGGCCCCCAGGGACATCCAGGTTCCCAGGATAGTTCAGGAGTGTGGTTAGACAGGAAGAAGGACGTCCCTGCAGGAAGGTGACAAAACACCAGCCAGTGAGCAGTGTCCTCCAGTGTCCCCGGGCCAGCCAGGCCAGGTTCCTCAAAACCATTACAGTGCCTTGGAAAGCCTCGCCTGCAGATGGGCACAGCCCGGCATGTTGCTCAATGGGCACTCAGCCTGCGAGGCCGCCAGCCCTGCACACCAGAGCAGCTCTTGCTCGCGCAGTCGAGACAGGCCCGGTGCTGACTGCTCCTCTTCACAGCTGGATAAACTGAGGCTGAGGTAGGAGGAAGGAGCTACTGTTTGACCTGGCTCCTTTGGAGTGCTCGGCTCATTCTGGGAGCTTAACTAGAGTCACCCGAGAGGGGATGGGGCGTCTCTGCTGTCCCAGGCCCTGCCCTCGGAGAGCAGGAGACGCCTGAAGACCCAGTGCCCTAGCAGGTGTGGCACAGTGGGGGTGGGCGGGGTGGTGCTGCAACGTGGGCCACACAGCCCAGGGCGGCCCAGCATTGCCACAGCTTCCGAAGCTCATGAAAAGGTGGACATTCAGATTTCTTTTCATTATTTTAGTTGTAGTAAAATATACATAAGATTTACCATTTTAACCATTTGTATGTGTACAGTTCAGTGGTGTTAAGTACATTCACATTGTTGTGCAACCATCACCACCATCATCCCCAGAACTTTTCATCTTCCCGCACTGAAACCTTGTATACATTAAACACTCACTCCCTGGCCCCTGGCACCCACCCTTCTACTTTCTGTCTCTATGAGTTTGACGACTCCAGGAACCTCACAGAAGTGGAATCATAATATGTGGCCTTTTGCTTCTGTCTTCTTTCACTGAGCATAATGTCCTCAAGGTTTATCCATGTTGTAACATGTGTCAGAATTTCCCTCCTTTTAGGACTGAATAATATTCCATTGTATGAATGGGCCACACGTTGTTTATTCATTCATCTGGTGATGGACACTGGGTTGTTTCCACTTTTTGGCTATTGTGAATAATGCTGCTATGAACATGGGTTCACAGTAGCATTAGTCAAAATTCAGATTTAAAAAAACTGTGGATTTGCCCAATTTATAAAAATAAACACAACCCTGCAGGTCTAACAAAACCCACTGGAGGGCTGGCTTCCACAGCTGGTTTGCAGCTCTGGTCTCAGAACACCCGCCTAGAACCAGAGGAAACGGGGCCCCTGGAGGCCAAGTGACTGGCCGGGGTTCAGAGTGGGCTGGCACAGGCTCCCAGCTTCAGGGGGACTCGCTTGCCCCTCTCTTCAGCTCAGAGAGACCGGCCTCTCCTTGCAGGAAATGCAGCCCCAGCCTCCAAGCCAGGGCCAGGACTTCAGGAAAATCGAAACCGCACAGGAGAGAGCAGGTCCCACGCTGCCAGCGCTCTCTGCTGGGTTTCTCTGAATCCCTGCACGGCTCTCTTGGGGGCTCAGGGGAACACTGAAGACCTCCGAGGTCAGAGCACCCTGGGCTCCTGCCTCCTGCTTCCCCCAAATTTCCAACCACGGGACCCTTGGGCCTAAAGCACCCTGCTGACCTTCCCCCGCAGTGGGCGAGGGGCCCATGGCTGGGCGTCCAGACAGAGGCACTGCCTGGGGTGACCAGGTGTCCAGGTTTGCCTGGAGGGTTGTCACCGCATCACCTGCCCATCTACCTCTCTCCAGCTCCACAGCAGCCAGAGGAGCCCCTGCCCCAGGCTCACCTGGACATGACCCTGCCTTCCTCCCATATCCCCTCACCCCTTCCTCGCCTCCCATCCAGGTGAGATCCAGCACATTCTGCTGAGCCTCAGCCATGCCCCCTGCCCTGAAGCAGACTCCTTTGTAAGGGTAGGCTCCTGAGCACCCTGCCCCTGAGCACCGTGTCCCTGTGCCCCAAGCTGGTTGGTCCCTCACCATGGAACACTCTCCCCACCTCTTCTCCTAGTGTCCCCAACTCGTCCTCCGGAGCCCGGAGCCTGGCTTAGTGTCACCTCCACAGGGAGGACCACCTGGCGAAGCCAGGCCCCCTAGCCCCCACACCTCGAATCCACCAGCCCCACCCCCCTGAGCCTCTGCATTTGCCCTTCCTGGGGCTGGAATGGTCTCTCCGCCCCCCTCCCTCCCCCCAGGGTGGCTCTCAGTTCCTTCACTGCTGTGTCTCCAGCACTCTGGGTGGCGCCTGGCGCACGGCGAGTGCTCTCGGGAGATTTTGGTGGGCTAGTGAACGGATGCCCTGTGCAGATATCTGTCCTACCCCGGCGCCCATGTCTGAAATGCCGTTGGTGAGTCCCTTCTTTGGGGTGAGTATCGCCCGCTCTGGTTGCTGCGAGCATGCGATGCCTCTGCAGCCCCATCCGTCAGCCACACCTCACTGCGAATTCATCAGTAGCCTTGAGATGGCCTGGCAGGGACACTGTGGAGTGGGCAGCAGGGTGGGCAGCCCATCCGTCTCGTGCCTGGTGAAGAGATGCCCAGCCAGGGTGCCCGGTAGGCACTCAGTAAGTAGTTACTTGAGTGAATGTTGAATCACACCCGGGTCTGCAATCCTGGGAGTTGGGGAGCCGGTCTTGGGGGCCCCTGCCCAGGACTTGTGCCAGGAAGTCCTTGCTGGCTTTTCAGGACTTCCTCTGGCTCCTACTGGGCCCTTCTTCTTGGGGCCCTCTTCCTGGCCACCCCGTCTCGGGGACAGCAATATCTCGGGGCACATGCCTGCCCCTTGGGTCACGTGGGCAGCAATCCAGATCTTAGGAAAGGCAGGAAAAGCTGGAACGGAGAGGAAACTGGAGAAGCAGGAGGCTGGAGCCGTCAGTCCCCAGTGGAATCCTCCAGACTCACCTCCTCCATGCTCATTTATTCATTCAACAAACATCCATTGAGACCCAGCCTGCATCAGGCACCAACCTAGATCCCGAGGATCCACAAGGAGTCTCCTCAAACTGTCCCTCCCCTCAGGGAGTCACAGCGCACAGCACCCAACTTCAGGGTCCATGCTCATCCATCTTCCCCCACATTCCCTCCCCAGTCCCCTGGCCTCTGTGCCCACCCCCACGACACCTTGCAGTCATTACTTGCTTATCTGCCTCCCATCCCCAGGGAGATGCTCACTGCCTGGGGGTAGGACCTGTTTTTTTTTTTTTTCCGTGAGGAAGATTAGCCCTGAGCTAACATCTGATGCCAATCCTCCTCTTTTTGCTGAAGAAGACTGGCCCTGGTCTAACGTCTGTGCCCATCTTCCTCCACTTTATTTTTATTTTTTTCCCCCAAAGCCCCAGTAGATAGTTGTATGTCATAGTTGCACATCCTTCTAGTTGCTGTATGTGGGACGCGGCCTCAGCATGGCCGGAGAAGCCGTGCGTCGGTGCGCGCCCGGGATCCGAACCCGGGCCGCCAGTAGCGGAGCGCGCGCACTTAACCGCTAAGCCATGGGGCTGGACCTTTCCTCCACTTTATATGGGACGCTGCCACAGCATGGCCTGACAAGCGGTGCGTCGGTGTGCACCCGTGATCCGAACCCCGGGCTGCCACAGCAGAGCGTGTGCACTTAACTGCTACACCACCAGGCTGGTCCCAGGACCTGTTTTATTCACCATCGTGTCCTGGTGCCCAGCACAGGGCCTGGCATACAGCAGGTGCCCAATAAATGCTTGTTGAGTGAGCTAGGGAGGCCAACGATCTTAGTTTCAGGAAGGAGTGGGTTGGGGGAGCATGAGGGGCATGGCCAGCCACGGGGTGCAGAGGCAGACCCAGGACAGTGAGCAGGTGAGGAGGGGGCCCGCCCTCCCCCCACCTAGCTGGCACTTCTGCTGCTGGGGTCCCGTGGAAACAGCCCTCACCTTGGCCCCTCTGTTTCCCTGCGGTCCCCCCACCCCAGTCCTGGGACAGAATAGTGCATCAGCTGGGGACTGTGGAGGGCTCCTGCGCCCCATCCTCAGCTTGTCTCTGGGTGGGTGGGGCAGGAGCAATGGGGTAGGTCTGGCCTGCAGTTTAACCCCAAGGTGCCTCCTGCCCTCCCAATGAGGCAGGGGCCAGGAAACACACCGATGGTCCTTTTTGGTACTGACAGCTCCCAGCGGAGGCTGGATTGCAGGCTCCTGGAACCGTGCCGCCACCCAATCCCTCACAGCCCGAGAAGGTGGGCAGCACGGGAGACCCCCCACCCTGGGGCAGGCTCTTGGGGCAGAACAGGAGTTGACCAAGCTGTGGAGCTTGGGAGAGGCTGTGGCGGTCTGCCCGGGGAGCCACAGTGAGGATCTGCCTGCAGCAGCCCCCAGTCCTTCCCAGCACCCCATCTGTCTGCGCCCAGCTCCAGACTCACTCAGCACTCACTCCCTCTCTCCTCCGAGCCCCGGTGCCCCATCCCCCTCTGCTGACCCCCACCCCCAGGCATCTGCAAGGCCAACTCCAACTTGCTCTCCAGGCTTCCATTTCTAGGTTCCCCTTTTCTGCGCAGCTTTTGCTGGCCCCCCGCCGGGGTCAGGTGCCTCCCAGGGCTCCTGAGGCCCCACCCAGCCATCAGTATGACCCTGGGTAATAACCATCCGTCCAGTGGACTGAGCTCCTCGGGACTCCGCTGAGTCTAGTCCAGTTGCCTATCTCCAGAATGGGGGTTCAAATCTAGGCCGCACCACTCACCAGCTGGGGGACCTTGGGCAAGTCACTAACCTCCCTAAGTGGCCTCAGTTCCCTCATCTGCAGAATGGGAGTAATAATAAGGGACTCTGAGGGTTAAAGGAGGTGATTTCCCATGCCCTCTCCCCAGCAATGGGAAAGGCCCAGCAGGAGGTTTGCTGATTAAATGAAGGAAGGGACAAAGATGGCTGTCTGTCTTGGAGGAATAAGCCTGCTCCTCCTGCGCGGGGTGGGGGGGTCCTGAGTGTGGAGTGCTGAGTTGGGGGACCTGACCTTGGGAAGTGGGGGTTCCGAGGCAGAGCACCTCATGTCCCACCCCACCCCCAGTGCAGCCCAACGGCCCTTTGACCCCTAGGTGGAGTTTGGGGGGGTGTCCAGGATCCAGGTGTGTGTGGGGGACACTTGACACCCCAGCCCTTCCTGGGCAGCTGCATCAGTCACAGGCACCCGGGCACCTGGCTGGCCCCAACAGGGCTTCCCCAGAGCGCAGGTGAGGGTGAGTCATCGGGCATCTGAGTGACAGGGCCCACAGGAAGGCGGCCCAGGACAGTGAGGCCACTGGGGGCCTGATTCACGGCTTTCCGGGCAGTGGGTTAACGGGATCTCGGAGCCCCGGGCTGGGTTTCCCGCTGAGTCATGGGGGGGTGGCTGGAGCCCCTGGAGGCAGGAGCCGCTATTGAGCTTCAGGGCAGCCCCCACCTCCCCAAGGCCCTGGGGCCTCCCCAGCACCCCACACCCGAGCCTTCTGCCTGCGGACCCGGGCCCCGGGGTCTGAACGCTTTCCCTTCCCCGCTCGGAGGCCCTTTCTTTCAAGCTGTGGGGACCTTTCTCTACCTCCCCCAAGTCAATGACAAGGCCACGGCCTAGACCACTGGGCCCAGGTCCCCTCGCCTGTCCCTCAGGAGGCCAGATCCTGGGCCCACATCTGGGGCCGAGGTCCTGAGCCCCAAATCCAGAGCCCTGAATCCACTGATCCTGACCTGAGGAGGGGTCTCAGCTAGAGCCCCCAGGCCCCATAACGGCTCATTTCCTGCCCGCAGCGCCCCCCTGCGCCCCCCCCCCCCCCCCCGCCCCCGTGACCTACAGCTACAGCCCGGGAGGCAGGGACTGAGCCATCACTCGGGGGACTGGTCCGACGGCATTCCGCCTCCCAGGATAAAACCTGGGGCAACCTGCAGGCAGCTGTGCACACTCCTGTCACGGCCAGCACAGCTCCCGGCCGTATCCCACCCCACCTGCCATGGCAGTTTCCAGAACTCCCCCAGCCCTGGGTGGAGGCTGTCTCAGGATCTTAACCCCCCTGCTGCTTCTGGTTTCCACAGGTGAGTCTGAAGACCTGCTGCCCCTCCTGCTCTGCCCCTCCAGAATCACCTCCTCCCTTCTCCCTGCTTCTCCACCCAGCCGCCTTCCCTCCAGGTCCTGCCTGAATCGTCCCTTTCCCCACCTCAGCTCTTTTCCTTCTGCTCTCTCTCTCTCTCTCTCTCTCATCTGACTGCTCTGTGCCTCGGTTTCCTCTACAGCCGTGAGGACTAGATGACACACCACGGTGGGTGCTGAGGACAGGGCTGAGCACACAGTGGGCGCTCAATCCTTCAGCCCTGCTGGTTATTTCTCATCTTCCCCGTCCTCATCTCCCTCCTTCCTGTCTCTCGGGTCTGCACAATTCAATCCTGGGGCAGCAGCAGCCAGGCCTTGGGCCTGGGGGTGAGGGGTCTCGGCCACAGACTAGGGTCTGGGGAAGGAGCCTGAGAGGGTGGGGGGCCTCGCCTACTCTTACCCTCAGTGAGAGACGCCCCAGGAGCTGGTCCCTCAGCCCCCAGGCAGGCGGATGGAGCGCGGGCACAGGCTGGACAGGAAGCTGGTGTGAGGGTAAGGTGCCGCTGTGCGTGAGGGCCCGAGGTTTCTGTCCACCCTACCCAGGCTCCAAGAAATGCCCCACCCGGGACGCCTGCAGGGGCCGGTGGAATGAGCCCCTGGAGACGGCCTCTGGGCAGCGGGAGCCCCTCTCCACAGGCTTGACTCTTTCCTTCTCTTGCCCCCAGCCACCCTTGATGCTGCCAACACACCTGGTGAGTGGGAGCTGCCTTGAGGGGAGGGGTGAAGCCTGAAGGGGAGGGCAGTGTCTGTGTGTCTGTCGGTGGGGGGCAGGTCAGAAGGCGGCAGTGGGCTAAGAGGGGGTGGAGCTGGAGAGGCAGGAAAGGAGGCCAGGAGAGCCGAGGACTAGAGATGTGGAGGAGAGAGGCCAAGAAGGTAAAGGAAAAGAGAAGTGGGCATGTTGAGAACTGGGGGAGGGGAAAGGCCAGCCAGAGGGGAGGGCAGAGGGAGGGGAGCACTGGGGAAGAAATAGCAAAGGAAGCAGCAGGAAAGCAAATGGAGCCGCGGTGTGTGTGTGTGGGTGGTCGTGAGCACAGGCCCCAGTATGGGAGGTGGGTCTGGAGTCTGGAGGTGGGTGAAGGGAAGCTGGGAGGCGAAGGCGATTGTGCCAGAGGGGAGGACAGAACACGAGACCCTCTTCTGACAGCCCCCCCAGCCTGTGGGAAGCCCCAGCGGCTAAACCGGGTCGTGGGCGGCGAGGACAGCACCGATGCCGAGTGGCCCTGGGTCGTGAGCATCCAGAAGAACGGGACCCACCACTGCGCAGGCTCCCTGCTCACCAGCCGCTGGGTGGTCACAGCTGCCCACTGCTTCAAGGGGTATGTGTGGCCGGCTCCTCCCCTCGATTCTCCACGCCTGCTGCCCCACATGCTGGGTTCCCCACACAGCCCCGGCTTCCAGGCCTCGGTGCAGTCTCGCGGCCCCTCAGGAGAGACCCTGCTTCTGCCCAGAAGCCTCTTTTGCTTTCCAGGGGCTTTCATATGCATTCTGTTCCCCAAGACACCCCCTCCCAGACCCTTCCTGGCCACCTATGGTTCCTGGCTGACCCCACCCCCTTCCCTCTTCCTTCTAGCAATCTGAACAAGCCACCACAGTTCTCTGTGCTGCTGGGGGCCTGGAAGCTAGGGAACCCGGGTCTGCGATCCCAGGAGGTGGGTGTCGCCGAGGTGCAGCCCCACCCTGTGTACTCCTGGAAGGAGGGCTCCCGGGCAGACATTGCCCTGGTGCGCCTTGAACACCCCGTCCAGTTCTCTGAGCGAATCCTGCCCATCTGCCTGCCTGATTCCTCCATCCGTCTCCCTCGGAACACTGACTGCTGGATTGCAGGCTGGGGGAGTGTCCAAGATGGAGGTACGGCTTCTTCCGCACCAGGCAGTTGGGAATGGATGGGGACAGAGGGTGGTGAACACTCAGAGAGATAGGTACCATGGGCACAAAGGGTAGAGGCCAGAGGCCAAGCTGGACAGAGATAGAAGAAAAGGCTGCAATCCAGAGATGTGAAGTCACGGAAATCTAGGTGGACAATTTTAGGTCATTTCTAGTTAAAAGAGATATCTGCTGTGTTCTGAGGCACCAACAGCCAGATCAACAAAGCTATTAAGTGATCTAGGAATGGCTGAAAGAAGGCATGTGTGGGGTCAAGCTGAGAATCTTGAATATGAAAACAGCCTTAAGATTCCAAAGTGGGAACAGGCACCCCCTGGTGGCAGCATGCCATAATTGCAGGCATAATGCCCCAGAGGAAATGCAGTCTCCATAGCCCTAAAATTAACTGTCAAACTAAGTCTGGAGGTTTGGAAAACATCATCTAGAAACAAAAAGCAGATTAGATAAAATAAGAGGCAGACAAGCAGAAAGAGATAGATAGATAATAAAGAGAAAGAGAAACTAAGAAAGGACAAAGTGTGAGAAAATGGGACCAGATTCCAGAAGAATTAAGAGAAATGACATCAGTTTGGGTGTCAGGGGGCCCCACTGGCTCTGAAGTTGCAGCCCGCATCCCCATGGTCATTCTTAGGGGCTCCTGGAATTATGGGCTGGGGAGGGTCTACAGACCAGCCCTGGGCAGTGTGTGTGGGATTTCTCATGTCCTGATAACAGTCAACAGTGAGTGGTCCTTTATTGAACACTGAATCTGTAGCTGTCCCCATGCTGGGTAGAGTAGAGCCTGAGACAGGAAAAGCCTGGACCACTGGTTCTAACCATTTCGTGGGCATCGGAGATCTTGTTAAAGATGCAGAATCTCAGCCTGCACATTCATGTCCAGAGTCAGTAGGTCCCGAGGTGGAGTTATGGAATTTGGGTTTTCAACAAGCATCTCGGGAGAGCCTGGCAGGGTTGATCCATTAGCCTTCGAGAAATGCCACTGAGGGAATGGAACTGTGGAGGCAACCAGGAAGAGAACTTCCTGAGCCTGACTCTCTCTTCCCTGCACCAGTGCCCCTGCCCCACCCACAGACTCTGCAGAAGCTGAAGGTGCCCATCATCGACTCGGAAATCTGCAGCCGCCTGTACTGGCGGGGAGCTGGGCAGGGAGCCATCACGGAGGACATGCTGTGCGCTGGCTACCTGGAGGGGAAGCGAGATGCCTGTCTGGTGAGCACCCCACCTTCTTCCCACCTCTGTCCCACTGAGCTCTGTCACCACTCGCTGGACCTCCCTCAGAATCAGCTGTGACCTGGCGGGCCCCCCAGATGCCTACAGAACCCCGCCTCAGCCCAGCTCAGCCATTCATCCACTTGTTCACATATCGAAGGTACCCTGAGCATCTCAGGTGTGCCAGAGCCCACTCGCAGGGGGCCTGCACTCTCCTGAGGGGTCCCACATCCTGGCCCCAGAGCAGCTCCAGCCCCCTCATCTGGTGGAGGACGGCAGGATGGTGTAATGGTCAACACCTGGGCTGGGCGGTATTGGTCCCTGGCTGCGATTCCTAGTCTGCTGCCCGTGGTGGCCAGCTTGGGCAAGCCAGTTCTTTCTGAGCCTGTTTCCCCATCTGTAAAACAAACGGGCTGTGAGGAAGAAGGCCTCGCACGGAGTGCTTCTCACCAAAAGTGAGCCTGGAAGGCTGTCCTGCTCTGCCTTCCTGGCCCTGGTGGAGCTCGGGTGCAGGGCCTCTAGGACGGAGAAATGGGTTCCCCCGAAGGGAACCGTCTGCCACTTGCTGTGCAGGTCTTGGAATCTGCCCAGCCCCTGCCCCACGTGGGTCCCTAACCTCCCCTCCTCTCCGCAGGGCGACTCCGGGGGCCCCCTGATGTGCCAGGTCGACGGCACTTGGCTGCTGGCGGGCGTCATCAGCTGGGGCGAGGGCTGTGCAGAGCGCAACCGACCCGGCGTCTACATCAGCCTGGCTGCCCACCGCTCCTGGGTGCAGAGGATCGTGCAGGGGGTGCAGCTCCGCGGGCACTCCCAGGGGAGCAGGCCCGCGGGGCGCCGACGACGGGCTCCGAAGGCGCTCCGCACTCCTGGGGCCACCCCGGGCCGCCTGGGTTAGGGGTCTTGGGGTACCGGGTGACCAGGGGTACTCCAGCCGCCCGGCCACGTGCCTTTTCCTCCGTTGTAAATAAGCCATCTACCTCTGGGGGGCGTCCGCGGGCCGGCGCCGGATCGCCTCCGCGGGGAGGCCCCGCCCCCGCCCCGCCCCTTGGCTCAGGCTCCACCCCCGGCGCCGGGAGCGCCCTTGTGTAAATACATATTAATAATTTTTACAGTTATTTGTAACCCCGCCCACATATCTTATTTATTCCTCCAATTTAAATAAATTATTTATTCTTCATTTCCTGTTTTTTCCCCCAGGTGTGGGGACATTGGGAAGCAGGGGTCCAGTCCATTTGGGGTTAAAATGGGAACAGCCAGGTGTCCTGTCCACATAAGGTTCAACATCTGACACCTGGCCTTTGCACTTCCCTTCCTTACCCGCTCCCACCAGGGAGGCCAAATGGAGAGGAGGCAGGAGATCCAGCGGCCTGCCTGCGAGATCCAGCGGTGCCAGGTGGAGGGCGGGAGGGGGTGGCGGCTGCAGGGCCGTACCTGTTGGGTTTCCAGAACAGGGCTGGCTAGGATAAACCTCCCCATACTAGAGTGGGGTGTCCTCTCTTCCTTCCCCTCAAGGCCCTGTCTCCCTGATTTGGGCCGAGGCAGCCGCACTTCCGCACCCCCAGGAGCCGACTCACCGAGTGACTCACGTTTGCTTCTGCGAATCCTCCCTGCCGAGGAAGGAGCAAAACAATGAGACAGCAGGTTGCTAGGCCCTGCTGCTTCACAGGCCTGAGTCACCTCACCTGCCCCCACAAGCGCAGGCGGGACAGCAAGGTCCCAGGCCGCAAGGGGATCAGCTTGGCTTCCTGCCCTGCCTGGGACCCAGCTGATGCTCCCCTTCCTGGGCCCACTCTTCTGCAGCCAGGCCTCTGGCCTCCTGGACCAGCCCTGTCCCTCCTCCCAGGGCCCTGGGCTGCCCCCTCCCCCAACCTGGGGCCCTGTCCTGGCCCAGCTGGGCTTCCCTGCAACAGGGGCATATGCCCACGGAGGGCCGGATCCTCTGTTTGATGAGTATGGACCTCGTAGTAGGTCATGCAAAAGAGATTCATTCTAAAACAGAGTCAAGAAAATAACTAGGTCCAGTCGTGCTAAAAAAGAGAGACTAGGACTCTGCCACATAGCATCTCCTCCTGGAAATGGGCAGTGAAGGGAGTGTGGAGAAGGAGGCACAGGTTTGTGTGGGTTGGTTGGTACCCTTTATCATCAGGACAGTTCGGAACTGTCTGTTCCTATTGTTTGGATCACCCTTATGGCGTCACCAGATCGCAGTTCATGCTGTGGGCGTGGTTTTATTAAAACACAAACAGTAAACGGGCCTCCTGCCCACCGGAGACCAGCCTGGGCAGTGAGTGGGTGACAGGTGAGAGCTGGGCCCTCCTGTCCGCGGCCTCGGCCCTGTTTACCTGGCGCTCTACTTCCCTTCGTCCCCTCTCCTCTCCTGCCCTCAGCACCCCCTCAGCCCTCCTTCTCCTCTCCCCTCTCCCTCCTGTCCTGTCTCTCCTCCCCACCTCTCGCTCTCTGTCCCTCAGTTTCCCCCATGCCTGTTTCTCACGCTGCCTTCTCGCTCCCCTTCAATACGCAGAGGATCCCTCAAACGACGTCCCGACAGAAGCCCCCGAGAAAGCGAGAAAGCAATGCCTAGAAACATCTGCGGGGGCGGAGAAGTCGCCGCGGGAATGGCAGGACATTCCCCGGTGAGGGTGGGCTTTCTCTGAGTTGGGAGATCAGCCTCCAGGGAGCCCCCAAGCCAGGGCACCCTTCCGCCCTCCTCCAGGAGCCAGGAGACAGGCTGGGCTTGGAGTGGGGAGCTGGCTCCCAAGTGCGACAGGACGCCGATGACTCCCTCCCCAATCAGTGGGGGGTCCAGGAGGAAATGTGGGCAGCTCAGCCCTGGCAGGGTCCTCACCAGGGTCACAGAGAAGCCCTTTTGCTCCTTGGTTGGAGCCGGGCCCAGTAACACGCCCCAAATCTGGACTACTCTGGGTGGGGCGGCCTCACTGCCTTGGCTGCCTCTGGGGGCCACGGACAGAGACCCCTGGGCCTGCCCGGCTGTTCCTCAAAGGGAAGTCCCCTGGGGCCCAGTGGGAACGAGGCCAACAGCGCATCCTGGGCTCCCAGGAGGATGTCTCGATTCACATTTTTTTTTTTTTGTGAGGAAGATCAGCCCTGAGCTAACATCCATGCCTGTCCTCCTCTTTTTTGCTGAGGAAGATTGGCCCTGGGCTAACATCCGTGCCCATCTTCCTCCACTTTATATGGGACGCCAACACAGCATGGCCTGACAAGCAGTGCGTCGGTGTGTGCCTGGGATCTGAACCTGGGCTGCCAGCAGCCGAGTGCGCACACTTAACCACTAAGCCACGGGGCCAGCTCCTGTCTCCACTCGCATTGACCTCCCACATGGACCAGCCTTTTGTGGAGCTCTCCTCACTCCCCAAGGGCAGGGGTGGGGATCCTCTGGCCACACTGTAAATGTCATTAAGGCGGGAACTGTCTTAGCTGCAGGCTGAGGTCTGGTTACTGCCCCTCCATGCGCTCCTTCCTCAAATATTTAACCCACAAGACTTTCCTCCCACGCCTGGGAACCCTCTTCTCCACTCTGCATCCAGAACAAGTATAAGGCCCACATTTAACTGCATGACTTCCCACAGTGGCAGACTCCTTTGGTGGGCTAAGCCAACACCCCTCCCTTGCTGCCCCCACCTTAGAGACTGGAAAAGCTAAACGCTTGCTTCCGCAATCTTCTGCAATGTCACAAGTGCCTATGGGACTGAGTGTTGGCCAATGAGATGGAAGCAGATGTCTGATGGGTGGTTTCTTGGGGAGACTTTGTTTTTTCCTGATAAAAGGGGCATATTCAGCTGGGATCATCCTTTCCCACCTTCCTCCTTTTTCTAGTCTTGGATGCAGGTTTAACGCTTAAACTTCAGCAGCCATTTTATCACCATGAGGCTACAAGTTGACGTGCTAAAATGACAGTGAATGGAGATTCAGAAGCTGTGGATGTGAGGACGTGGTCGAGATGCTGCCCACTCCTAGCCAGCTGCCTCCATCCACACTTCTGTGTGCTTTTGAGCCACTGTTGGTCAGATCTTCTTTTGCTCGCAGCTAAATGCATTCCTAACTAATATACTTGCTTCAAACCTTCTGATTTAGAGTAGTTTTAGATTTATAGAAAACTTTCTGTTTTTTTTTACAGAAAACTCTTTTTGTTATCACAGAAACAGTATGTCAGATTTCATCAGTACAATCACATTTAAATTATCCACATTATGAAGGCTTTGAGCACATATCTGCCCACAAGAATTTTAGATTTTCAAAGGGTGCCCCCATTAGTTTCAGGTGTCCCCAAGTTTTTATATCACTTCAAGAACAAGTCTTTTCTTTCTATCCTTTCCCTCTCGAAGTCTCCTAGTTGGTGTCGCTGCCCAGGAAGGCACCTGGAGGAGTTTTGCTGCTGCCCTGCTGATGGCACCCTCATGAGATCACCAGTCTCCACGCCAAGGGCACCATCTCCCCAAGCTCCCCAGACTGCCCAGGCAGTGGGGTTCCACAGGGAGGGGGAGAGAATGGCTTTTCCCAGCTCTGAGCCACACTTTGTCACCTACGCCCAGGTGGCTGTGCTCATAGTGTTACAAAGTTGCTCATGGAAATGTCCCCCTGGTGGGCCTATGGGTCTGATTTCCTGCCAGCAGCTGCTCAAACAAGCACGCACGGGCAAACGGGACCAGTCAAGTTTTCAGGGGAGCAGCTGTCTTGATCCTTATCGAGGGGGAATAATGGCTCTCACAGCACAAAGTCTGCTTTGCCGGTTCTTCCTCATCTTCCCAACCTCTAAATGCTGGGTGCCCAGCTCAGTGCTGCAGCTTCTCCCCAGTGTCACCTACTTATACACACTCCCTGGATGACACCAGCTGGTTTTGTAGTTTATACGCCATCCATCCACGGTGACCCCAGAGCACTTGCCCCGTATGTCTACTCGACTACTCAACACCCCCAGGTAAATACTGTCTAGACATCCTGACCTTAACACTACCCAAAATGAATCCTGATATTTCCTCCCAAACCCGCTCCACTGGCTGAATTTCCTATCACGGCAAAGTCAAGAGTCCTTCCTTCCAGCTGCTCAGTTTGAAGAACTTAGAGCGCTGACACCACCAAGTGTTGGCGAGGATGCGGAGCGCCCGGAACTCTCCCACACAGCTGTGGCAGTGCGAAGGGGTGCAGCCCCTGCAGAGAACGGGCTCTTTCTTGTAAGTTTAACAGAAGCACAGCAACCCCACTCCTAAAATTTGTCCAAGAGAGAAGAAAACATCTTCACACAAAAACCCGTATGCAAATATTTGTAGCCGCTGTGTTCAGAACTGGCCAAAACGGGAAACAACCCAAATGCCCTCAACCAGTGAGCAGGTAAACCAACCGTGGTCCATCCATCAGTAGAGTTCTACTCAGCAACAAAAAAGAACAGACTACACACCATGACAAGTGCGTTAACCCGAGTGCGGAAGGCCAGGCTCAGGAGGCTCCAAGCTGTGTGGTTCCGTTTATACGACGTCACGGGAAAGGCGAGACCGTAGGGACGGGGCAGAGCAGGGGTCGCCAGGGGCTGGGGTCGGGGAACGACTGACCACAAAGGGGCACGGGGGGATTTTGTACTGATGGAACAGGCTCTGTGTCTTGATTGTGGTGGCGGGTACAGGACTGGATGCATTTATCAAAACTTACAGGACTATCCACTAAAAATGGTGAATTTTACCTCCATAAACCTGATTTAAAAAAACAACACAAAAATATGGAGTCCTCCTTGACTCCTCTCTTTCTCTCATTCTCTAAATTCAAGTTGTCAGCAAATCCTGTTGATTCTAGTCTATCTTCAAAATATGTCCAAATCTGGCCCCTTCTTCCCGCACTGGCACAAGCAGCTCTGCTCTTTGTCCTGGATTTCTATAACAGCCTCCTAACTGGTCTCCCTGCTGCTGCTGTCGCCTCCACCAGTCTGTTCTCAGCACAGCAGCCAGAGTGGTTCTCTGAAAACCTCAGTCATAACACATGGCATTCTTCTATTCAAAACCTTCTGATGGCTCCTCATTTTACTCAGAGGAAATGAAGCCGTCTTTCTGGCCTCCCTCTCGCCTCTCCCCTTCTTGTTGTCTGAGCTCCCCTCACCAGATGCCCAGGTCGGGAACACACAGGTATGCTCCTGCCTCAGGGCCTTTGCACATGCAGTTTCCTCTTCCCCCGCATGACTTCGAGGCTCACTCCCTCACTTCCTACAGATTTCTGCTCAAATGTCACTGTGTCTCCATCCTGTTTACAAGAGCAGTGTTCCCTCCTCCCCTCTTGCCTCTTTCCTTGATTTCTCTCATTGCAGGACATTTATTACTATTTAACATCCTCTGTATTTTACTTACTCTTTGTTTATCGTCCCCTCCCAAACACAAACAACAAAGGAAGCCTTTGTCCCTGTGTTTGTCATTTTCTGTCATTCCTGTTTACTTGACTCTCTTTCCCAAGAAATATTCTGGGTTATTAGGGGGTTAGACCTTCATTTTGTCCACCTGGGTATAGCCAGTGTCCAGGGAAGGGGCCTGGCAGAGAGCAGGTGTTAATAAATATTTTGTGAGTGGTGGGAGTGAATACGAGCTGTTTCGGCAGTTTGGTGGACAATGTGGACGTATCTCTTTTGTTTCTCTGATTCATCACTCAAGTACCACAGTCTCTCATTAGCAGAAGTCTGTTCTCTCTTGAGACCACCCCACCCTTTCCAGGGGTTATCCAAGAATCCTAGGGGTTTCTTCGGGCCGCAGGGACTGGTCCTACGGGAACCGGGGAGTCCCATCATTCCTTCAGTCTGGTTGGGTTGCTTGGCTCGAGGTCAAGTGGTGCTGCTGACGAGCACGGCCCCGCCCCGCAGATGCTGCCCATCTCGTCCTGGCCCTGCCCCGGGGTCTGCAGGCGGGAGCTGGGTGTCACGCTCACAGGCGCGTCGCCGGTGCCCAGAGCAGGGAGCTCGAGCAACTGTGTCCAAAGGGGCTTCCAGCCCCGGCCACTTGCTGTGTTGACCCTTAGGTACTTGTGTTGACCCTGGATCATTCGGGGAGAACTACCTGGGGTCCTTGGGGTTACTTTCTGCTAACGGACCCAGTTGGGACTGTCCCAGTTCATCAGAGAGACTCTAACAATATCAAACCTCGCTAAATTCCACTTCGTGACTGGTCTCCTCCCTGTGTTTAACTCTGTTATTAGGCGCTTCATTTACCATTTGGCTTTACTCCCATTTCTTGTTTTTCTCTCCTATTGGTGGATTTTGTGTTCAATCCTTTCTTCGCTTAAGGTTCCCCACCCATGAGTAACAGCTGTCAAGGTTCCTGCTCTGCGACGGTAGGGGCTCCAGGAAACGCCGCTGGTCCTCACCTCTGCTGGCGCTGGTTGTCGCCCGGCCTCTGTATCGTGGTGTAGCCGAGAGACACTGGGTTTAGTCCACATGCCAGGAGGCAGAGCCATTTCACTGGGGACCCCGTAAAAGCATAGACAGAGCTCTTTTTATTTTTTATTTTTCAGAGTTCCTTTTAGACTTGTTCTGTAGCCCTGTGCAAATATCCTCGCAAATATCACCCAGATGTGCACATCAAGGGGTCTCGGGAAGTTCGGCTCAGGCTTTGCGGGTTCACAAACAATGACGATGGTGCTCACTGTGGTAATGTTAGCACAGCTAACGGGGCCCCTCCTGCGCCTCCAAGCAACACACATGGCCCCAGCGACCCACGGCCCCGCTTGTGAGCCAAGAGGAGGCTGGCGTCCTCATGAATCTGACCTCACCATCTCACCTCCAGTTACAGAAGCAGTGCCTTGTGGTTTCAGGGACGTTAATCTGTATCTCTATCACTGGGCAACACAGGGTTATTTTCACTCTGGATTTTTGAAACCAATTAACGTTTTTTTTTTCATTTTAATTTTTCAATGTATTTTTTTTTTAAATAGGGGCAATGAAAATACCTACAATACCATTATCACATTAAACAAAACTAACAATAATTCACTGATAACAGCAAATATAATCGGTGTTCCTATTTCCCAGACAATTCTATAATGTTTTACGGCGTGCTTGCTTGAACCAAGATATAAATTGTTAAAGGATCTTTTTTTAAAAGGTAAAATGACTCATACAAATATAAAATGAACACATGTCAATGTTTTTATTTAACTCATTAATTAACGAGGGAACTAGTAAGACATTACAACTGGTTCAAAGGAGAATTCAGAGTAGATACATCTATAGGCCGTCAGGAACGTTGAAATTAATCTGTTTGATAGATGCAGAACTTGCCTTTTCCACTGTGGGGGTGGGAAAGCCATTGAAGTTCCACAGGTTAAATTCATTTGCACTTCTGTGGACAATGGCGAATAAATGAAAAGCAATAAGATGTATTGGAGTACGTGAGGAAGCCATTTGGTTTAAAACTAATTCGGCCCGACCTTGTTTTTCTGGAAAGGCCTGACGTGGCCTGTTGAGCAGGCATTGTGCATCTGCTTTAAACATTTACCACGTCCCAAAGACAAGAATGATGCCCTTAAAGATAGGGAGGTAGCTTGCCCCCATGTCAGCGTTTCTTTAAGGATAAGCATCTCTTCCAAGAAACTGAGGATTAGTTACCGACCTGCTGTGCTCACCTTGTGACCAGTGACGTGCTGTGCCAGCCAAGCATCTCATGACTGTGGTAAAAGAGATATTCCTGTCATATCTGCTGTACACTTTTTGTTCCAAGATGGTATATACCCACTCTGTACACTCCGCTTCTTTGGAGAGCTTCCTTCCTTGGGGAGGGTTGTTCCACCTGGTCCTACGGTCCTCAAAGTTGGCTCAGGTAATAAACTCATCCCAGTTTTTATTTACAGACTGATTATAGATTATTTGTGTAGACAACAAGAATCGCTGGCAATACCATCAGTTGTCTACAATTTGCAGAGCCTGAATAGCTCACAGACAGGGCCCCCATCGCATCAGAAAACCGAGAGGGCATGCTAGACAGCCCACGGAGATGCCAGAGATGCTTCTGGCCCACCTCGGAGGCTTGCACAGTCTCCACTTACAAAGTAAAGCCGTACAAAGCACTGCAGGTGCTTGCTACAGCCCTCATGGCTCCGTCATTCTGTGAGCCCCCACTCCATCTCTTTTCTCTTCCCTTGTCGTTTTTGTTGAATAACTGGCCATTTGTTCTTTATTCCCACCGTCTGGATTTACTGATTAAATCTGTATCAGTCTGCTCAGGCTGCTGACACACCAGGGTCTCCAGAGGGACCAGCGTCCTTGCCCAGGCCCTGTGGCCTCAGCAGAGGATGCACCCGGGCACCCAGGACACAGGAGTCCTCACATGCCAGTCCCTACCTCCCTCTCCCCAGGTGATCGGGGGCCACTGGTCTGTCCCATCAAATGTACGTGGATCCAGGTTGGGATTGTAAACTGGGGATTCAGCTGCACTCGGCCGTACTGGCCCAGTGTCTACACCCGCATGCCAACCTACACAGACTGGATTGGGAGAACGCGGGCTGAGTCTCACTCACGCGCCACCGTGTCCCCCTCAGCGCCACTGCTAGTACGCCGCCTTCCTCTTGCTTGGGGCCCTGTGAACCGTGAGTGCTGGAGTCCAGGGTCCCCTTCTGGTGGGGTTTTCAATTCAGGAGGCTTGGAGGTGACACACAAAGAATGAATCTCAAACGGGGCTTGAAGGTGACATCTGGGAGGTGCTCGTGGGACCCAGGGAACAACACAACCCCACTGGCATCTCGAGTCCCAGAACTGCTGGTGCTTCCACTTAAGCCCCTCGAGGGACGCGCACTCTCCATTAAGACCCTTCATCCACGTGAACACCTGTAGTCAGGCCAGAAATGTACCAGCATATGGGGGAAGGAAGCGAAGCACAGAGAGGGGAAGTGACTTGCCCAAGGCCACAGAGCCACAAGGCCGGGAGCCAGGATCCCGAACAAGACCAGCTAGCACAGAGCCCGTGCTCTTAACTACCTTGCCATCTGCCGCAGGAATCCTGGCACCCCAGCCCGGGCCAGCACCAAAGGCAGACTCTGCCCGAGCTGGGAGATGGGCCCAGGCTTCCCCTGGGGCCACTGTCATTTTCCTCCAGGCTGGACCAGCCCCGCTCAAGTTGGATCCGGGACTGAATCTGGCAGTCAATTGTTTGTTACTGGTCAGCGATGAGCTCAGAACGCAGATTGACAATAAGAGTTTAGAAAACTTTTAGAGTAAATCCACAAGTGATTTTTAAATCAGCTTTGTGGAAGTATAATTTACCTGTAATAAATGGCACCCATTTTAAGAGTACGAGTTAGTGCCTTTGACAAATGCAGAGTCCGTGTTCACACCAACACAATCGAGACGCAGGCCGTTTCAGTCACCCTCAGATTCTCCCCACAGTCCCTTGTCAATCCCCTTCCTAGTCAATCCCCTGTCCCACCTCCCAGTCCCCAAGCCACCACTGATCTGCCTTCTCTCTTTCCCAGAGTCTTACACAAATGGAGTCCAGCGTGTGGTCTCTTGTGCCCAGCTTCTTCCACCTGGACCTGATGTCTGTGGGACTCATCCATGTGGGGGCGTGTGTCAGTAGTTCGTTATTTTCTGTTGCCGGGTAGTATTTGGCCTGCGGATGGACCACGGTTCCTTCATCCATTCTCCTGCTGATGGACATTTGGGTTGTTTCGGCTTTTTGGCTATGACCAACAAAGCTGCTATGGACATCCGTGTGCCAGTGTTTTGGTGGACATACACTTTCATTTTTGTCGAGTGAGCACCTAGGAGTGGAATGGCCGGGTCATAAGTTAGGTTATGTTTGACTTTTAAAGAAACCACCAACTCGTTTCCACAGGGGCCGCTCCATTTCACATCCTCATCCACAGCATGTGAAGGGTCCAGGTCTCCACATCCTCCCCAACACCGGTCATCGTCTGTCTTTGTGATTCGAGCCATCTTAGCGAGGGTGAAGTGGGATCTCTTTGTGGCTTTAATTTGCATTTGTCTATGACTAACGATGCTGAGTCTCTTCTCATGGGTTTATTAGCCATTCACATGTCTTCTTTTGTATCTTTGGCCAATTAAAAAATTTTTGGTCTGATTATTGAGTTGTAAGACTTCTTTATTCTGGCTACAAATCCTTTGACAGTAATTCTATATTTGTTAAATCTATTTGTGTTATTATAAAAAATGTAGGTATATATTTTATGTCTTTGTCCCTCCCCCCCCATTCTTCTAGTAATTCATTTTTATCGTATTTTACAAAAGTATGTGTAACGGGCGGAATCGTGTCTCCCCTTCTCAAATTCATATGCTGACTTCCTGACCTCCAGCACCTCAGAGTGGGCCTGTATTTGGAGGTGGGGCCTGAGAGAAGTGATTAAGGTAAAATGAGGCTGTATGGGTGGGCCCTCATCCCATATGACTTCTTGTCCTTACAAGAAGAGGAAATTGGACACAGACATGCACCGTGCACAGAGGGAAGACTGTGTGAGGACACGGGAGGAGACAGCTATCTGCAAGCCAAGGAGGGAGGCCTCAGGAGAAACCACCCCGCTGATCTAGATACCTTGATCTCAGACTTCCAGCCCCCAGAAGCGTGAGAACATAAGTTTCCGTTGTTTAAGCCCCCAGTCTGTGGCACTTGTTATGGCAGCCTGAGCAGAGTAATTTGGTATCTGACCATAGTAGATGGGGAAAAATAGTCCCTCAGCCCAGAAAGGTTATGAAGCCCTGCCCTGGGCACTGTGACCTGGCGTTTCTTCTGCACGTGTTCACAGTCGTGGTCACTGCATGCCCTGGCTTCCTTGGGATAGTCTTGGTGATGCCTGTCCTGATGTGATTATTAATACTCCTGTAAGTGTGCCCAAAGTCAGACGATAAGTTATATAGTCACCCCAATAAGGACTCAGCTGACCCAAGGGCCCCCAGACTCTGGAAGCCCTGTGACTTTCAATCTCTGGCCTCCTTGTGTGGTCGCATGGCTACCAACTGGCCATGTTAGCATCACCCAGCCCCGGCCAGCGTGCATCCACCACCCCCACCCTCCCTGCTGGCGATCAGGGTTGGCCTACAGGGGCCCTGGACGCCCTCTCCAGCTTGGTGGCCAGCACCCTGTGGCAGGGTCTTAGAGACAAGGAGAAAGCTGTGCATGGCAGGGCTGGGGTGGCGCTTTCCCAGGGAGGCGCACATGTGGGAACTCGTACCCTGTCACATACACTCCCGGCTACCTTCATGAGACAGGGTGGTTCTGCTTTTACTCCCGTCTGCCCACAGGGCTTGGGGGAGGACCACCCTCTCAGGCGGGCATGGGCCAGGGTCCAGGACCCACGCCCCTGGGGCTGAGCCTGTGTCCCCCATGACCTTCCCCTCCCTGGAGGTGGCTGTCTGGAACATTCCATGGAGGAGGGCCTCAAGGCCTGTCCAGGTTCAAAGCCAAGAACTCAGGACTGACTGGCGTTGTCAGCCCTGGGCTGGGGGAGAGGATGTAGGGGCAGTGGACAGCAGCCCTGCAGCCTCTGTCCTCCTAGGGGCCAGACGAGCCCGGGTAGCCTCTCAGTTACACCTGTGAGGAGACTGTGTGTGTCTGTGTGTGTAGGTCTGTGTGTGTGTCTGTGTGTATATGTCTCTGTGTGTGTCTGTGTGTGTGTCTGAGTGTGTAGGTCTGTGTGTGTGTCTGTGTGTGTATATCTGTGTGTGTATGTCTGCGTGTGTGTCTGTGTGTGTGTATGTGTGTGTGTCTGTATGTGTCTGTGTTCCTCAGAGCCGGCCCCCGGTTTCACAACCGTCCACCACACAAACTACTCAACTATGCGCCCCCCCGCCCCCCCCCACCGCGGTTGCCTCCTGAGCTGCCTCCCCCTCCCCCAAGTCTCCTACTTCTGCCAATGGTGAGTTAGAAGGAATGAGTCTGAACTAACAAAAAAACCAAAGAAAGATATTCCATCCCAACTTGATTGCAACACAAACACAAGCCCCCTTTGTCTTCTCTTTCCCTGGCCCCTCCAGAGGTGGTGTTTGTAGAGGTTTTAGAAGACTGACAATTCTGCTTGTAAAACTCCACCCCCAGCCCCAGCTGATTGCAAAGGACAAAGGGGGTTTTCTTGATGCCTTGGAGGGGAGGGGTGGGCAGGAGTGAGTCCTGGTGCCTGGGAGGCAGGGGGGCAGCTGTGGGTCCTGGTGCCTGGGAGGTGGGGGGCGCAGCTGTGGGTCCTGGTGCCTGGGAGGCAGTGGGGGATAGCTGTGGAGGGGGCACTGCATGGCTCCTCTCAGCGTCTAGCTGCCCGACCCATCCCGACCGGACTGCTGAACGTCTCTTAGGGGCACCCTGGATGGCTGGCCAGTCTGTGCACCCTGATGGGCCTCCGGCAGGCCCTGGGACTGGTAACACTGCCCAGGGACAGGTTAGGGGCCGGAAGTTGTGCAGTTCAGTGTTGTGTAAGGAGAAACGATTCCTGGCCAACACACAAGCATCCCTCCAGGGCTGAGCCAGCACTTGGAGAAGGAAGTGGTTATAATTCACTGAGATGTTCTGGAAGGCTGAAAGTCTGACTTCTGTCCAAAGGCCAGAATGTTTGGTCAAAGATGAGGAGCAGGAACCAAGCGCAGGGTAAACAGTCCCTTCCTCAGCCTGGAGCCCTGGCCCAGGTCTTATTTCTGACCGTTTGTTGTGAGTCATTGAGAAGGAATCCACAGGGGCTGGAGGGCCCTGTGTGGGCTGAATGCCCAGAGCAGTGGAGAGAAACCTGCAGGAAACCCTTGTGCTGTGCGAGTTTTGAAGTGGCTGGGCACTTGGGGTGCAGGGACATAGGAAAGGACATCTATCCCTCCATGATCGTGGGCACTGGGCCGACTCCTGAGCAGGGAGTGGCAGAGGGATTGTGGGATTCTGGTTTAAATTCCACAACTCACTGGGCGAATTACTTCGACTCTCTCAGCCTGGGTTTCCTCATCTGTAAAAATGGGAAATTAATACCCACCCCACAGGTGTTCGTGGGGATTAAATGAGGTAAGAATTATGAAACCACCTAGCATCAGGCCTGGCCCCAGATAGGTGCACGGTGAATTCTGGTGTTCCTTCCATCCATCTGTCCGTCCATCCATCCATCCTTCCATCCATCCTTCCTTCCATCCATCCATCCATCCATCCATCCATCCATCCATCCATCCTTCCATCCATCCTTCCATCTATCCGTCCTTCTATCTATCCGTCTGTCCGTCCATCCATCCATCCATCCATCCATCCATCCTTCCTTCCATCCATCCATCCATCCATCCATCCATCCATCCATCCATCCATCCATCCATCCATCCATCCGTCTATCCGTCCTTCCATCTATCCGTCCTTCCATCCATCCATCCTTCCATCCATCCTTCCATCCGTCCATCCTGCCTTCCATCCACCCATCCACCCCCTCATTCCAGGAAGAAGATCCAAGTCACAGGAGATTTACTAGCAGACACACATAGAAGACTTCGGCAGAAACCAGTTTCCACAAGCGGCACCTGGGAACCAGTCCGCAGAATTTCTCATTATTGTCTAAACCTGTTTGCCCTTCCCCCTCCCCCAGCCCTTTCAGTCCTAGGCTGCAAACAGGGTCCTCTGGAAACACTGAGGTCTGGTTTCTCTAGTCTCTTCTTTCAAGTTTCAAGTCGCCCTGGGCAACTTTTCTTTCCTCTTGTCCTCAGAGACATTCTTTCTTCCCTAAAACCAACTTCAGTGGCTGGATATCCTATTTATCAAACTTAAACCCCTTTGTATGTCTAAATGCATTTAAAATACTGGGAGTAGACACTTTGAAATGTCGACATTGAGTGCCCCAGAAGAAGTCATGGGGCTTCTTATCAATTTTGACATATTTCCTAATGTCTTCAGTAGGCACGTATGACTTTCATAATGGGAAAAAAAATATTTAAAAATTACATTTCATAAAAGGGTGGATTTCAATTTCCATTCCCTCTCTCCCTGCAGCCAAAATGTCTTTTCCTGTTTTGACAACTTTGGAACATGTGAAATGTTTTTAGTCCGTTCATTGAAGGACCTTTACATCGAGGTAGCAGGGACATTTCAGACTTCAACTGAGAAAACGAAGACCTCAGAGAAAATCCATCTTCTGCTTAACGAGAGACAGCCCTGCCCATAACCCACCAGTATGCCTTTCCCTGTGGTCTCTGTGAGGCCCAGGGGGGAGGAGATGGAGCCTGGAAGTGGGAAGGAGCCCTCTTTTGCTGTGTTGTTGGTGACTCATTAGATCCTCTTTTCACCTGATGCCCCAGGATAACAGCCAGAAGGAGGAAGGAGTTCAGTATAAAAGATTAAACAGCGGGGCAAAGGTTTGGGCTGCGACGTCATGAAGGAAGATGTTTGACTGGGCAGTGGGCACACAAAAAGATGTTCATGTTTAGTTACAGGATGTCCCAAACGTCAAAGATTGACAGTGCCAAGTGTTGACAAGGATGTGCCGCAACTGGAATGCTTGTACCTCGCTGGGGGAGTGCAAAATGGCACAACCACTTGGAAAGCTGTTTGGCAGTTTCTTATAAACTTAAACACACACTTACCATATGAGTCATCAATTCCTCCCCTAGATATTTACCCAGGAGGAGTGAAAACATAGGTCTACGCAGAGATTCACGCACAAACGTTCAGAGAAGCTTTATTCATAACGGCCTCAAACAACCCAAATGTTCGTCAGCTGGCAAATGGGCAGATAAAATGAAGTATAAAGAAAAGGAAACACTACTCAGCAATACAAAGGAACAAACTACTGAAAAACAGATAATATTGATGAATCTCAGAATTATCGCCTCCAAAGAAAGAAGCCAGACACAAAAGGACACATGTCATGTGACTTCCTTCATATGAAACTTCACAAAAGGCAAAACTAATGCCCAGTGACTAAAAGCAGAGCAGTGATTGCCTGGAACTGAGCTGGGAGGGGCCTGAGCGCCAAGAGGTGTGGGGGACCTTTGTGGGGGTGACAGAAACTTTCTACATTTTGAGCACGGTGGTACTTACGTGGGTGTGTACATTTGTCAAAACTCGTCACATGGTACTGTCAACACAGCGGCATTTTACTCTATGGACATCATGCCTCAGTACGGCTGACTGAGAAAACACAACAGGAAAACTCGGGGAGAAAACAGTTGAAGATCAAAACTCTGTAGAGAGTTGCAGGCCCTAACTTTAGAAGAAGCAGACAAAACCGTAAGGACCCGTGGGCAGACAAGATAGCACAAAATAGAAAAGACCTGCATGCAAAAACATGCTTGAGCCAGCCCTGATGGCCTGGAGGCTAAAGTTCGGCGGGTTCCATTTCGGCAGCCTGGGTTCGGTTCCCAGGCGCAGAACCACACCTCTCATCTGCCAGTTGCCATGCTGTGGCAGCTGCCAGAAGGACCTACAACTAGAATGTGCAACCATGTACCAGGGCTTTGGGGAGGGAAAAAAAGGAAGATTGGCAACAGATGGTTAGCTCAGGGCCAATCCTTCCCTACAAAACACAAAACAAAACAAAACAAAAACCATGGATTAAGTGTATTCAATGAAAAAAAAAAACCTGCTTAAAGTCATAAAATATCCGGAGTGACTGCCTAACGGAGATGGGGGACAGGGTTTCCGTCAGGTGATGGAAAGATCTGGAGCTGATGGTGGTGACATTGCACAACGTTGTGAATGGACTTGATGTCACTGAATTGTACACTTTAAAATGGTAAATTTTATGTTATGAGTATCCTATTCGCTATACAAATATTTGCTGGGGCCGGCCTGGTGGCACAGCAGTTAAGTGCTCGAGCTCTGCTTCAGCGGCCCGGGGTTTGCAGGTTCAGATCCCAGGCATGCACCAACGCACCACTTGTCAGGCCATGCTGTGGCGGTGTCCCATATAAAGTAGAGGAAGATGGGCATGGATGTTAGCCCAGGGCCAATCTTCCTCAGCAAAAAAAAGAGGAGGCTTGGCATCGGATGTTAGCTCAGGGCTGATCTTCCTCGCCAAAAAAAAAAAAAATTTGTCAACCTCTTACAACATGTGAATTGATGTGGAAAATATGTCAGAACCCCTCCTTGGCTGGAAACCCCAGAGAGATGGGGAGCAGGACCAGAGGGGGAGGAGCTCAGAGAAATACTCCAGGCCCAAAGGCATGACGGGAGGTGGAGGATGGTAGGGCACAGACCACCGGCTCTAAGGTTTGGAGCTCTGGGGAGATGGACCCCACTGTGGTAACCCCAGCAGACTCACATGAGGTGAGAGGGAGAGGTGGCCCCTCAGGAAGGTGGGTGCAGGGCAGACCAAAGCTACCTGTCCGTGGTTCTCACCGTGGCCTACTGAAGTTTGGGGCCAGAGAATTCCTTGCTGGGTCTTTGTTGGGGGCTGTCCCCTCATCGCGGGATGTTGAGCAGCATCTCTGCCTCTACCCACCAGATGCCAGAAGCACTTGTCCAGTCGTGACCACCCAAATGTCTCCAGACACCACCATGCACCCTGGGGGCAGCATGAACTCCAGTTAAGAACCACTGCTCTACACCAAGGGGGTGGTCCCACGCTTGGGAGAATCTGCGGCTCCCTCAACAAATCCCAGGTCCCCACAATGGAGAGTCTCCCCAGGGTCAGCATCCAGCCCTGCCCTCACCCCGCCCAGCCTGGAGGAGCTGGCCCACCCCTAAAGGACAGCAATAGACCTTCTCACCCAATCCACCTCCGTCAACGGAGAAATCCCTCTGAGGAGGCGGGTCTCTCCAGTCTCCTGATGGCGATGAGGCCCGGAAACGTTGCGGGGGGTCCTTGCTGAGGACGCTGACCTGAGGCCGGTGGGACAAGGTGGCCCTGGGTTTGGCTCCCTCGTGTGTGGACACAGGCGCCAGGCTCCACACAGGCCGTGGGGCGGGTGTGCCTGCAGGGACCCCTGCTCCCCCTCTATGTGCAAGACCCGAGCCTGTACTTCCCCTCCTTGGGCCCCCGTTTGCTCGTCTGTACAATGGGGCGAGAATCACCTGCTCTTAGTTTGCTGTAGGATCAGACGACACGGCTGCCCCGGCTGCGGGCCCGTGACCGGCACACGGTGGTAATAAAGGAGACCCATGCCTCCCGGCCCCCAGGGAAGCCCCTGGACTCCCAGGCAGACCTGCTTCCCCAGCCCTCCCTCCTCCCAGGGAGCCACCTTGGGGAGGCAGACGGAGGGAACCCGAAAGGGCAGCAAAACCCACGCAGGAGCTTTCCCAGCCTCAGGCTTGGCCCAGGGAAGCGGCAGCCCTTTGTCTGCCCCTTCAAGGTGCCCAGTCCCCAGTGCTGGTGCTGAGGGCTTAGCAGGCTGGCAGTTCCTCTGCAAGGTGTTCCTTCCCTCTCCCAGCCCGCATCACAGCAGCCTGTGAGCAGGGTCTCCCAGGCTTTGGGGGGAGGAGGCCCCCCACCCCACCATGTTTCGGGGTCCCTGCCCCTTCCTCTCAGCTAGGAGTGCTGGGGGGCTGTGGGCTCAGGTGAGCTCCCCGCATGTCCCAAGGGGACGGAGAGGGTGGTCTGTCCTCCCATGTGGTGTCCCTGGGCAGGCGTGTTGATTGACCTGAGCTGTGCACATGGCCATTACCTGGAGGACGTTTGAGAGAACCAGGGACAGGGAAGGGGGTGGAAGCTGGCTGGGGAGGGACAGAGGACCCCAGGGCGCTCGGATCCCGGCAGGGGGCGTCCCTCCTCTGGCATCTCCTGCAGGCGCAAGCCTTGGATGCTGTTTCTCATTAAGCCCTTGAAGCCTGTAAGAACAGAAGTTTCCCCTCATGCAGCCTCCAGGGGCCACAAGACCCCTCACCACAACCTCTCCTCCCAGAGACTCCTCTGAAGTTTTCTCCACGTCCTGTCCCTCCTCACCCGAAGACCCCAGTACCCGGGCACAGCCTGGAAGCCACATTGCTGGTGCTGGGCCTCCTGCTCCTCTCTGGTCCTGCCTGCAGCACCCAGGGTAAGACTGGCCCCTCCCAGGCCCTGCCCAGCATGCAGCCCTGGCCTCCACACCTGCCCGATGCAAAGCTGGACCAGACGTTTGCAGATGCGGACACGGGCCCTGGGACTGTGCTGCCGCCCCACCTACTGCTCCTGCTCTCCCGATAACACACTGTCCTCCAGGTGCAGGGCCCAGGTGGCTCCTACTTCTACATCAGGGGGAGATCCAGGCCATCTGGATTTCGTGGGGATAACGGGCCTCATCAAGGGGTGAGTAAGACTCGGGGCCCTGGGTTGTGACCCCAAATGGTCCCCGAATGTGCAGACTCTGCGCTGTATCTCTGAGGTCGGTTTCAAACCACCAGAGGCTCTGGAGCAGGCCCTGCCCTCCCACCTCTGCTTCCTCCCGACCTCACCCCGCCCAACCTCCAGCTCACACTCCCTGGCCTGACCTGAGTGTCCCAGGCAGGGCCAGCATGCTGGAGGGAGAAGCGAATGACACAGGCTGGTAGTGGGGTGGGGGGAGGGCAAGTCCTGAACAAGGCTGGTGAAAAGGGCTTGAAGTTCCCCAAGGACCATCCCCACGGGTCTCAGGATGGGAACATCTGGAGGATCCTCTCTCAGGGGTTTTTCTGGCTGCCTTAGGGCCCCTGGGTAGTAAGCGGCAGAAACCCACTCAGGCTAGGAAACCTCCGTGTGTCTCCCCCGGGTTCGTCCCCTGCAGTTCTGTCCCCCCCACTGCTCCTTTGCTCTGTCCTGCCAGGGCCGGTCTCCCCCGACAGGCCCGATCCTGACCTGGCCCACCAGCTTCTGCCCCCTGGGGCCTCTCCTCCCACAGCACCCGAGGGTTCGTGGGGTGGGGTTGCCAAATTCAGCAACTAAAAATACAGTACACCCGGTTAAATGTGAATATCAGACACACACCAATATTTCTTAGCATAAGTATGCCTCCTGCAGTATTTGGGGTATACTTCTACTAAAAAAAATCAGTATTTGGGACATAGTTATACATTTTAACAATGCAATGTTTGGTATATACTTATACTAAAAAATTATTTGCTGTTTCTCTGAAATTCAAATTTAACTGAGTGTCCCGCATTTTATCTTGCAGCCTGCTTGGGGTGTGTCTTGGAATGTTCGAGCAGGAATCAGCTGGCTCTGGAGTGTGCTAGAGCCCGCCTGCATCCATCAGGCCGACTCTCTATCTCTTTCCTGCTGTTCTTGGGCCACCAGTGTTCCTCTCCCACTCAGGGGACACGGCTGCCCCACGACTCCCTACTCACACGTGACCACACCAGGCACACGCAGAGCCGGAGGTGCCCATCTCTGGCCCTGAGAATGAGGGGCCCAGCTTGGGTCAAGGTCCACCTTGGTCCACTGGGCTTAGGCGAGGGGGGAGGGTCTCAGTGTCGCGGCTTCCGGCTGACTCCAGGTGGACTAGGGGAGGGGCCCAGAGAGGGGCAGTGTGAGCATGGCAGACCCTGGGGAAGATGCAGCCCCAGGAGGAGGGCCACAGGGGGACAGCTGCCCCATCCTCCGTGAGAATCTTTTCCCACCAGTGCAGCAGGAGGTCACTGCCCACAGCACCCTCGGCTGCGGGCTCTGCCCCAGCCAGCTCACAGCTGTCCCCCTGGCCACTAGGACACACGGGGACAGAGTCAGAGGCCACCAGGGGACCCAGAGTCTGACCGCACCTGGAGCCAGACTCCTTGGGGACTGAGGTGGAGGGTGCTGTCTCAAAGAGGTCGTTGCCTCTTTTTAGAGGGAGTGGCTGTGACCGCTGGTCTGAGGACAGGTGACAAAGCCCTCCCTGGGAGACCTAAGGGCGCCTTATGAATCGGAAGAAGTCCCGGCGGGGCAGCCCCAGGGCTGGAGAGCTGACACATAAGGGAAAGAACTGGCCACTCCCGGCGTTAAGCGAGCTGTCAGTCCAGCGCAGACACTGGCTAGACGGCAGGAAGGACTTCCTAGCCCCGGCCGGCAGAGCTGGGAGGCGGGATGGAGCGGAGGCGTCGGGCAGGCGGGGGCCGGCCGCTGAGTGCGCCCCCCTCCCAGACTCCAGCTGAGGTTTGGGGCTCCCTGGAGCCCGCGGTACGGAGCCCCCGGGGGCCGCGCTCAGGAGTTGCTGCTGTGGATGGGCGAGCGCATCACCGCGGAGGCCGGGAGCGCGCGCCTGTATCCAGCACCTGCGCTGGACCACCAGCAGGGGGCGCGAGGCCGCGTTCGGGCGCCCCGTGGGCCAGGGGTCCAGCGCCCAGCCTCCGGCCGCCGGGCAGCAGCTGCCGTCCGCGAACGGCCGGCACGGGTCTTCTGCGTCTCGGGCATTGGCTTCAAGTGGGGACTTGCCTCGGAGCAGCCGTCCCCCGGGGGCCCGCCGCGGTGACCGCGGAGCCGGCGACCCGCGCGGGGAAGGAGGTCTCAGCGGGTCGTCTGCGGCGCCCGGGGCGGCCCTGCGCTGGTCTGAGCGGGTCCCGGGTCCCAGGGCTCCGCCTCCTCCAGCCAGGTGTGCTCGCCCAGCGGCGAGGCCCAGAGACCAGGGGACCCAGGGCTGATGACGACCGGCAAGGCCAGAGCGACCCTGAATGCCCTACCGTGTTGAATAAAAGTTCTGCACACACAGGAGCCAGCGTGGTCCGAGTCACCCAGGGGAGCGGGCCCGGGCGCCCCCAGCTCACGCGTCCCCTGTTCTGGTCCCCGGCCGTGCACTAGGCAAGGATCGCATCGTGAGGGCCGACGCCCTGAGAACAGCTGCAGCGTCTCCACCACCACCTGTCTCCGTGGTCCCTGGAAGGCCTCACTGAGGATGCGCTCAGTGTTTGCCTGGGAGCGATGAAGGAATTCCCAAGAACTGTGTCACAGGTAAGGATCCACTGGACCAGGGACCGTGCTTCGCCGTTAGTCTGCACAACAGCCCCTGAGCTGGGGCCGTGCTCCCCGCCTCATCTCCCCCCTTCCCCTCCCCCCCCTTCCCGCTCTCCTCTCCCTCCTCCTCTCATCCCATCACATCCTGTCACAAGGGAGTGCCGGCTGTGGGGAGCAGTGCTGTCACTCAAGTCAACATTGTCCATTTCTGACCATCCTTGTTGCCACCCCAAGAGGCACTGGGAGGCAGGGTCCCCCTGGCATCTGCCAGCCCCAAGAAAGGTGGGCGCCTGGAAAAGCAGTCAAGAATCTCTAGTACTGCAAACAGATTTCCGTTTTAGGAAGCCAGGGGCAGGCAATGAATTATGCAGCAGACCCGGCCCTGGGCGTCCCAGAGCAGCTGGGAAGGTGGGATGAAGGCCCCTGTCCACCCCGGGGGCTTCTCCCCCACGCAGGGAGAAAGGAGCAGCCTGCAGAGCAGCCTCAGATGCTGGTCAAATGTTTCCCACCTGCGTGCCTTCTCCAAACAGCTGTGCTCTTTAGTGACCCGTGAGAAGGCAAGTCTGAAAACACCCTAATTTTGAAGGAGGAAGATGAGCGTAAATTTCAGGATATCTGGACAACTGAACTGTGACTGATATAAGGTGGCAGGCGCTGTGGATGGGGTGTACCAGGTCACATGGGTACTTGAAGGAAATGGGAAATTTCCAGTAGGAGACAATGAAAATGAAGAGGTAATTTTTTCCCCATCCAAGTTCATGGATTCCCTGAAATGTTCCCACATACTCCAGGTTAAGAACCACGAATGGCTCTCAACCAGCATTTAAAATGAAAATGAAAGTAGAGAGGAGAAAAATGTCAGCGTGTATCTCACACAGAAAGAAGAGGATCGGTTGGGAAATCTTGGCCTGGGTCTGGGGTTCGGAGCCCAGACTTTGCAGCCAGATCACGTCACGGTCAACCCCAACTCTGCCACTTCCTGCTGTGTGACCTAGGCCAAGCCACTGTGCTCCCGGTGCCTCAGTTTCCCCCTTTTGCGCATGGGGATGCTGGCAGTCCTGTCCTCACGGGGCTGCTGTGAGCAGGGAGTGCAGGGGGACAGGCTGGCACTTGGCACCATCACTGAGTGTTTGCTGTGGCAGTTCCCTGGACGTGTGCGTGCTCCGTGTCACAGCACGGAGGGTGTTTCTTCCTGCGGGGCCTGGTCCGATGTTAGGAAGCCTGGTCCCTGAAGGACTCGGGGACTTGGACCCTGGCCAGTGCTCCTGGGCGATTCCAGGTTTGGGATGGGGGATACAGAGAACGTGCAAGGTCTGGGGCTGCATGAGTTCCCTGCCGCTTCTATAACAAATTCCCGCACTTGGACGGGCGCGGACCATGGCTATCTCTGGCTCTTGCCTGTGTTGACCCCTCCCCGGGAATGCCCTCCTCCCCTTGTCTCCCCCTGGCCAGTTCTCCCTCAGCCTTTAGAACTTACTCAGACATTGCCTCCTCCAGGAAGGCTTCCCTGGAGCACAGCCCACCACCCCACCTCTGGGCAGGTGCCTATGCACAATACCCTGTGTGTGTCCCCATCAATGCAGATGCCACAACCAATTGTCACCATCTGCTTCTGCATCTGTCCCCCAGGGGTGCCCTTTAGCTGGACACCTCATCTTATTTACACCCTCAGTGCCCAGGAAAGCCTGGTGTGGGTGAGGCCTTGGCAAATGTGTGCTTAGTGGAGGAGTGACTGACTGACTGAATGAATGAATGAGTGGCTTCCCTGAGGCCCTTTGCACACTCCAGGAAACCTGGAACTGAGGCTGGGCCAGCAGAGGCCAGCTGGATGGGCTTGGGGTGGGGAGTGGGGGCGGGGCATCCTCGGAGCCTGGAATCCTCAAAGACAGTGGGATCAGCGCAGGGTCTGCAAGTGCAGGTCCCACATCCTTGGCAGAATCATGGAGGCCTGGGGTGTCAGAGCCACCTCCCGCCTCATCCTGCGCCTCGGATCCCTGAGCCCCGCACTGGAGCCACATCCTACACTTGCTCAGAAGGCTTTGGTTGTACTCAGACCCAAGGACAACCCCTGGAGGCACGCTTCCTGCAGAAGCTTTGTTTATTGGTGCATTCCAATTCAGGGTATAGACAGGATACCCCAGTGCCGCCAGCCCACCAGCAGCCGGACGGCCTCAGCCAGGTGACCGGTGACCCATCCCTGGGGACCCAGGAGCACTCATTTCTCTGGCTATTCGGTGGCATTTGTTGGTACAGTGGTCAGCTCCACTCGAGGATCATCCCACTGAAAGCCGATGCCCGTCATGCCGAGGAGCCTACACTGGCCAAAGATTCCCGTGAGCACCTTCCAGCCCTGGGTGGGGTAGGCAGAGAAGGTGTTGCCATTTTCCTGCCCAAATGAGGCCCAGCGCCCTTGGTCGGTGTATAGGACCAGGTACCGGAGGTAACTCTTGTGCGAGCCATAGACCGCTATAATGTGTTCGCCCGGCCGCAGGATGAATTCCTGGGTCGTTCCACCTGAGACACAATGTCTTTCGCTCCAGGAGGATCCAAATCTCACCTGGATACTGGGAGAAGGGGGGAGCTGTGAATGACGGGGAGCCAGGGTGACTCACCAGTCCCTAGGTCCTCTGTACCCCCCCACCGCTCCCCGGCCACAGGCAGGGAGAGCAGGGCTGTCACTGCAGTGTGAGTCCCTGAGATAGGAATCTGGGTCCCTGACACAGACACGCTGGTCTCAAAGCCCTGCTCTGCTGCCTTGGGGATCTGTGATCTTGGGCTCGTTACTCAGCCTCTCTGGGCCTCAGTTTCCTCATCTGCCAAGTGGGAGTGATTGTTGGAGCAGACATAGACCACCCGTAAGGAGAACTCAGCCCAGTGCCCAGTCACCCTGACCCTCAGAAGGTGTCAGCCTCTGTCATCGCTCAGAGCACAGAGCTGTCCCCAAGCCGAGCTTGGACTTTCAGAGCTGGAGTCTCGCTGACCAAGTCACAGGCCTGAGAAGCAGGTGACTGCCACACTCCCCTGGGGGAGTCCCTCTGCTCTGTCCATCTGGCCTTCTCTGTGTCCTTCTCCCACTTTGGTGCCTCTCCCATAGCCTCCCCCTCCTCGCCTCACCCTGCCCACACTCTGTCCCTTTTGCTGCTGGCTGCTCTGCCCCATTCCCTCTCCCAGGGCCCCTGGACCCCGTCAGTGCAGAGCAAAGATATGCCCCAGGCCTTGAGCAGGACACCACCCCAACATTAGGGGAGCGGCCCCGGGCTTTCTGCCTCCACACACTTCTGGTGACTTGTGTTCAGTCTGGGCTCCACTCTGACCCTCACTTGCTTTCCTCTCTGACCTAACCTGGACTGTAAGGACTGGTGTGGGAGAGGAGGCTGCTGAGGAAAGGGACAAAGGGAAAGGTGACGGCTGGTGGCTCCAGGACCCCAAGGACCTGACTGGCCTCCAAGAGTCACCAGGACCCAGCGAGAATGTTGGGAGAAGAGGCGCTGGGCCCCTCCCATGTTCCTGAGACTTGGAAGGAGGGGGACACAGCCGTAGAGCTCATGGCCTGGCTCCTCCTCACCTCTTAAACAGCCCGAATACACCTATAGACACCCGGATCCCGGTGACATCGTTGTAGTAGTCTGGAGAGGTGCTGAAGTACTCGCCTCCTCCGGACCCGTACATCTCTAGATGAGGAAGGAAACAGGCGGGGAGAGAAAAACCGCACGGTGACATGTAGGTTGTCTGTGCCCTGAACTGGACGCAGCCCCTCCAGGCAGATGGGAAGTTCTGAGACTAGAGTTAGTCTGCGACAGGGCTGGGCCCAGACCCCTGGGCTCCGGGATGGAGGGAGAGGGGTGGCCGCCAGGGGAGTGGGCAGGAGGGAGCAGACTAGCCAGACTTACGCCCTGCCCAGCAGGTGGTGCTCCCCAGGAGGGCGAGGGTCAGCCACAGCAGCATGGCTTCTGGCTGGAGAGTCCCAAGGCTCCTGCAGAGAAGAGGACAGGCCCCCGACTCTCAGAGGGGGACCCTGTGCAAATCACCGGCCCCATCCGAGGGAGGGATCCCCCTTACCTGAACAGGAGAGTCTGTGGCCCAGTCCTGGCACTGGGCGGTCTTGTTGTGCCTGGGCGCCCTCTGCCCAGCCCTTTATAACCTCATAGGCCCTGTAGGCCCCCATCCAGAAGGAAGGAGCAAGAGGCCACTGGGGTGCAGGAAGGAGCTGGGAGGTGAGGACTCTTCCTGGGGGAATCCCTAGGGCCATCCTGGGGGAGGCTCCCGGACGTGCTGTGTTTGTTGTCTTGGCCCCGTGGCCTACACAAACAAGAAGGGACAGTGAAGACATTTTGCTGTCACCTCTGGCTCTCTCTCCTCAGCACCTGGACTAGATCGTGACCTGAGAGGTGGGGGCGGTTTGCTGAGAGCCCTTCCCAGCTTGGCCAGACAGGTCAACCCCCTGGGGGCCGCAGGTGGGATGCCCACAGGAGCTCTGTGGGACCCAGGGCTCCTGCCTTGGGCAGAACCAGGGAAGGACCTCATTCAGGCCTGGGCAGAGCCCCGTGTCCCACGGGCTTTCAGGAGCCCAGGCCAAGCTCCCCTCTGACCCTCAGAGCCAGAGGGGACAATCCAGTCCATGTGCCTGGCCCCAGGTGGAAAAGCCAGCCCAGGTGCTGGCCCTCTGTGGTCTGTCACTTGGAGATGTCTGTGACCTTCCCTCTGTGCCGGGTCGGGGCATAGCTGAGGGTGACCCGCTCTAGGCTGCTGGACGACTGGACAGCAAGGGTGCCAGGACAGGAGGCACAGAGGATGGGGAGAGGGCAATGCTCCAGGCCAGTCCTCCCAGGAGCGCCTGGGGCCAGGCCAAGGGTCAGACTTTATCTGGGCGGTGACAGGGTCCTTCTCCGGGGCTGTATCCTGTGGGCCCTGCTGGTGGGGCAAGTCCAGGCTTTCTGTGCTGGGCTGGAGCTAAGGCTGTCCTCGGGGCCTCCGTGACCTTTGAGAAGAGTCCCGGGGTCACAATCGTCACAATAGGGTCTATTGTGGGTGTCGGCGCTGGAGCCAGATTGGGTCCAAATCCCATCTTCCCTACTGATGAGGCAAGTGATCTAGGGGCTTACGTCCCCTCTGTGCACTTTGATTGTCTCATCTGATATATGGGGTAATGGTAAACCTACTCCCGGGTGTTATGGGAATTCAGCAAGATCCTTCTACATCTGAGGGCCTGGACACGTAAGACTTTACGCCCTGCTGCCAGGTGAACAAGATATTACTTGCAGCATCTTTGAAATCGCAGATTAGAAACAACAGACTTGTCCATTTATTTTATTTTATTTTTTTTAAAGATTTTATTTATTTTATTTTTTCCCCCCAAAGCCCCATTGGATAGTTGTATGTCGTAGCTGCACATCCTTCTAGTTGCTGTATGTGGGACTCGGCCTCAGGATGGACGGAGAAGCGGTGCCTCGGTGCGCGCCCGGGATCCGAACCCGGGCCGCCAGCATCGGAGCGCGCGCACTTAACCACCAAGCCACGGGGCCGGCCCCAGACTTGTCCATTTAGAGGTGACTGATTACATAAGTGACGGCCATCCCTACAGTGCAGCTGTGAAGAAGTGTAGTATTCTTGTATCCTCCTGCTGCACTGATCCATTGCCCTAGCTGACGGTGTCCTTCTGCTGCACTGATATATTGCCCTAGCAGACAGGACCAGTGTAGACTAGAGGGTTTAGATGCCCCCATTTGGTTACGAGGAAAAAGGCGTGCAGAGGATGGCCTCATGTGTGCACAGACGTGCCCCAGAAATGCTGGCTCACCAGTCACTGGGAACACTGGTGTCATCGGGATGGCAGTGCTGGGAGGACTGGGGGTGGGTGGTGGCCCCATCTAGCTGGCACCTCCATTACCTGCACGAGGTACTAGGCCAGGGCTCAGCACACTGTGGCCCGCAGGCCAAATCTGGCCTCCATCCGTTTACGCCCAGCCCGAGAGCTAAGAACACGTGTTACATTTACGATGGTTGTAAATTCAAAGAAGAGCATTTTGTGACACATGAACATTCTATGAAATCCAGTGCCGTTGCCCATAAAGAAGTGTCATCTTCATATCGTCTGGGGCTGCTCTCACACTACAAGGGCAGGGCGGAGTAGCTGTGACAGACGTTGTGACCCGGAAAACCTAACATCTCTGCTCTCTGGCCCTTTACCCACAAGTCAGCTGCTCCCTGTTGGTTCCCTGTTCCCTCCCTGGCACAGGCGCAGCCCTGTCCATGGTGCTGGCCTCGTGGGGTTGGGGGTGGGGGGACTCCGTTGAACAACTAGCCTTTTGGGGAGACCAGAGCAGAGCGGCCCTTGGTCTGAAAACTGTGCCCTTCCTCTGGCCCTGCACTGGCCTCCCCAGAGAGGATCCTTATGGCAAAGTCCCCCGCTGACTCATGTTGCAAAGCTGAGGCCCCCTCCTGTCCTCCTAATCCTCCTCACCCCTCCCAGCCGCCCTAGGCCCCCACATGCAGCAGAGGCTGGGCCGGGGGAGGAGCAGTGGCCAGCAGGCCTGCAGAGGGGCAGCAGCTTCCCTCCCGACGCCCCAGGAAACACCTACAGGAGGAAGCAGAGAGGCCCTGACCACACAGCACAGCTCTGGAGCAAGGGGCTCAGGGCCACACAAAGGGGGCCGTGTTCCTGTCCCAGCCCAGCCTCAGGGCACGTTTGTGGGGCTTGCTGCCAAGTCAGGTGCCTTCTCTCCAGCTCCAGGCTGGCAGGGTTTGGTGCCCAGAAGGAGGATCTCTCTGTGCCAGGACTCCAGGAAGCTCGAGCTGGGTGGGAGTTGGAGGAGAGGACAGTTGCCAGCCTGGACAGGCGGGAGGACCGGGTGACCGAAGGCACACACGAGGCACATTTTCATAGAGTGCGCGGGCACGATGACAACGGATGCACACACATACACATGGGCTGGATATGCATGTGTGCACCACATGCTCACACATGCCCCATCAGACACACCCCTGCCCAGCTGTCCCTGCACACAGCAGCTTGCACAAGCACACTCCCCCAACACCCATAAGGTCACGCACACCTGCATAGGAGGGCCCGACCTGGAGGAGCCCTGCCCCCTCGTCCATCCTGGACAGTGCTAGCCCTGAGCCTGCTCAGGAGACTCAACACAGGCCCTTTGTTCCTCGGGATCTGGGCACCTACAAGGGGATTTACTGATCATTTACAAGGCCATAATTGCTTCCGTAGGCATGCCCCTGACCTCCCTCTGCCAGGAGGGGAACAATGGGGCCTTGTCTTCCCAGAAGACGTGGGCCCTGGGCTGGCTGGCTGGTGTGTCCAGGGTCGGGTCACGGCTGGCACCCCTGGTCTCTCTGCTCTCTGGGTGTGGGCCTTGGGGAGACCTCTCTGTGCTGTGCTGTGCAGGCTGAGGCACTTGGTGGCTGGAGCCTGTGTCCCTGGCTTGGGTCTTGGGCAGGTCTGGCCTGGCTGAGACTCCCGGGGCCAAGTGGGGAAGCTGGCTCCTCTGCATGGCCTCATCTGATCCCTTGTGCCCAGGAGTCAGAGGGAAGATCCTGCCAGGTGGGGGAGGGGGATGATCAGAAGTGAAGGGGTATTTCTCTCCCTGACACAAGTGAAGCCCAGAGCTGGCCTTTGTGCCCAAGTCACCCTGGAGTGGCTGCTGCCAGGCCCAGAGGCCCACGCTGAGGGGCAATTTGGCTTTGCATTTGGGAAACTCTCCACTCCCCACTCATTGACTCACTCATTCAGATTCTTATGGACGTCACACTCCAAGATAAGCCTTTTTTCTCCACTCTTCCCCAGAAAAACTCTGCTTTTATTGGAACACCAGAACAACCAGCCACACGTTTTGTCTAATCTTTTAGGTAATTTAAATTCCATTAGTGCAAGTGTTGAAAATAAAATGAACTTTACCCAGGTGCCCGATTGAGGGAGCATTTCTTCCAATGTTACGTTCTAAAAATTTCAAACTTATTGCACAGGTGAGAGATGTTTACAGCGAAGACTCATATATCCGCCGCCTCTCCAAGTCTTGACAATGCACTGTGTCCGTGTCATTGCACAGCTGTCCATCTGACCATCATCCATCAACCCATCTCATTTCTTGATGCATTTCCGTGTAAGGTGCAGACATCAGCACACTTCCCCTCACATACCACAGCTTGTGTTTCATCGAGTAGACAGGTTTACAGTTTTTTTCCATTTTGAAGTACAATTTGCACACAATGCAATCTCAAATCTGGAAGTGCATCCTCATGGGGTTTGACAGAGGCACATGCCTGTGTAACCCAGACTCCTTGAGCACAGCCTTCCCCCCCAGAAAGCTCCCTCCTGCTCCCTCCCTGTTAATCTCCGCCCCTCCCACCTCCAGGCAGCCGCTGTCACAGCAGACATTCTTAACCACGTGACAATGTAGGGAGCACAGGGATTGTAAACCGTGGTAGGAAAAAAATGGATAATCAAATTAATCCAACCACCCCAAATAGCCAAAGGAATCCTGAGAAAAAAGAACAAAGCTTGGAGATATCACACTCCCTGATTTCAAAATATACTACAAAGCTATAGTAATCAAAACAGCATGGTACTGGCACAAAAACAGACACACAGATCAATGGAACAGAATCAAGAGCCCAGAAATGAACCCACACCTATGGACAGCTAATCTTCAACATGGGAGCCAAGAACACACATTGGAGAAGGGAAAGTCTCTTCAATAAATGGTGTTGGGAAAACTGGACAGCCACAGGCAAAAGAATGAAAGTAGACCATTACCTTACACCATACACAAAAATTAACTCAAAGTGGATTGAAGACTTGACTGTAAGACCTGAAACCATAAAACTTGTAGAAGAAGACATAGGAAGTACACTCTTTGACATCAGTCTTAGCAGCATATTTTCAAATAGCATGTCTGACCGGGCAAGGGAAACAAAAGAAAAAATAAACAAATGAGACTACATCAGACCAAAATGTTTCTGCACAGCAAAGGAAACCATCAACAAAACAAAAAGACAACCTAACAATTGGGAGAAGATATTTGCAAACCATATATCTGATAAGGGGTTAATATCCAAAATCTATGAAGAACTCATACATCTCAACAACAAAAAAAACTAACAACCCAATTAGAAAATGGGCAAAAGATCTGTACCGACATTTCTCCAAAGAAGATATACAGATGGCCAACAGGCACATGAAAACATGTTCAACATCATTAACTATCAAGGAAATGCAAATCAAAACTACAATGAGATATCACGTCACTCCCATCAGAATGGCTATAATTAACAAGACAGGAAATAATAAGTGTTGGAGAGGATGTGGAGAGAAGGGAACTCTGATACACTGCTGGTCGGAGTGCAAACTGGTGCAGCCACTATGGAAAAGAGTATGAAGATTCCTCAAAAAATTAAGAATAGAACTACCATACGATCCAGCTATTCCACTGCTGCATATTTATCCAAAGAACATGAAAACACGAATGCGTAAAGATACACGCACCTCTATGTTCACTGCAGCATTATTCACAACAGTCAAGACTTGGAAGCAACCTAGGTGCCCACCAAGGGACGAATGGATAAAGAACATGTGCTATATATACACAATGGAATATACTCAGCCATAAAAAATGATGAAATCTGGCCATTTGTGACATCGACGGACCTTGAGGATATTATGCTAAGGGAAATAAGTCAAAGGGAGAGAGTCAAATACCATATGATCTCACTCATAAGTAGAAGATAAAAACAACAATAAACAATCACATAGAGACAGAGACTGGATTGGTGGTTACCAGAGGGGAAGTGTGGGGGAGGAGGGTGAAAGTGATGATTAGGCACATGTGTGTGGTGGATTGTCCGATGGATTGTAATTAGTTTCTGGGTGGTGAACATGATGTAATCTATGCAGAAATAGAAGTATAATGATGTACACCTGAAATTTATATAATGTTATAAACCAATGATACTGCAATAAAAAAAATAAATTTAAAAATAAAAAAACAAAAACAAATTAATCCGATCAAGAGATGAGTCAAAATAAAGAGTTTATGTGGCTGATTTATTTAAATATGAAACAAATAAATATCTGTGGGAATCCTGGTTACAGAGTAGAATAGAAAGGTTAGAAAAATTAACCACATCCAAACAATTATGTAACTCATCAAATTGGGAGGGGAGAATATTAGTCTCCCAGGGCTGCGGTAACAAATGACCACAAACTTGGTGGCTTCAAACAACAGAAATGGATTCTCCCCAGCTCTGGAGACCAGAAATCTGAGACGAAGGTCTAGGCAGGGCAGTATTCCCCAGGACATCTCTAAAGGAGAACGCTTCCTTGCTTCTTCCAGCTTCTGGCGGCTGCCAGCACCCTCGGCGTTCCCTGGTTTGTGGACACATCCCTCCAATCTCTGCCTCCAACGGCACACGGCCTCCTCCCCGTGTCTGTGTGTCTTCTCCTTTTCTGTCTCTTCTAAGGACGCTTGTCTGGATTTACAGCCCGTTCTATCTAGGATAATCTCAGGAGCCCTCCCTTAATTACATCTGCACAGACCCTTATTCTTGAGAAGGTCGCCTTCTGAGGTTCTGGGTGGACATATCTTTTTGGGGCCTGAAGTCCACCTGGGAGCCTCTCCTGGACTCCTGATCCACTGTGTCCACCTCCAAGTGCCCTGAACCCCGCCCCTGCCCCACGGAGGCCCCCGCCCCCCTCATTGAGCCCCACCCGCCTCCCTCCTCTGAGAGACGCCAGCATGTCGCTGGGGTCCAGCGCCCTGAGAGAGCGGTCCTCTCTGTACCGTCTCCTCGCTGTTCTCTGGAGTTTGGACGTGTCTGGAGAAGCAGGCTCGTGTGTCAGGCCCCATCCTGACCTCACCCTATCCGCCCCTCCAGCTGCCTGTCCTTGAACCTGCCTTTCCAAACAGATTCTGGAAGGATGTTCAAACGAAACCATGGTTATTTCCAGATGGTGGGATTTAGGACAGTTTTCTCTTTTCTTCTCTATTCTTTTTGGTAATCCTTAAATTATTTTATTTTTATAGTGTACCAATTTTACAAGAACAAAGTGATTACTCTTTGTAAAAATGAGACGTACTTTTTATCCTTCCAGTTCTCAAAGCATATGGAGTGGCAGTCGTCAGTCTCAGAAGCAGAGTGGGAGGCGGGCCCCTCTTACTCTGCTGGGGGAGCGCGCTGGGGCCTTCTCAAGCTTTACAAGCTCTTACCACATGCAGCCCGTTTGCCTATAGCGTTGCACTCATAGAAAATTACCCTGAGACATGATTAGGAAGGTCTGCCAAAGTTTATAGATAAATATTTACATAAAGGATCATGTTTAGTGACATTTGTCAACAACCCAAGTGTCCAGTACTAAGAGATCAGCTAAAAGCGTGGCTCTGGTGATTTCTAAAAGTTTCTTCTTTAGGCCCCTTTTGTTGACTTTCGTTTTCTAACGAGAATGCATTGCTTTTAGAATCATCATAAAGCTATTTTTACTTTGCAGAGAAGTCTGGTTCTGCGATTGCGGACCATTTCTCCTGTTCTCTTAAACCGCCGCCCAGGGCAGCCGCATGATGAGGCTGAAGATGAGCAGCCCAGACGGGGCATGTGTAAGTTCTTCTTCAAGCCCTGATCCACCTCTCACATTAAAGGGAGAAACAAATCTCCTCTGTAGGCAGGTGATCTGGACGGTGGCTTTGCACCCGACATAGGGCTCCGTAAGGGGAGACCTCCTGGGGTGGAGAGAAAGGGAGACCCAGTGAGATGGACCTACAGAGGGAGGCTGCTCAGCCTGGAGACTGAGAATGGGGGTGATGGCTGCTGGTGGGGGGGGCCGGGGTCATCATGACATAGAAATAAGTGCGTGGAAATATGCACTGTTTCAGGCACCGTAAGTTACCTGTATTTTCACGTACCTGCTTTATCTGGGAAACATCCAACGAGGAACCGGGGACTCCGCGGTACTTCCTCACCTTAGATGGACACCTGGACAGCTTGGGCAGCGAGGTCTCAGCTCACCACTGCCCCCTTGTGTCAGATGGGGCACATGGCAGGGACAGCTGCTGAAAGGAAAGGCGATTTTCTGGAGAAAAATCCACCCGAGAAGATGGAGGATGTCAGCTCAGGGGCTCCTACCAGAGGGAGGGACCAAGGGAACACTAACATTTACCCTATAAAAATTACGCTTTAAAAAAAATCTTATGACTCCAAGCTAAAGAAGTTCTCAAACCTGAAGATGAAAGTTGCAGAGTTAATTGTCTTGGTAAATTTGCTAACAAGAGAAAGCCCCTCACTGTTAACACTGGGTGGTGGGAAAACACACCACAGGGCACTGGGCACTTATGGTCTAGCTACCCCTCTCCCAGCCTCCACCTTCCTCACCAGATAGGGCCTCCCATGTCCCACCGTGCACGTCCCCTCAGCAGTCAGAAGGACCTCCACTGTCCACCAGGTCACGGCACCCCTGCTTCACTTGTGGCGGGACAGGCAGTTCCACCGTCAGTGCCCACTGGTCATCCCGGTCACCGAGGCGTGAGCCGGGACCTGGACTGGCCCCTGCCCGTGCTCACCCAGCACCCAGGGCTCCGTGTGATCCAGCCTCAACCATGTTTGCCTGTGTCGGCACCTGTGATGACCCCGTGCGGAGTGTTGAGGGTCCCCTGGGGCTCGCTTTCTCCCTGGTCTCGGGCACCGGCTCGTCCCAGGATGCGTCCGGGGTCGCCTGCACCTCAGGAGGGCTGGCGGGTCGCCTGAGCCAGGACGCACCCAGAGCCCATCCCTGATTCTGGGTGGGGCTGTCAGGCTTCTCCACCATGCTGGCCCTGCCATGTCACTGACCAGGAGAGCACGTGGCTGTGCAGTTCCACTGCGGCCTTGTGTACCGAGCACAGACTAGGGCAGCACCACATCCTGTGCAGTCCCGGGGGACAAACGGCCTCCTTATGTTCAGCCACAGCAAACTGCGAGGCCAGCCACGTGGGAAAGTACCACAGAGCCCATGTTAGTGACACACTGTGACAGTTGTCATGAAGAACTGTAAAGGCTGTGATGTGCAGGAGTGACAGGGTGGAGGGAGCAGCAGGCCCCAAGGAAGAGACAACGTCCAGACTGAGGCCTGAAGGAAGCACAGGAGTCAACCTGGAACGAGTGTAGCATTCTAGACGGGGGAACAGCATCTGCAAGGACCTTGAGGCACATACGAGCTGGGCACACAGGCGCCACGTGGTCAGTGTGGGTGGAGCCTGGCGTGGGGGGGAGGGTGACAGAAGTGGGGAGGGGGTGCTCAGAGGTGGGGTGCCTAGCCAGACCAGGACCCTAGGAGCACTGGAAGCCACAGGGGGTGTGAAGTGCTGGTGGGCTTTGTTGGGTGTGGATTTGAATCCTTCCAGCTGCAGAGCTGAGGGGAGAAGGGAGGGAGGGGAAGAGGGAGAGGGAAGCGGGAGGCCAGACCAGAGGCAGTGCATGCAGGCCAGAGTGAGCTGGCGGAGGAGCAAGGGGAGAGGAGGCCACAGTGCCTGGGGGGGAGAACATTTGTCTTATTTATGGCTGCTCACCAGTGTTTGCTGACCTTCCATTTGGGGAACCAGAACCCCCTCCAGCCTGCTCCCTGGGCTCACAGGTGAGCAGAGGGTTTGCTTCAGGTGATGCCTTTTCCATGGGGGGCGTTGTTGGGGGAGCGGGGTGGGGGGAGGAATCCAGACCCCCCCAGAGCTTCTCACACTTTCCTGCGCTCACAGCACTGGGGGAGCTTGTGAAAATGCAGGTCCGCCTGAGCAGCTCCAAGCTGCCCCTGAGTCTGCCACACTGGCCTGGTTCCTTGGCCACGCTGAGGCCGGGTTCTAGGACGCCAATGCAGGGCCAGACACGCTGGAGCTGCTCCGTCCACGCAGGCCACCTGAGGGCGCTGCGGCAGCTCCCCAGGCACTGAGCCCCCTCCCGGGGCCTGGTCCACCCGCGCCCCCACGACCACCCTCCACCCATGGGCGGTCAGGAGAGAAACGCCTATACCCAGCGTCCTTGTCCTCCAGGGGGCCGATGCTGAGGCGCGTGCCCTGGGGTTCTCAGAGGGCCCAGCAGGACTGTGCCTCAGTTGCCCACAATGGTAACCTCCTCGTTCGGCAAACGTCATCGGGTTTCTTCCCTCCCTGCCTCGGTTTCCCCACTCCTCCCTGGGGCTTTTGGTATCACCTCCCAAATAAACTACCTGCACCCCAGTCCTGGTCCTAGGTTGGCCTTTGCGGGACAGTGGTGAGACCAGGAGCGTCTGGCGTCTGTGTGATGGGGAGCACCAGCTTGAGCCTGGGGGCGCTCGGGGCTGTCCTCCACAGCACCCCCACTCCAGTCCTCCTAGCCCCCAGGGACCTGGCGCTCCTAACGTCCTTCCCTAAACTATCTTTCTGACTGAACTGACCCGAGAGGGTTCTGCTGTTTGCAACCAAAACCTGTACAGTGCAGACGGTGGAGGAAGGTTTAGGAGCCGGGGACGGGTCCTGGGATGGCCGGGACATGGGTGACTGTGATGGAGCTGTCCAGGAGGTCCTCAGGTCCACAGATGCTCTGCACGGCATCAAACTGAACATGCACACGTGTTTATTAGGAAGGGGACGGAAGGGGACTGGGCCTGACCCAGCAGATGGCCCCGACTCTCAGAGGCTCTGTTGGGCTCAGGCCGGGTACAGGAGTGGGGTAGCCCAGAGCAGAGCGAGGGGCAGCAGCAGCTGCGTTGGGTCCGGCTTGGGTGTGCCACGGGCCATCAGTGTCCGGATCCAGCGGAAATGCCTACTGACGTCAGTGTAGACCCCGGGCCGGTTGGGCCTCCCACAGCCCACTCCCCAGCTCACGATTCCAACCTGAATCCACAGGCCTCTCTCCTCGCAGGCCAAGGGTCCACCCGAGTCACCCTGGGGAGCAGTGTGGGTGAGCCCCGGGCGGGGCGAGACAGGAGGGGTTAGCAGAGGGGCTGTGGGGCTGGACAGACTGGGTGCAAATCCCATTCCTCCCCTGGAGCCAGCCAAGCCTGTTCCTGCATCTCTAAAGGGGCAATGGTCTCCACCCCCCAGGGTCGCCCTGAGGACCAAAGGAGGTACAGGGACACAGGCCGCTCTCAGGCCCAGGGCTGGGTGGAGGGATGCTGGGCCCAGAAGCCCCTGGCTGGGGTGGGAGGGGCACTCACGAAGCAGGCATCCTTGCCACCTTCAGCATCGCCGGCACAGACCATGTCTCCCCAGATGTCAAGGCGGAAAGCAGGCTGTTTGTAGAGGTAGTTGCACATGGTGGTGTTTATGATGCCGACCTGCACCTCCTGGAGGACGTAGGGAGCCGGCAGCACTGCCGAGGGGTTGAGGGGACAGAGAGAGATGGCCTTCTGAGCCCCTCCTCTGCCATCTGGTTGGGAGGAATGGCTTAGGCTATGACGGGGGTGGGGAGGGTTGGCCCTGGGACACCCACAGGGCCTGGGCCATTGCTCCTGATGAGTCCTCGGCGCTAGCCCACAGCCAGCACATGGTGGGTGAGGAACAATCTCACAGAAGGACCCAGTGGAGAGACAGGCGCTTACGGCTCCTCCCTGAGACTTGGTTTCCCTGCAGTAGCCCAGGATGCAGAGCAGCCAGAACCTGCCTTCAGGGAAGGAGAGACTGGGGAGGACGGCCCTCCCCCGCCCCAGGCAAAGCACCACGGAAGTGGCGGAGCCACCATGAGCCCAGGTCTGTGGATTCCCAAGTCTGGGCCCCCATCACCACCTCATCCTACAGGGGACAAGGACACTAACATGGAAGCTGATGTGTAGACAGAGCCTCCTGGTGGCCAGGCACTCTGCCAAGCTCTTGTGTAGGAATGCTTTTAAACCTCGGAGCCACCCTATGAGGTGGGAACCATTATCACCCCACTTTACAGATGGGGAAGCTGGGGCACAGTTAGCTGAAGTGCCTTGCCCAAGGTCTCTCAGCTAGCACACGGCAGAGCTAAAGTTACCCCAGGCAGGGGGGCTGCAGAAGGCGCTTCCTACCTGTGAGAATGAGTGGAGCCTGGGGTTGTGTGTGCCCACCTGCCAACTTTGGGCCAGGATGGGAGGGGGCAGAGTCTGCCTGGCTAGGCCCCCTGGTTCACATCCATTCAGGCCTTTGGGCCCAGGGAGGTCTGCAGGAGGGGCACTTTATCCAGCCCCTTCTAGGGGAAGGGAAAGGACCCCAACTCAAGAGGGAGGCAGGTCTAGTGTTGACTTCTCTGTCCCCCCTGCCAATTCCACCGTGTGACCTTAGGGACACATTACCCTCTCTGGGCCAGTGAGCCCTTGCTTCTCCACTGAGTCCTTCTGGGGCCTTGGGCGAGTCCCATACCTCTCAGTTTCCTCATTTATAAAGTAGGTATGAAGACGTCCCAGCCTCATCTGTGCGTACGCTCCAGAAGGAAGAGAAACCTTGCCCTGCTCACTCCTGAGTCCCTAGAGCCTAGAACAGCGCTGGGCACACAGCGTGCCCGCCAGGAGCTTTCTCTGTTGTTACTGCTGCTATTAAGGGAGATGCAGGAAGGGCCAGGCCAGGGAGCAGTGGAAGGGGCATCCAGGTGGAGGGACCACGCCCATTTGTGAGACTAGAGCCCCCAGGGCACCTCTGGGGAGGCTGTGTCCAGTGGTTTCAGGGATTCATGGTGAGAGGTAAGCAGGTGGCAGCTCATGCCCGCCCAAGGACTTGCAGAGATTTAGTGGGAGCCGAGGTTTGAGGATGGCTTGAAATTTCGAGGACAGAGAAGCGGGCTCAGCACTCCAGGAGAGAGGCCACCATGGCAGATTCGGGAGGGATGAAGGAGCCAGGGAGGGGGGCAGGACGGCTGTGGGGTGGGGAGCGTCCATGGTGAGGTGGGAAGAACACATGGATGAATCAACCCCTGAGGCCTTTCTGAACCAGCCCCCAACAACCCCCACCACCCCTGCAGGCTGGGGAGTGCAGTCTGGAGCCCAGCTGGCCTCCCTCTCCACCTGGCTTCCGGCTCACAGTCTCTGGAAGGGAGAGGAACTCAGCGTGGGTACAGAGGTCCTGCCGTTTCGCGGGGAGCAGGAGCAGAAAGCAGGTGAGGAGAGAATGCTGAGCCGGCCAAAGGAGGGGCCCAGCTATACACGGACCAGGGGGGGGCTGCTGTGGCTGGTGCCGCCCGAACAGGGGGACAAGGGTAACGCCTCCCTCCCCTGCCCCAGCCCCGTCTGTCCCCGGCCTCACTGTGTTCTTCTTGGATGTCCCCCCAGCCGGTCACCCAGCAGTCAGTCCGGTTCTGGAACTCGGCAGAGGAGGCCAGGACACAGATGGGCCGGATGTACTTATTGTAGGTGACGGAGGAGGAGAGCTTCAGCATGGCGATGTCGTAGGCTGTAGGCCCCAGATACGAGGGACTCAAAACGATCTCCTCCACCTGATACCGGTTATAGTAGGCCTGCAGGTTCCAGATAGATGGCGCGGCAGACAGCTCCCCAAACTGGACCGTCCACTCATAGGGATCCTTGTTCCTGGCAGCAGAGGAGAGGGGTCAGGGGTCCTCAAAGGAGGGTGGGCCACCTCAGCACATCTGGGCCGGCTCCATGAGGTGAGACTGCGGGGGTTGCTATTGGGGCTCAGCCTGGACGCCGTTAGCAGCTCTTAGGGACCAAAGCCTCCAGTGGAGAAATGGTGAGAGGCCGGAGAGGCCACAACCAAAGTCCCAGACCCTGGGGACAGTGGGGGGGGGGCAGGAGGGTGCCTCCCTCTGCCTCTCTCTCATCTGGCCAGTCTCTCAACCAGCCCCTCACCTCCAGAAGCCATCCTAAGAAAACAACGAGCAGATGCTTGGGTGCCAAAGGGGACACTCAGCAGGGTGGAATCAAAACAGCTTCCATGGTGCCTGTTGCCCCCAGCCAGGCTCTGTGCCCAGCACTCACCCACCTCAGCTCATTCCTCCCACCCCTGGTGCACCTCCACTGGGAGGTGGGATGAGGAAGGTGAAGGCTGATGGTGCCATTTGCAGAGAACAGAAAACAAGAGAGAAAAGAAAAGAACAAGAGACCAATGTGCACGAGAATGTTTGGGAAGAAAGTTTTGGAAGAAATTGAACTGAGTTCCCTCCACGGGCACTAATGGGAACTCCTGTGGGTGTAATCGGCTGCCCCCAGGCTTGGGACTCAGGAGAACAGGAGGGCCGCATCCGCGTGCACGCAGGTCCCGGTGCAGCCCCAGGAGCCCCCGGTCAGCGGGCGACCAGCCCCAGACTCACGTTTGGAAGCAGTGCGCGGCCGAGAGCACCCAGCGGCGGCTGAGCAGGCTCGCTCCGCAGTGATGGGAACCCCATAGGCGCAGGCTGCCCATCCACGGCCAGCGCCCGCGCACCGAGTCCTTTCCACCCACCACGCGTGTCGGGACGTTCCGTTGGCCACAGGGCCCTGAGACGGACAGACGGACACGCGGCTGAGCCGCAGGAAACAGGCCCACCCCGCGTGCCCTCGCCCGTTGGGGTGCGCGAAAGGAAGGGGCTCCCCAGGAAACCGCGCGCGTGCTGGGGTCGTCACCCTACGAAGGGGACGCTGGGAGCCCTCCCCACGTGGTCCGCAGGTGCCCGCCCCTTTCCCCCAGGGGCCCATCAGTTACATGTGAGCACCGACGAGTTCTCGAAACCTGGAGTGGGAAAGAGAAAAGGATGAGGCACCCTTTGTGCTCCGGCCCAGGTGCCCTACGCAGAGAAGCGCGTGTCCTGGGTGCCTTACCTGGAAACAGCACGTCCTGATCCTTCAACTCTGAGGGGAAGCGAGAAAGTAAGCTCCCCTGGGTCTCCACGCGCTCCACCCTCCCCCAACACCCCTCGCTCGGCCGGCAGCCCCCGCCTGAGCTCACCCCGCCTCCCGAGTTCGACTCCCACCAACAGCTGCGCCAGCAGCAGCGCCCCGACCCGCACGTCCATGGCCTCCTCTCCCGGCCGCTAACTTGGCGCCCCCTCTGCTTCCGCCTGCTCCAGGGCCCGCTGGGGGCGCCCCCTGGGGGAGAGGGAGCGACAGGAATCCTGGCCGCCACCTTCTCCCAGCTCGCCCTCGCTGGGTCCTAGGGCTGTTGGGGAACATCACACCTCACAGTGCCCCGGCTTTGAGCTCCTGCTGGGCTGGGTCCCCCAACCACACCCCTTGGGATGGCCCAGGCACCAGCGCACGCAAACAATCCCTTTCTTGCCTGCAACCCTGAGGTTCTGGCTGCCCCTTTGCTACCCACTCCTTCCTCTAGGAAGGACTAGGGACCTGGCCCGCAGCCAGGCCTCCCCGAAGGCACGCTGATGAGTCCTCCTTGAGTGCGCATTGGAGGCCTAGCAGTGTGGGGCTGAGCCAGGAAGAGAAGCTCCCTCACAGCACTTTCTTGGGGAAATGATGGCCTTGGGTCTTGTCCTCCCTGGGCCTGCAGGCAGGCTAGTCCCAGCCTGCCCTGGCTGCCCCCTGGCAGCAGGCCCAGCCCCTCCCATCACCTTCCTCCAGATTAAATCTTGAAAGTTGAATGGGCCTTTCACAAACTTTTTTGCCCCGGGGTTTTGTGGGGGAGGAAATGGCCGAAGTGGGAGAGACACCACTAGGCTGTCCATCCCAGTGTCTCTGTGAGCAGTGACTCTCCAGATGGGGGTCCCTGGAGGGCTGTGCCTGCTCGGTGCCCCTCTGGGTGTCCTGAACACCACCAGGGCCGAGGTGGGGTTCATGGAGCGATGAGTTTCCCAGCATTGGCTTCTGGGGCTCCCTCCACAGCCTGGAACTCTCAGGCAGTATCCACTCTGTGGGAGCCCTGGGTCTTGGCCCAGCCCCCGCGGCACCCCCAGCAGGGCCTGGGTGGTGACTGTCGCGGGAATCAGCTGCCGGCGGCAAGGGCAGGCAGAGCCAGGGTCCCTGCCTGGAGCTGGGGGGAAGAGGGTTCCAGATAATATCCTCAATGTGGGGCACATAGAGGGAGACGCTGGGGAGACAGCGGGCACTTGGTGACTACAGAACCTTCTGCAGAGGATGAAGTCCTCTGTTACCACGCCTCCTTGACTGCACACACTGGTATGACCCCCTGCCAAGTCACCCTGCAGAGAGAGGGGCTGTGGGCGTGGGCTCGGGCTGGCAGACTCAGGGGCAGAATGGGTCCCAGGGTGAGGCCAGGGACTGGGTCCCGGGGCACGGCGAGGGGGCGAGTTTTCCCTAAAATGGTCCTTTGTTTTTTTTTTTTTTTTTTTTTTTGAGGAAGACCAGCTCTGAGCTAACATCTATTGCCAATCCTCCTCCTTTTTTTCCCCAAAGCCCCAGCAGATAGTTGTACGGCATAGTTGCACATCCTTCTAGTTGCTGTATGTGGGACGCAGCCTCAGCATGGCCGGAGAAGCGGTGCGTCGGTGCGCGCCCGGGATCCGAACCCGGGCCGCCAGTAGCGGAGCGCGCGCACTTAACCGCCAAGCCACGGGGCCGGCCTAAAATGGTCCTTTGGCATCGCAGCATTTGTGACTGGCCAGTCTCCTGGGAGCTTCGGGCGGTCAGGGCCAAGGGTGGCTCACTGTCCAAGAGGCAGCGCCAGAAACCACCCCCTGGTGCCGTCGGGAGGCCCAGGGAGGCCCTTCTCCACTGCGGCCTGAGGGATGGCTTAAGCTGCAGGTCCTGCCGAAAACCCTCAGGGCTCCCTGCGGCCCTTGAAAGCCCCTTCCTCTGGCTCTCTCCCTCTTCTGACCACCTGCCTGTCCCCTCCCCCTGCCATCCTTTCCTAGTGAGCTTCAAGCTTGCTCCTGGCCATGGGGCAGCCTCTCCCTGCAGACTCCTCTCCCAGACAGTCACGTGGTGGGCTTCTTCATGGCATTCAAGAGATAAAAGCGAGATGAGAACAAGACCAGAGTCAAGGTGATGGTTACCATGACCACCTCAAGTCTGAACTATGGGCAGAAATGAAAAATGACGTTTTAACCTTGACTGTCACCAGATGGCCGGAGAACAATGCAGCCATCTTGCCCCCCAGTGAGGACAGTTAGAGGGCCCCGGGCACGAGATCCACTGTAGCTGGAAGGACTGGCCTCAGAGCCAGACTCAGCCTTAACTGTGCACACTCTGCACTTTTTGCCTTTAACCAGCCACCCCCGGGGGGTCACCTATCCACTCGAGGGTTGAGGTATACTTCCCTGGTTTGCAAATCTTTTAATAAAGCCTCTCTTTTCTTTAAAACTTATCTTTTCCTGGTAAAGCTGCACATTTCAGCTAACACAAGTCTAACATCACCTCCTCAGCAGGGCTTTCCCTGCTCCTCCCATCTAAAGCAAACCCCATACACCCCCACCGACTGCCCGTCTTGCTGCCGTGTGTTATTTTCTTCCCAGAACGTAGCAATATCCAAAATGATCTTGTTTGGTTGTTTGTGCCTGTGGCTGTCGGCTGCCCCCAAGGACCATGTGACACCCTTGGTGAATGTTTGTGGAATGGAAGGGTTGATGGAGGACGAAAGGAAGGGAGGGGTGGAGGGGGAAAAGGAGGTGTGTGGGCTGGCAGAGGTTCCAGGGGTTGGGGGCTCTGGCTCGGGAGGTCCCAGTCGTCACCGTCATAGAGGCACCTGCTGTGGAGGAGACAGCGGGGGGAGGTCAGTGGCCCAGGAGTGGCACTGACATGGGCTTCACCAGGTGGCCCCTCGAGGCCCCTTGGGGAATGTCAGCTCTTTGGAATCCAGAGACAGCATCTGCAAGGCTCAGGGAGGCCTTCAGACGTCACCGGGGGCCCTCCAGGTAGGTAAGGCGTAGCATGTCCTCCCATCCCTCCCTCGTCCACACTGTCACACCTGGCTGCTACCCCACAAGGTCCCCATAGGAGAAGAAGCCTGGAGAAGGCGGGCAGCAGTTGGAGTCCATGTCCATGGCTGCACGTGCGGGAGGGGTCTCCTGGGCGAGGATGGAGGGGCTCACACGCCCCCTCCTGGGAGCAGCCCAGCTGGTTACCCAGCAGTGCATCCTGGAGGGCACATGTCAGATACAGGCAGTGTCTGGAGCCTTGGGCGCATGGGGACCGCAGTGATGTCCCGGGTGGTCAGCTCACAGCTGTAGTCTGGATGCTGCTGGGGACCAAGTACAGGCTCCTTTCCTCCAGGCTTGGCCGTGAGTACAAGGAGCGCGCCGTAATGCCCGGGTCCAGGGGCCCGTGGCCGCCCTTAGCCACCCCCCCATCCTACCTGCAGGGCTGCTCCCTGTTTCCACCCAGCTACCCCTCACCCTGGCTAAGCCCAGGGACCCAAGGTGCCTCCCAAGCTGTCCAGCAATCAGGCAACAGCCCTGGAGGCAGACAGCAGTGACAGGGACGTGTGGGCCCCATGCATCCAGAGAAGGCTCCAGGGAGGGGTACCCGGGTTCAGGTGAGCCAGGCAGCAAGGACAAGGGACACTGTGGAGAAAGCCCTGGAGAGTGACATGTGAAGGACAGGTGGGAGCTGCAAAGGGTGGAGAGTCCTTGGCAGGCTGCCTGAGGATGGAGGGAGCTGTTGAAGGGCATGACCACTGGGCTCAGCCGTGGTGGGGAGGGCCAGACACAGGTGGGAGTGTCCCGGGATGGAGGCTGAGGCTCCCACCCAAAGGGGCTCAGCCCGCCCTTCCCGCCTCCCGTCTCCTCTGCATAGTGGCCCACAGGGACCCCCACTCACACCCTTGCCCCTGCCTGAGCTCCCAACCCTGTGCTCCCTTCTCCAGCTGCCGGCTTACTCATCTCCAGCCAGTTCCCTGTCTTCCCCAAGAGATTGCGGCTGGGAAGAAGGAGAGAGATGGAGAGCAGGCTCAGCCTGGTCCTGGCCTTCGCCATGACCCTGGGATCCACCCCCAGCCCTGCCATGACCCTGGGACCCCCAGACCTGCCCATGACCCTGGGATTCGCCCTCAGCCCTGCTATGACCCTGGGACCCCCAGACCTGCCCATGACCCTGGGATTTGCCCTCAGCCCTGCCATGACCCTGGGACCCCCAGACCTGCCCATGACCCTGGGATTCGCCCTCAGCCCTGCCATGACCCTGGGACCCCCAGGCCTGCCCATGACCCTGGGATTCGCCCTCAGCCCTGCCATGACCCCAGGACCTCCAGGCCTGCCCATGACCCTGGGATCCACCCCCAGCCCTGCCATGACCCTGGGACCCCCAGACCTGCCCATGACCCTGGGATTCGCCCTCAGCCCTGCCATGACCCCAGGACCCCAGGCCTGCCATGACCCTGGGATTCACACCCAGCCCTGCCATGACCCCAGGACCTCCAGGACGTGTTGCTCTGCCATCCCCTGAGCCGAGGGACAGGGCTACTGGAGAGAATGGGCTCAGGCAAGCTGGGGACCTTGCACCCCTCAGTTTCCCTGTCTGAAAAATGGAGATAATAGAAATGTGTGCCTCACAGGGCTCTTGTGAGCATCCAGTGACACCCTGAGGGCAAAGCTCCCACACACGGTAGATACTCTCAAATGTACACTTCCGGGGTTCCAAGGCACAGGGAGGATCGCCCAGGGGGAGGAATTCTTCTCCCTTCTGCCAACTCATCTTTATTGCCTCTCAGACAGACACGCCTGCAAAGGCACCAGCCCAGCACCGGGGCTGGACTCCCCAGTTCCAAGAGCCCAGAAACTCCCACAGGAATCCCTGAGCGTGGGGGCACCCTGGGACTCAGCCTTGGATGGTGGGCGTGGAGCAGGCAACAGTAGGCTCTGTCCCTGGGGGTCCCCAGGCCGGCAGGGAGGGTGAGAGGGCAGCTTAGGGCCCATGGGGGACGTGAGAGGCTGACTAGGGGGGATTTGGGGAGGGGTCCCTGCAAGAAGCCGCCTCCTGCACTCCTGGCAGGGAGCTGAGAGAGGGATGAGTTTGGAATGTAGGGGCTGAGGCTGCAGGGCTGGCCGCCAGGTTAGACAAGCCCCAGGGAGTCGAGGGTGCCCCCCAGGGGTCCCAGAAGCAACAGCAGGGCAGAGAAGACGATCCCAGCAAGGCCTGGAGAGAAGGTTCTGAGTTCTGGGGCTGAGCTCCCTATTGTGCTGGCAATCCACGGGGCGTAGAAGCTGACATTGGCATAAACACCTGGCCTCTTGGGGAGGCCGCACTCGGACCCCCAGGTCACCACTCCTGCCTGGATCCAGATGCCACGAACGTCACAGACCAGGGGGCCTCCGGAGTCACCCTGGGGAGAAAAGGAGTTCAGAAATGTAGCCGCCCTCCCTACACGGTGGGAGTCTGAGGCTCACAGGGGCCCCAGTCCCACCAACTTCCCTTCAGGTCTGCTGGCCAGCTCTTGTGGACAGAGGATCGGTGGATTAGATCTTTCTGGAAGGTGGCACGAGTGGCTGGTCTGGGAATTAAGGGTGAAATTCCTGGCAGGTGCGACAAGCAGTACCATGGGAACACTCTATTCTCTAAATAAAACTGTATGTTTCAGAGGATGGGCTCTGAGGAGCACTTCTGTGTTGCTAAGAACGCTGTCTGCTTCGTTTTGGATGAAAAAAATCTGTTTGAGACGAAGCAATACTAAGAGGCGATGTGAGAGAAAGCGTGTTTTGCTTACAAGAGAGGACAAGGAAAGACAAGGCCGACCCAGCCTAGAAGGGACCTGCTCTCAGGAAAATTTGTTCAAAGGCTCTGAGTGTTGTTTTCTGGAAAGAAAAAAGAAATTTCTGGCCCCAAAGGGAAAGACTTAGGGACAGGGTATGGTCCCAGTTCGCCGAAGCACAGCTACAGGTACTGCGTGTTCCGACAATATTTGTATGAACGTTGAAAGAGAGACAGCGTCCAGGGACATTTTTTTTCTTTTTGAATTGCCGCTTGTGTCTTAACCAATGTTGCCCGCCTCTGCCCTAGGGGGCCCCAGTGGTGATGGGGAGTGGGAGACCCGGCCCCCACCGGGGTGCTTGCTCACCCCGCAGGCATCCTTCTTGCCGTCCTCGAAGCCGGCACACAGCATGTCCTCAAGGATGATGGGCTCCTGGCTGGGGACGTCGGAGTTCTCATGGTAGTAGGCGTCACAGGTCTGGGCATCGATGAGGGGCACCTCCAGCTCCTTCAGGGTGAAGGGAGGAGGGAGCGCTGGGGTGGGGAGCAGAGAGCAGAGCTCAGAGGGGAGGTGGCCACCTCCTGGCTCTCAGCTGGCTTGTCCCTACTCGCCCACACTCGGGTGGGCCACTGACAAGAAGGCGTTTCTGCGTGTCGCTCCGCCGCTTCCCGAGGAAGAGGGACCTGCGTTTGTGCTCAAGAAACCCCAACGAACAGGCCAAGGTGGTGAGGCGAGCCTGCGTTTAACGTTCAGAACTCCAGGAAGACTTGTTCCCTCTCCCCCTGGCGGGGCATGCCCAGAGGTGTGGAGGCCCCCTCGGCCTCAGCCTTCCTCCCAGCGCCTGGGGAATGGGGTGGGATGGACACGCAGTGGGGTGAGGGGCAAGAGTTGAGACCTGGTTTCAGGCCCTGGCCACAGCCATGGACTGTGATCAAGGCACTTCCACCAAATGACCCTTACCCTTCTTGGCTGCCCAAGCCTCAGGTCAAAAGTGGGTTGAATCGTGCCCCTCAAAAATTCATATCCACCCAGAACCTTAGAATGTGACCTTATTTGGAAATAGGGGCTTTGCATAGGTAATTAGTTAAGATGAGATCATACTGGGTTAGGGTGAGAGTGTCCTTATAAGAGAGGAAAGGAAAAAACACAGGGAGACATACAGGGACAAGGCGGTATGAAGACGGAGGCAGAGACCGGAGTGATGCAGCCACCAGCCAAGGAGCACCAAGCATTGCCTGGAGCCACCAGAAGCTGGAAGAGACAAGGAAGGATTCCCTCCTGGGGCCTTCAGAGGGAGCATGGCCCTGCCGACAGCTTGATTTCAGACTTGTAGCCTCCTGAATTGGGAAGGAATACACTTCTGTTGTTTTAAGCCACCCAGTTTGTGGTCCTTTGTTACGGCAGCCCCAGGACACTGATATGAGGTGATATTACAAACATGACGATGATGATGAGGACGACAGTGGCTGACGTATTGCCCGGCCCTATTGGAAGTGCCTGAAATGCATCATTTCATGTAACCCTCACCCTGACCCCATGAGGTCGGCACTTTTGAGATCTCCACTTGCCAGAGGAGGAAACCACGCCCCACTGAGGCTGATGGTCACCCGGCCAGGACTGAGGCCAGGCTGCAGACCCTGGCCCGTGAGGGCAAGGGTGACGTGTGAGTTCTCTAACCGCATAAATGGCATGGGCACTAGCCTGTGGCGTGGTCTGGGCCCCAGGTGGGGCCAGTGTCCTGGAGCGCTCTGTGGGTCTGGCATTAATCCTTCGGTTATCGGATGCTGAGAGGACGGATTGGGGAGCCCAAGGAGGGAATGGGATGGCAGGCGGCTTCTGCATTGGCAAACGGCAGTATTTCAACGGCTCCCCCTGCTGTGGCGAAACCAGTGTGTGCGGGCTCCACCTCCGTCCTGTACGAGGGCAGCTGGCCCCAGGGAGGGCCCCCACTGAGTCATCCCCACCTACCCCCACCCCGCTCTAGACGTCCTTACGTTGATTTGTGCCAATGTTCCCCCAGCCGGTGACCCAGCACAACGTGCCGTGACCCAGGGGGTCTCCAGGGCTGGGGAGACAGACTGGAAGGATGAGGTCACTGAAGGTGACGGGTGAGGCCAGCTGTACTAGGGCGATGTCCCCCCTGTTGTTTTCCTCCAAGTAGTTCGGGTGGATGATGAACTGGGCCACATCTCGGAGCTCTTGGGGATCATCGACCTGGGGGTAGGAGGAGATGGACCCCAGGAGCACCGTGTAGGCAGACAGCGGCTGTTTCCTGGGGGGGGGGATAAGTCAAGGGGTTGAGAAGGCTATGCCAAGGGCCCATGGGTGGGGCTAAGTGCCATCTTGATTCGAGGGTACTAACATTACGGATGGACTTTTTTACAAGCTGAGCACATCCCAGTGGCGACCCTACATGGCGCCCATTACTCCCTTCGTTTGGCGGGTGAGAAACAGGCTTGGGAAGTGAAGTCACCTGTCCAAAGGCCACCTAGGTAGTGAGCAGTGGACTTGAGGCCTTGGATTCTCAAGGGACCTTCTGATTTGGGAGATTTTGGTTTCTGGGAAATGAATCATTTCTTGGAAGGTGGACAATGGGAAGGCTGGGGCTGGGGCTGTCTCCTCCCTGACTCTTTCCCCGTGCCCAGCCCGGGAACTGGGGCCATCCTGGGTGGACAAATGAGACCCTGGAGGACACGTCCCCTGTCTGTCTCCTGCCCAGGTGGGAAGGAGGCTCCTGTTCAAGTGGTGAAGGGAGGGCGTTGGGGAGGGCTGAAGGGTAGGTGCCGGCTGGCCCCAGCTCATGCTCGTGCCCCCACAGATACTCACTGGTCGAAGCAGTGGGCTGCAGTCAGCACCCAGTCCTCGGCAATCAGGGAGCCCCCACACACATGCTCTCTATCCTCCCTCAGGCTGACCTGCCACGGCCACTCACCGGACTGGGCATCCTGCCCTGACGTGATGCGGCCTGACACTTGTGGGCGTCCACACACTGCAGGGTGAGTCCACAGGCCGGGTTACCGAGGTCACCTCTGGGCTCCCCTAACCCACAGACCTGCCCTCCTTTCTCCCTGCCTCTCGTGGGCCCTCCTCAGGCTCAGGGAGGCGTGACCCTCTCCTTGATGGGAGAACTTGACGACCCTGGGGGGGTGCACAGCAGCTGAGCTGGGGGAGGTGGGAACTGGTGGCCTGGATTGCTCAGCGGAGCTTGGTGGAGAGAGGGGAGGTGTGGGCAGCGCAGCCGGGCTCCTGGGGAGAGTCTGATGCCACTGCAGGGCCATGTGACACAGAATGTGCCTGGCCAGTGGGTTCAGGTGGGAGCCGTGAAGGCACTGAGGTCTGGGGGAGTAGATGCTGGCCCCCGAAGTCTGGGTTCCTTAGCGGACCCGCCCAAATACAAGGCTTTAAGGGGCAGGGCACCCCTCTTTATCACACACCCCTCTTATCTGGCTCTAAAACCCTGGCTCTCTTTCCTGCGGTACCCTGATACCTGTCCTACCGGAGTCCAGGTCTATCCCTGTGGCACTCGTCCAGGAGAAGTTGGATGGGAGAGCGGGGGTGCTCCCCTGAAGGGCTCCTAGGAGGAGGGAGAGCAGGGTGGCTGTGAGGGCCAGCTCCATCTTGCGCTCCCGCTGCCACTTCCGGGCTGGCTCTTGGGGTCAGAGTCCTCAGACACTCAGGAGAGGGAAAATGATTGCAGCTCCAGCCTGAGTTTCTGGGCTTGCCCTGGGGTGGGGCTGACACCTCCTCTCCTTGTCCTCAGGCCTTGGGCCCCCTCACTGCTCTTGGGCACAGGAACCGTGGCCTCTTCCACATCCTTGGCAAGACCCTCAGGGCCTTCCCTCCCCTGCCCTGGCCCTGGCATCACCTAGCGTGTGCTGGCACTCTGCCAACCATGCCATATACCTCTTGCCTGATTCCCTGGGAGTTATTATGAGCTCCATTCTCCAGCAGAGGAACTGAGACTCTGACGGTTGAATGACTTGTCCAAGGCTCTACAAGTGGCAAAGCCAGATAAATCTACTTTGCGCTCTGTACTCTGGTGCCCAGTGCCCTGGGGTCAGGGGAGTGGAACTGCAGAGTCCAGGGCACCCACCCTGCCTGCTTGGCCGTTCATTTTCAACCTGGGGCTCTCAAGGGCCTGACAGGGGACCCATTATTCACAGAGATGGAATAGCTGGAGGAGACGCGGGATTCTCAGCCTGAAAAGCGGTTGCCCCTGACATCCTGCTCTGACCATGAACAGCGGGCATCTTGACGTCCATTGCCCCTGCCCTGGTTGCAGCTGCGGCCCTGGCCCCCTGGGTCAGGGGCCTTACAGAGGCTATGTGGGCAAGAAAGGAGAGCTGACCAACCTTGGGCCCTGGGGGGAGGAAGGATGCAAGAGACCTTTCCTGATTCCTAAGGTTTTTCCACTTCTCTAAAAGGACCCTTCCTTTCTGAGCCTTCCCATCAACCTGGCCTCCAGGCAGCTCCCCCTCCAAGGACTCACTACCCCCGGAGGGCATGGTGGGTCTCTGAGCAGCCCCAAACGCTTGATTTAGGCAAAAGTCATGCTCAGTGACTACTCTGGTGTTATTGCTTTCCCCTCTACCTAATCTCTTGATTTCTGAGAAAAAAATGTGGATTTATTAGTTTCCTGAGTATTGAGAACATTTTTTTGCTCGATGTATTTCAAAGCTCTGTTGTTGGAGGCATAAAGACTCCTGCCTCTGACATCTTTTCAGTGGCTTGTAACTTTTGTCAATGTGACATCCCTGCACGTCATCCTTAGGACTGCCAGCCTTGGGTTCCACTCCTCTGAGATCATCTGATACGTGATAGTCCACGGCCACTTTCACCTTGTTTGCAGTTTCTTCATCAATATAGATTTTTAAATCAAAGCAAAATAAAAAGAAAACATTTAGAAAGAAATTACAAAACTATTAAATTTCTAACCTACTAATGCTTGCCCTTCTTGGAATATACTTGCTGGAATACTTGTAAAATAATAAAGTACAGCCACACGTCGCTTAACGACGGGGATACTTCTGAGAAATGCGTTGTTAGGCAATTCCATCATTGTGCGAACATCATGGAGTGCACTTACACAACCTAGATGGCACAGCCCACTGCTCACTCAGGCTCTATGGTGCTGATCTTATGGGACCACTGTTGTCTGTGTAGTCTGTTGTTGACCAAAACGTCGTTATGCGGCGCATGACTGTACTTGCATTAACGGTGTTATCGATTTTTGTAATTGCAAAAGAAACAGAAGTTTTTTTTCTTTTTTTTTTTTGTGAGGAAGATCAGCCCTGAGCTAACATCCATGCTAATCCTCCTCTTTTTGCTGAGGAAGACCAGCTCTGAGCTAACATCTATTGCCAATCCTCCTCCTTTTTTTCCTCAAAGGCCCAGTAGATAGTTGTATGTCATAGTTGCACATCCTTCTAGTTGCTGTATGTGGGACGTGGCCTCAGCATGGCCGGAGAAGCGGTGCATCGGTGGGCGCCCGGGATCCAAACCCAGGCTGCCAGTAGCGGAGCGTGAGCACTTAACCGCTAAGCCACGGGGCCGGCCCGAAACAGAAGTTTTATGATTCACTGATACCCTATGAGGATAAAGGCACATCCTGCCTGCTTGAGACTATGATTGAGAACTCCTAGATTATCAGAATTATGTAAGAGCCAGTGCATTTCACAGTAAGTCTGATTTGAAGACATTGCAAGAGTCCTTATCGTCATCAATGAGTGTTACTTAAAACTCACACCCATTCAGTAACACTTTCTGTGCTCGCAGGTAGCTGGTCACCTGCTGTGTGTGATACTAAGGGGGTCAAATACGCACAGCCCGGGTGCTATGGTCTGAATGTTTGTGTCCCCCCCAAATTCATATGTTGAAATCCTAACCCCCAGAGCGACGGTGTTCAGAGGTGGGGCCTTCGGGAGGTGATGAGGTCATGAGGGTAGAGCCCTCAAGAATGGGATTAGTGCCCTTCCGAAAGAGATCCCGGAGACCTCTCTCGCCCCTTCTGCCATGTGAGGACACAGCGAGAAGCAACAGCTCTGACCTAGGAAGTGGGCCCTCACCAGACACCGAACCTGCCAGCACCTGGAACCCAGCCCTGCAGCTCAGGAACTGTGAGAAATAAGTGTTTGTTGTTTAGAAGCTACTCACTTTATGGCATTTTGTTAGAACAGCCCAAGTGGACTGGGACGCCCAGCAAAACATTTGACCTGGAAATGCAGCCGGCTTTCACAGTTCTCTTTTTCCAGGTGTGTTCATCACGCTCCTGTTTCTGCTGCTGTTAGGTTAGGAATATACAAAGTGGGGGAGACATGTCTTCATCTTCAGACTTTTACTGGTCTAGGACAGTTCCCACTGCCGTGGACAGATGCCTGGAGAATATGGAATGAACACCGAGGACAGATCTGTCTTTTTAACAGTCTGCTGATGGGGATTCTAGAGCCAGGCCTGGTCTCCATCTTTTCTCAACTCTTTATTTTATTTTACTAAAAACACTCATTATGGAAAATTTTAAATATACACAGATGTAGATGACTACAAAGAACACCCTACACCTGTCACCCAGCTCAAACGATGACCAGCGCAGCACCACTCTTGTCTACCCTCCATGCCTTTACAGTTCCCTCTCATGTCGTCTGCCCTTTTTACATTTCCCTTCTAATTCTGAACGTGTTTCTCTACTTTATCTTCGAGTTTGCCAATTCATTCTTTAGCTGTGTCCATTTTACCATGCAGCCCTTTGGCTAAAATGCTTTCCTTCAAAAGTCTCTTCAATAAATGGTGCTGGGAAACCGGACAGCCACATGCAAAAGAATGAAAGTAGACCAGCTTCTTTCTCCATACACAAAAATGAACACAAAATGGATCAAAGACTTGAAGGTAAGACCTGAAACTATAAAACTCCTAGAAGAAAATACAGGCAGAACACTCTTTGACATTGGTCTTAGAGGGACCTTTTCAAACTCCATGTCTACTCGGACAAGGGAAACAAAAGAAAAAATAAACAAGTGGGACTTCATCAGACTAAAGAGCTTCTGCAAGGCAAAGGAAACCAGGATCAAAATGAAAAGACAACCCACCAGCTGAGAGAAGATATTTGCAAATCATATATCCGACAAGGGGTTAATCTCCATAATATATAAAGAACTCACACAACTGAACAACTGAAAAACAAATAACCTGATCAAAAAATGGGCAGAGGATATGAACAGACATTTTTCCGAGGAAGATATACAGATGGCCAATAGGCACATGAAAAGATGTTCAACATCACTAATCATCAGGGAAAGGCAAATCAGAACTACACTAAGATATCACCTTACACCTGTTAGAATGGCCGTAATCACTAAGACAAAAAATAACAAATGTTGGAAAGGATGTGGAGAAAATGGAACCCTCATTCAGGGCTAGTGGGAATGCAAACTGGTGCAGCCACTATGGAAAACAGTATGGAGATTCCTCAAAAAATTAAAAATAGAAATACCTTATGATCCAGCTATCCCAACTTCTGGATATTTATCCAAAGAACACGAAATGAACAATCCAAAGAGGCTTATGCACCCCTGTGTTCATTCCAGGATTGTTCACTATAGCCAAGAAGTGGAAGCAACCCAAGTGCCCCTCAACTGATGAGTGGATAAAGAAGATGTGGTATATATACACAATGGAATACTACTCAGCCATAGAAAAAGACAAAATCGTCCCATTTGCAACAACATGGATGGACCTGGAGGGTATTATGTTAAGTGAAATAAGCCAGACAGAGAAAGACAAACACTTTATGACTTCACTCATATGTGGACTATAAACTAAGACACGGACAGAGAGAACAGTTTGGTGGTTACCAGGGGGAAGGGAGTTGGGGGGTGGGCACAAGGGGTGAAGGGGCGCATTTATGTGGTGACTGACAAATAATAATGTACGACTGGAATCTCAAAATGCTGTAAACTATTATGACATCAATAAAAAAATAGGAAAAAAAACAAACTATGGTGGAAAATAAAGTGAGATGGGATTAAAAAAAAATGTTTTCCTTCAGCAATATTATAAACTTCCAAACACTCGTTCTTGTTCTCTGATTGCTTTTTTCCCATAGAATTCCCGTCTAATGCTGTAAACGCCTCTCAGGACACTCCCTCCGTTTGGCGGGTGAGAAACAGGCTTGGGAGGTGAAGTTACCTATCCAAAGGCCACCCAGCTAGTGAGCAGTGGACTTGAGGCCTTGGATTCTCAAGGGACGTTCTGATTTGGAACTGGCACCCGAGGATGCCAGTTAGAATTTCCCAAGTTGTTTGCTGCCTGGTGTATTATCTCAGTTTTCTTTGGAGTCAGTTCAGTTTATTCAAATAAATCCTTCTGGTGCGTGTGTGGGTTTTCCTCGAACGTTTCTTCATCCTTGGCTGCTCAGGCCTAGGATGTCAACACCCTGCATGGTCCAAAGAAGGGACTGGTCCTTGACTGGCTCCTAGGAAATAACCTCTGAGCCCCTGGATTCTCCTGCCTGAAAAGAGTGTCTCTGAAGACTGGGGGCCTTGGGTCAGGCCAGAGAGCTCATGCTAACAGTGTGACTTATGATGGGGCCTTCAGCCACACTGTATCAGCTGGACCTCTGGAGGGGCTGGAGTCTGAGAACTAAGGTCAGCCATGTGGGCGCTCCATGCCTATGTGATGGAACCCCAATAAAAACTCCAGACACCGAGGCTCAGGTGAGCTGCCCTGGTTGGCAATACTTCACGTGTGTTGTCACATGTCATTGCTGGGAGAATTAAGTGCTGTCTTTCTGACTCAACTGGGAGGGGACAGCTGGGAGCTTGCACCTGGTCTCTCCTGGGTTCTGTCCTCTGCACCTTTTCCATTTGCTGATGTTACCTGTATCCATTCATTGTAATAAATCATAACCATGAGAACAGCTTTTCCGAGTTCTGTGAGTCCTTCCAGTGAATCATTGACTTAGGGTGGTCTTGTGGACCCTGACTCAGTTGTCCATTCACATCTATGACTGAAGAGCCAGCTTGGTGACTTTGGTGCCCTGAAACATCGCCCACAAGAAAGGAAAGCTGCCTGTAGGCTCTACAGAGTTGGTGGGGCCTGTTGAGGGGCAGCAGGCAGACAGGGAGGCTAAGAGCCCACCCAGGTGGTCAAAATCAGGTCAGCTTTCACTCTGTGGGTCCTGTACAGGAGCATCATTTTTAATTTTTTTTTAATTTTATTAATTTATTTTTTATTCCCCAAAACCCCAGTAGATAGTTGTATATCATAGCTGCACATCCCTCTAGTTGCTGCATGTGGGACGCGGCCTCAGCATGGCTGGAGAAGCGGTGCGTTGGTGCGCGCCCCGGGTCGGATGGGAACTCCCGCCGCCAGCAGCGGAGCGCGCGCACTCAACCGCTAAGCCACGGGGCCAGCCCGGAGCATCGCTTTTAACAGCAGGTGACACAGTGCTAGGCCTCCAATGCGCACTCAAGGAGGACTCATCAGCGTGCCTTCGGGGAGGCCTGGCTGCGGGCCAGGTCCCTAGTCGTTCCTGGAGGAAGGAGTGGGTAGCAAAGGGGCAGCCAGAACCTCAGGGTGGCAGGCAAGAAAGGGATTGTTTGGATGCGCTGGTGCCTGGGCCATCCCAAGGGGTGTGGTTGGGGGAGCCAGCCCAGCAGGAGCTCAAAGCCGGGGCACTGTGAGGTGTGATGTTCCCCAACAGCCCTAGGACCCAGCGAGGGCGAGCTGGGAGAAGGTGGCGGCCAGGATTCCTGTCGCTCCCTCTCCCCCAGGGGGCGCCCCCAGCGGGCCCTGGAGCAGGCGGAAGCAGAGGGGGCGCCAAGTTAGCGGCCGGGAGAGGAGGCCATGGACGTGCGGGTCGGGGCGCTGCTGCTGGCACAGCTGTTGGTGGGAGTCGAACTCGGGAGGCGGGGTGAGCTCAGGCGGGGGCTGCCGGCCGAGCGAGGGGTGTTGGGGGAGGATGGAGCGCGTGGAGACCCAGGGGAGCTTACTTTCTCGCCTCTCCTCAGGGTTGAAGGATCAGGTCGTGCTGTATCCAGGTAAGGCACCCAGGACACGCGCTTCTCTGCGCAGGGTACCTGGGCCGGAGAGCAAAGGGCGCCTCATCTTTTCTCTCTCTACTCCCAGGTTTCAACAACTCGTCGGTGCTCACATGTAACTGATGGGCCCCTGGGGGAAAGGGGCGGGCACCTGCGGACCAGGTGGGGAGGGCTCCCAGCATCCCCTTCGTAGAGTGACGACCCCAGCACGTGCGCGGTTTTCCGGGGAGCCCCTTCGCTTCGCGCACCGCAACGGGCGAGGGCACGCAGGGTGGGCCTGTCTCCTGCAGCTGAGCCGCGTGTCCGTCTGCCCATCCCAGGGCCCTGTGGCCAACGGAACATCCACACGCTCGTGATGGGCGGAAAAGACTCGGTGCGCGGGCCCTGGCCGTGGATGGGCAGCCTGCGCCTGCCTAAAGGCCACCACTGCGGAGCGAGCCTGCTCAGCCGCCGCTGGGTGCTCTCGGCCGCGCACTGCTTGGTAAAGTGAGTCTAGGGGCTGGTGGCTTGCTGACCGTAGCGGGGGTGGAGGGACTGGGGCTCCACTGGGACCGGGGCTCCACTGGGACCTGCGCGCACGCCTGGCCCTCCTGTTCTCCTGAGCCCCAGGCCTGGGGGCAGCCGGTTACATCCACGCGAGTTCCTGTAAGTGCCTCTGGTGGGAACCTTGTTCATTTTCTTCCGGAAGATTGCCACGCACATTGGTGTGTCTTGTTCTTTTCTTTTCTCTCTTGTTTTCTCTTCTCCACAAATGGCACCACCAGCCTTCACCTTCCTCATCCCACTTCCCAGTGGAGGTGTACCAGGGGTGGGAGGAGTAAGCTGAGGTGGGTAAGTGCTGGGCACAGAGCCTGGCTGGGGGCGACAGTCACCACGGAAGCTGTTTTGATTCCACTCTGCTCATTCTTTTCTTAGGAGGGCTCCTGGAGGTGAGGGGCTAGTTGAGTCACTGGCCAGATGAGAGAGAGGCAGAGGGAGGCACCCTCCTGCCCACCCCCACCCCCCACCGCCCCCCGCCCCGCCACATCACCAGGGTCTGGGACTTGGGTTGTGGCGTCTCCCGGCTCTCACCATTTCTCCACTGGAGGCGTTGGTCCCTAAGAAGAGCTGCTAACAGCATTCAGGATGAGCCCCAGTAGCAGCCCCGGCAGTCTCGCCTCATGGATCTGGCCCAGGTGTGCTGAGGTGGCCCACCCTCCTTTGAGGACCCCTGACCCCTCTTTCCTCCCCTGCCAGGCACAAGAATCCCTCAGAGTGGACGGTCCAGTTTGGCGAGCAGTCTTCTAGGCCACCTTTCTGGAACCTGTGGGCCTTCTACCATCGTTACAGAGTGCAGGATATTATTATGTACCCGCAGTCCCAGGGGGCTTTGCTCAATGACATCGCCCTGCTGAAGCTCTCCTCCTCCGTCATCTACAATAAGTACGTCCAGCCCATCTGTGTCCCGGCCTCCTCCTCCGAGTTCCAGAACCGGAACAACTGCTGGGTGACCGGCTGGGGGTACCTCGATGAGAAAAACCGTGAGGCCGGGGACAGACGGGGCTGGGGCAGGGGAGGGAGGCGTTACCCTTGTCCCCCTGTTCAGGCGGCACCAGCCACAGCAGCCCCCCCCCCCCCCGGTCCGTGTATAGCTGGGCCCCTCCTTTGGCCGGCTCAGCATTCTCTCCTCACCTGCTTTCTGCTCCTGCTCCCCGCGAAACGGCAGGACCTCTGTACCCACGCTGAGTTCCTCTCCCTTCCAGAGACTGTGAGCCGGAAGCCAGGTGGAGAGGGAGGCCAGCTGGGCTCCAGACTGCACTCCCCAGCCTGCAGGGGTGTGGGAGTTTTGGGGGTGGACTTGTAAGAAAGGCCTCAGGCATTGTTTTTGTTTTTTAATTAAGATTTAATTCACAAACCATAAAATTGACTCTCTTAAAGTATACAGCTCTGTGAGTTTCAGGATATTCACAGATTTGGGCAACCATCACCACTACCTAATTGCAGAACATTTTCATCATCTCAAAGTGCAATCCCATACTTACATTGCCCTAGGGCTATAGCCCCTGGCAGCCACTAATCTGCTTTCTGCCTCTATGGATTTACCTATTCTGGACACCTCATGTAAATGCAGTCACACACTATGTGCTCTTTTGTGTCTGGCTTCTCTCACTCAGGAATGTTTTCAAGGTGCATCCATGTTGTAGTGTGTGTGTCTGTACTTCATTCCTTTTTTTTTTTTTTTTGAGGTTTAATTCATATAACATTAAATTAACCATTTTAAAGTATACAGTTCAGTGGCATTTAGTACATTCACAATGTATAACCATCAACTCTGTCAAGTTCCAAAACATTTTCATCACTCCCAAAGGAAACCCCGTCACCATGAATCAGGCGCTCCCGTTACCCCTCCTCCAGCCCTGGGCAGCCACTAGCCAGGCTTCCGCCTCGATGGATTTACTGTTTTGGCTATTTCATGTAAATGGAATCATACATGTGACCTTTCATGTTTGGCTTCTTTCACTTAGCAAAATGTTTTCAAGATTCATCCATGTATCAGAACTTCATTATTTTTATGGCTGAATAATATTCCCTTGTATGGATGTACTGCAATTTGTTTATCCATTCATTCATTGATGGACATTGGTGTTGTTTCTACCTTTTGAGTGTTGTGAATAGAGCTGCTATGAACATTAGTATACAAATTTTTTTTTAAACACCTCTTTTTAATTCTTTTGTGTATATATTTAGGAGTGTAATTACTAGATCACATGGCAAGTCTATGTTTCACTTTTTGAGGAACTGACTGTTCCACAGCGCCTGCACCGTTTTACATTCCCATCAACAATGAACGAGCATTATAATTTCTCCCCATTCTCCTCAACACTTGTTATTTTCCAATTTTTCTATTTTGGCCATCCTTGTGGGCATTAAGTAGTATCTCATTGTGGTTTTGATTTGCATTTCTCTAATGACTAGTGATGTTAAGCATCTTTTCATGTGCTTGTTGGCCATTTGTATGTCTTCCTTGGAGAAATGCTGTTCAAGTCCTTTACCCGTATATAGATTGAGTTATCTTTGTTGTTGAGTTGTAATAGTTTTTTATATATTCTGGGTACTAGACCCTTATCAGATATATGATTTGCAAATATTTTCTCCCATTCTGTAGGTTTCTTTTCACTTTCTTGATAGTGTCTTTTGATTTACAAAATTTTTTAATTTTGACAAAATCCAAATTATTTTTTCTTTTGTTGCTTATGCTTTTGATGTCGTATCTAAGAAAGCATTGCCAAATTCAAGGTCATGAAGATTTACCCCTGTGTTTTCTTCAGTTTTATATTTTTAGCCTTATATTTATGTCTTTGATCCATTTTGAGTTGATTTTTGTATATGATGTGAGGTAGGGGTCCTACTTCATTCTTTTGCATTAGGATATCCAGTTGTCCAAGCACCATTTGTTGAAGAGACTGTTTTCTCCTCCACTGAATTGTCTTGACACTCTTATCAAAAATCCGTTGACCATAGATGTATGGGTTTATTTCTAGACTTGCAGTTCTATTCCATTAGTCTATATGTTTATTCTTATGCCAGGACCTCATTGTTTGATTCCTGTAGTTTTATAGTGTGTTTTGAAATTGGAAAGTGTGAGTCCTCCAACTTTGTTCTACTTTTTAAATATTGTTTTGGTTATTTGGGGTCTCTTGATATTCCATATGAATTTTAGGATCAACTTGTCAATTTTTGCTAAAAAGGCCATTGGGATTTGGATAGAGATTGCACTGAATCTGTAGATTGCTTTGGGGGTGTATTGGCATCTTAATAACGTTATGTCTCCAATCCATGAACACAGGATGTGTTTCCCTTTATTTAGGTCTTCTTTAATTTCTTTCAGCAATGTTTTGTAGTTATTTGTGTACAAGTCTTTCATCTCCTCAGTTAAATTTATTCCTAACTATTTTATTCTTTTTGATGCTATTGTAAATTAAATTTCTTTTAAAATTTCCTTTTGGAATCATTCATTGGTAGTATTTAGAAATATAACTGACTTTTGTGTCTTGATCTTGGAGCCTGCAAATTTGCTGAATTCGTTTATTAAATCTAGTCCTTTTTTGTGTATTCTTTGTGATTTTCTCTATATAAATCATGTCATCTGTGAATAGAGATAGTTTACTTCTTCCTTTCCAAGTTGCGTGCATTTTATTTCTTTTTCTTACCTAATTGCTCTGACTAGAACTTCCAGTAAAATGTTCAGTAGAAGTGGCAAAAACTGGCATCCTTGTTTTGTTCCTGAAGCTTTCAGTTTTTCACCGTTCAGTATGATGTTAGCTGTGGGTTTTTCACATATGACCTTTATCATGTTCAGGAAGTTTGCTCTATTCCTAGTTTATTGAATGATTTTATAATGAAAGGGTGTTGGATTTTGCCAAATGCTTTTCCTGCATCAATTAAGATGATCATGTGGTTTCCCCCTTCGTTCTATTAATGTAGTATGTAGTATGTTATATTGATTGATTTTCATATGTTGAACCACCCTTGCACTCATGGGATAAATCTCACTTGGTCATGATGGACAATTCTTGTAATATGCTGCTGGATTCAATTTGCTAGTATTTTGTTGAGAATATTTGCATATATATTCATAAAGGATATTGGTCTGTAGTTTCTTTTTCTTGTGGTGTCCTTGTCTGGGCTTTGGTGTCATGGTAATGTTAGTCTCATTGAATGAGTTAGGAAGTGTTCCTTCATCTTCTATTTTTTCGAAAAGTTCAAGAAGGATTGGTGTTAGTTTCTTCACATATTTTGTAGAATTCACCAGTGAAACCATCTGGTCCAAGGCCTTTCTTCATTGAGAGGTTTCTGCCTACTGATTCAATCTCTTCTCTTATTATGGGTCTGTTCAGATTTTCTATTTCTTCTTGAGTCAGTTTTGGTAGTTTGTGTGTTTCTAGGAATTTGTCCATTTCCTCTAGGTTGTCTAATTTCTTGCCATACGATTGTTCATAGTATTCCCTTAAAGTCCTTATTATTTCCATAAGGTCAGCTCTGTGGTAATGTCCCTACTTCATTGTCAATTTTGTTGATCTTTCAAAGAACTAACTTTTGGTTTTGTTGATTTTCTCTATTGTTTTTCTATTCCCTCGTTTGATTTTTTACATTCCTCTATTATTTCCTTCCTTCTTCTACCTTGGGGTTTAGTTTGCTCTTTTTCTAGTTCCTTAAGATGTAAGTTAGGTTATTGGTTTGAGATTTTTCTCCTTTAGTAACATAGGCGTTTCTAGCTATAAATTTCCTTCTGAGAATTGCTTTTGCTGCATCCCATGAGTTTTGGTATGTTGTGTTTTCATTTACATTCATCTCAAAATAATTTCTAATTTTCCTTGTGATTTCTTCTTTGATCCGTTGGTTAAGAGTATGTTGTTTAATTTCCACATATTTGTGAATTTTTCAGTTTTCCTGAAAACTGAATTGATTTCTAGCCGCATTCCATTGTGGCTGGAGAATATGTTTTTCATGATTTCAGTCTTTTCTAATTTATTGCAACTTATGTTTTGGCCTGACATATTGTCTATCCTGAAGACTGTTCTACATGCACTTGAGAGAAATGTGTATTCTGCTGTTGTTTGGGTGGATTATTCTGTATATGTCTGTTAGATTAGTTAATTTGTAGTGTTGTTCAAGGTCTCTCTTTTCTAATTGATCTTCTCTCTGATTGTTCTATCCATTAGTGAAAGTGGGGTATTGAAGTCTCCACCTGTTATTGTAGAACTGTCTATTTCTCCCACCAATTCTGTCAATTTTGCTTCATATATTTTGGGGCTCAGTTGTTAGGTCTGTGAATGTTTATTATTACTATATCTTCTTGAGAGATTTGACACTTACATCAATATATAATGTCCTTCTTTGACCCTTGTAACAAGTCTTGACTGAAAGGCTATTTGGTCTGACATTAGTGTAGCAACCTCAGCTCTTTTTGGGTTACTATTTGCATGGAATCTCTTTTTCCACCCTTTCACTATCCACCAATGTGTCCCTTTGGATCTAAAATTATCTTGTGAACAGCATATAGTTGGATCCTGTGTTTTTAATCCATTCTACCAATCTCTGCCTTTTAATTGGAGTTCAAATTAATTACTGATAAAGAAGGACTTCTACCATTATTCTGTTTGTTTTCTATATCTTGTCATATCTTTTTTGTTTCTTATTTCCTCCTTTTGTGTTTAATTGATTTTTATTACTGTACTATATTGATTCCCTTCTCATTTCCTGTTCTGTATATTTTTTAGTTATTTTCTGACCGGTTGCACTGGGGATTACAATTAACAACTTAAAATGATAACAATCTATTTTGAGTTAATACCAACTTAGCTTCAAGAGTGTACAAGAACTCTGTTCCTATACAGCTCTCTTCTTCCCCTTTAAGTTGTTATTGTCACAATTTACATCTTTATATATTGTATGATCACTAACAGAGATTTATAACTATTGTTTTATGCATTTGTCTTTTGTATAGGAAAATAGAAGTTATAAACCAAAACTACAATACCGGCTTTTAGATTTACCTGTGTAGTTACCTTTACCAGTGGTCTGTATTTCTTCTTATGGTTTAAGTTACTGGTTAGTGTCCTTTCATTTCAGCCCGAAGGACTCTGTTTTCTGTTTCTTGTAGGGTAAGTCTACTAGTGAGGAGCCCTCTCAGCATTTGTTTACCTGGGAATGTCTCCTTTATTTTTTGAAGGATAGTTTTGCCTGATATAAAATTCTTGGTTAACTGTTTTATTCTTTTAGCACTTTAAATATGTCATCCCACAGCCTCTTGGCCTCTAGGCTGTCTGAAAAGAATTCAGCTGTTAATCTTGTTGAAGATCCCTTATACTTGACATGTAGCTTCTCTCTTGCTGTTTACAAAATTCCCCCTTTGTATTTGTCCTTTGATATTTTGATGAAAATGTTTCTCAGCGTGGATCTTCTTGTGTTGATCCTACTTGGAGTTGTTCAGCCTCTTGAGTGTGTAGATTCATATCTCTTATCAAATTTGGGAAGTTTTCGTCTTGGATCCTGCAGCTGTAGTATATTAATTATAAACGATCTCAGCTGTGTCAACCCCTCCCCTATGCATGCTTTAGCCAAGGAATCTCCCCACTGGCTCCGGCAGGGGCTATCTCCATTCTACAGACAGGGAAACTGAGTCTCAAGGAGGCGCTTCACAGCCTCTCCATCCATTGGGTCCTTCTGTGAGATTGTTCATCACCACGATGTGCTGGCTGCTGGGCTAGAGCAACGGCCTAGGCCTGTGGGTGCCCCAGGGAGTCCACCCCCTTCATCCTCCCCCTGTCTCAGATGGCAGAGGCTAAGGTTGTTGTCTTTCTCTCTCCCACCCTCAACCCCTGGCAGCTCTGCCACCTCCCCACAATCTCCAGGAAGTGCAGGTCTCCATCATAAACAATTCCAGGTGTAACTACCTGTTTCAACAGCCTCATGTCCTCAAACGAATCCGGGAAGACATGATTTGTGCTGGCGCTGAGGAAGGCGGCATTGACTCCTGCAAAGTGAGTGTCCCTGGCCAAACCAGGGCCTTGCTGGAACCAGGCACCACCCTCCCAAGCCTGGGCCTGAGAGCAACCCGCAAGACCCCCACCAATCCACCCTCAGAGTTTATTCATGAGAAAATAATCCTAGCCCTTATTTATCCAGCCTGTAACACAAGCTTCTTGCTTTAAGTTAATTGTACCTCCTTTGATCCTCACGTGAAACCCAGGGGGTGGAGCCTGTTGCCCCTTTGCAGATGCAGAAACTGGGGCTTATTTGTTTCCAGGGGGAGGAGTAAGATTTGCACCCAGTCTGCCCAGCCCCACAGCCCCTCCTGCTCTCCCGGCCTCTCTGCTGGCCCCTCCGGCCCCACCCCAGGCCTGGCTCACTCATGCTGCTCTCCAGGGTGACTCAGGTGGACCCTTGACCTGTGAAAAGAATGGGCTGTGGATTCAGGTTGGAATCGTGAGCGGGGGAGTGGGCTGTGGGAGGCCCAACCAGCCCGGTATCTACACCAACGTCAGTAGGTACTTCAGCTGGATCCAGACGCTGATGGCCTGCAGCACACCCAAGCCGGACCCCACTCAGCTGCTGCTGCCCCTCGCTCTGCTCTGGGCTGCCCCACTCCTGCAGCTGGCTGTGTGCACCTGAGCCCGTGAGGGTGCAGTAGTTACCACAGCACCAGGCACATTCTCCCAGGACTGTGGGCACCCCAGTGGCAGGACTGCCTGCTGGGTCAGGCCCAGTCCCTTTCTGTCCCGTTCCTAATAAACACGTGTGCATGTTCAATTTGATGCTGTGCAGAGTATCTGTGGACCTGAGTGGCCTCACGGTCACCTAGGTCCTGGCCATCCCAGGACCCATCCCCGGCTCCTAAATCTTCCTCCACCATCTGCACTGTACAGGATTTGGTTGCAAACAGCAGAACCCTCTCGGGTCAGTTCAGTCAGAAAGATAGTTTAGGGAAGGACATTAGTAGCACCAGGTCCCTGGGGGCTAGGAGGACTGGAGTGGGGGTGCTGTGGAGGACAGCCCCGAGCGCCCCCAGGCTCAAGCTGGTGCTCCCCATCACACAGACGCCAGACGCTCCTAGTCTCACCACTGTCCCGCAGAGGCCAACCTGGGACCAGGAGTGGGGTGCGTGTAGTTTATTTGGGAGGTGATACAAAAGCCCCAGGGAGGAGTGGGGAAACTGAGGCAGGGAAGGAAGAAACCCGATGACGTTTGCCAAACGAGGAGGTTACCATTGTGGGCATCTGAGGCACAGTCCTGCTGGGCCCTCTGAGAACCCCAGGGCATGTGCCTCAGCATCGGCCCCCTGGAGGACAAGGACGCTGGGCATGGGCGGTTCTCCCCTGACCACCCATGGGTGGAGGGTGGTCATGGGGGCACAGATGGAGCACGCCCCCGGAGGGGGCTCAGTGCCTGGGGAGCTGCTGCAGCGCCCTCAGGTGGTCTGGGTGGACAGAGCAGCTCCAGCGTGTCTGGCCCCTGCACTGGGATCCCAGAACCCGGCCTCAGCGTGGCCAAGGGACCAGGCCAGCGGGACAGACTCAGGGGCAGCTCAGAGCTGCTCAGGCGGACCTGCATTTTCACAAGCTCCCCCAGTGCTGTGAGCACAGGAAGGTGTGAGAAGCTCTGGGGGGTCTGGATTCCTCCCCCCACCCCCCACAGCCCCCGCTATGGGGAGGCAGGTGGGAGAGTTTGGAGTGGGGGCCCTCCTCGGCTCTGCCCCACCCCGACAGCTGCACAGGTCTGTAGGGCACTGCACTTGGGTCATGCCCCGTGGCAACCCTGTGAGGGTTTCCTTTTCATAGTAAGGAAACTGAGGCTCAGCGAGGTCACATGACTGCCCGAGTCACCTAGCTCACAAGGGCCTGTGTCCACCTCTCACTGCGTGTCGACTTGTCGAGCCCTGACTCAGAGGGGCCAGCAGATCCCTGGGTGGCGGGGTCTTCTGAGAATCTGTGGGACTCTCCTGCATCGTTGAGATTTCCAGTACCACTGCTCACCCTCCCCAGGAGCTGAAACCTGAGGGTGGTCCCATCTCACATCCCCCAGAGGCCCTCCGAATTGACCCCACGCAGAGCACTCTCTGCCTGGTGTCCTATGTGTTGCTGGAGGACAGTGCTATTTAATAGGCATTAAATAGGCGGTCAAGCGCTTGGCCTCAGCCCGGCCGCCCTGCGACAAAGCCCTGTAGGACCGCCTGGCAGGGTTGGCACTGCCTCTCCTCTAGCAGCAGGCAGAGCAGCCTCTGGTGGCCCAGGGCCTGTGTGACGCACTGGTCCACAGGAACACCTTGGCACCTGCCTAGGCACACATCACCCACAGGGTCATGTTCGGGGCCACCTACCCAGAGCCTAAGAAGGACTCCCGCCAGGTGCCACAGCGTGCCCACTCCCCACGGTCTGGCTCACCCGAACAGCTTTGTCTCTCCCAGGCTGATGTGGATGACCCCGGGTCTCTCCCAGCATGATGTGGGGCTCTGGCTGCGGCCGTCCCAGAGGGCCAGGATCTGCCGCAACATGTTGCACACCAGCTGGACTCGGAAGAGGCTGCTGCTGTCTGGTCTCCCCAGGCCCCTCCCTGCCCCCCGCTGCTGGTTCTCCGGGTGCCCCTGGGTCTGGCCAAGGGCCGGCTGTGTATTTGTCAGAGAAGAGTCCTGTGCTGCGGACAGTGAGCCAGGCACTGCCACACTGAGACACACCTGGGCAGGGCCGCAGGCTGGGGGGCACCTTCCCCCCACCCTGTCAGACCGTGCTCTGGGGCCACTGGGGGCTGTTAATAGCGTCATTTTGTTTTCATCCTTGGCATTTACGGAAGTTGATTGTAAGTAACTGAATGCCCTGGAACTAGCATGAGTGAAGGAAAGTTGCGTCAGAGGGACAAAGGGCAGCCCAGGAGGGCGAGGATGAGGGACTAAGGGCAGCCCGGGAGGGCGAGGATGACTGGAATTAGGAGCTGCAACACCGCAGCACCCTCTTTCTCAGCCTGGAAGGTTCCAGGCTCTCAGGCCCGCTGAGAGTCCTCGCCTGTAGCCACAGCTATGATTGCTCCCTGCCTGGGCCCCAAGTGGTTCTCTCTCCCTCCTCCAGAGTAAAAATCCCAGGGGAGGATTCCGATCACTGGGTTTGGGTCATGTGTCACCCCTTGACCAATCACTGTGACCTCGGGGACATGGTAGGATGATGGCCTCAGTTGGGGTCATTTGCCCACTCCTGGGCCTGGGGGCAGGTTAGGCACCAGACAAGGTGGGCTGACTCAGCCCTGGCCCTGAGAAGGGTGGCTGTGAGCCAGGCAGCCTCCCGGGGCAAGTAGGTGACATTTGCCCAGGGGCCATTTCTGCAGAGGGACTCAAGAGTGAGGCTGCAGGGGCTATGGGCTCAGCAGGGGTCTGCGCCTCAGTTTCTCAGTCTGAGACAGGAGTTGGGTTTGGGGGCCCTTTCCAGGGTTCCCTTCCTACTCCCCCCAAGGTTCGACTGTTCATTATTCAGCCAGTTCCGGACCCTCCCCGACACGAGCCAGTTTCTCAGTGAGCATCGTTTCCTTGTCCATGTCCCCAGGTATCCTCTAGCCTTCCCCCTTCACCCCAATTCCAACGGGCAGAGACCGAGGTCCCCTGCTGAACAGGGCGCCCAGTCTTCCAGCCAGCTCCCCTCTGAAGTTTCACCATGTCCCCAGAGATGGCTGTATGTTCCCAGAGTCCCTTGTCACTCTCACTCCCACCAGCCTCTCCAGCTGCCCCCAACTCTGCACCAAGGGGAACACTGCCCTCCTGACCCCACCCCGGCCGGCCGAGCCGTCTGAGGGCGGCTGAGCTGGGGTGATGAGGTCAGCAGCTGCAGGGAGAACGGGAGGGCTGGCGTCTTTCATCCTCGTGGCACGTCTGTGGCGTGGACATGAGCCAGGCACGGCTCCGAGCCCTGCGCTGGAGAGCTGGCTCACCCACTAGTCTTCACAGCAGCCCACGAGGCGGCCTTCACAGAAGAAGAGGCTCCCCCAAGCTCTCAGAGCTGGAGGGAGGGCGCACCATAGCCAACTCCAGAGACCTCGAGCGTGGGCTCCGGGTGGTCCTGGGGCCTGGACGGCAGAGGTCAGGCCTGAGGCTGCCCACCCTCCACTCCGCTGGACCTGGGGCCCGGCCGCCACCAGGTCCCCTCTTTCGGATCCCTCGCACTCACCCCCAGCCTGCTGCCCTGCTCACCCTTTCCACTCACCCCCAGATACTCAGTGCACACTCTACGCTGGGCACTGTTCTGGCCACTGGGGACTGTTATGGACTGAATGTCTGTGTCCTCTCCAAAATTCCCATGTTGAGGTCCTAAGCTCCAATGTGACTGTATTTGGAGATAGACCCTTTATTAAGGTGAAATGAGGTCATGAGGGTGGGGCTCTGATCCTGTAGGATTAGTGTCCTTATAGAAGAGACTCCAGGGAGCGCTCTCTCCCTCAGCCCCCCACCCCCACAGGCACAAAGAAGAGGCCCTGTGAGCACCCAGCGAGAGGGCAGCTGCCTACAAGCCAAGAGGAGGTCTCAGAACAAAACCCACCTTGCCAGTACCTTGCTCTTGGCCTTTTCAGCCTGCAGAACTGTGAGAAATAAATCTCTGTTGTTTAAGCTGCCCAGACTGTGGTATTCTGTTCTGGCAGCCTGAGCTGACTAAGACAGGGACAGAGACCCAGATCCTGCCTCACGGAGGGGAGACAAACAGACGAGAATCAAGCCTCCTCCATTGCACGTCAACTCACACTGTGATGTGGCCAGGGAGGAGGTATGGTGGGCAGGAAGGCCCCCGAGAGGGGATGGAGTGGAGGGCTGCGGGATGAGGAGGACTTGACTAGGTAGACAGAGGCTCGAGAGCCTTCTGGGTGGTGGGCCTGGTCCAGGTGCAGCCCTCCACTGAGTCCTGTGCCCAGCATCTCCCAGCCTCACCGAGATCAGCAACCTCGCTGTCCTGGCCACCCCAAATTGAAGAGTAGGCTGTTTCCCAAGCTCAGGTCTGCTTCTGCCTCACAAGGGGTGCTGCCAGCTTTGAACCAGCCATTCCCCACTTTGAGTTCCTGCAAACCCGAGTGGGGCTTGGCCAGGCCTGGGGACTGGGCTCCACATGGGGCTGGCCGAGCTGGGATTTCTGGACAGAACAATAGCGCTCAGAGCCCCGGCAGCCAGCACTGCAAGGAGCCCGGAGCCAGGATCGGGTTCAGAGATGAGCTGCCAAGGATCCTCCGGAGCTTCCTGGCCTGACAGCAGCCCCCCGCCTCCCACTCACCTGACAGTGCCCAGGCTCCCGCCCCCAGTTCTCAGTATCTTGGCCCAAGCCAGGCTTCCTTTGAGAAATCCAGGTGTCCCCTCCCTGCCACCTCGGAAGCACTGCTCAAAGCATCCTTGTTCCAGGCTGGACTGGTAAAGCTGCAGCCCCGCCCTGGCCTCCTTAATTACCCCCTGGCTTGGCCCCCGTCGCCTCCTGGCCCTTTAAGCCCCCAGGTCCTCCCCTAGCCCAGTCAGCAGGGAGGGCACCGGCTGCGCTGAGAGAGTGAGAGCAGGGTCCAGGGGCTGCCAGGGCGGGTGTGGGGCAATGGAAATAGAGGCTGGGGCAGGGGACGGGCTCCAGGGCTCATGTGGAGGCCTAGGGAGCCCAAATCTCGCAGGGGCTGGGGAGGGTGGGGGTGGTCCCCAGGGCCTGGGCAGAGGGAAGTGTATAGAGCCTGGACCATGGGGATAGGTCGGGGACCAACCAGGGACTGAGGGAAGACAGAAGGGCCTCTGGGGGCTAGTGCCAGGGGCTAGGACCCTCCCCTTCTCTCCCTGCAGGCTCTGACCAGAGTCCTAGCCCTGGGCACTGCCATCCTTACCTGGCCCAGCCCTGAAGACAGAATGAGGAGGGCTTCCTGCCTCCAGGTCCTGCTCCCACTGCTGCTGTGTGAGTAGGGGCAGGGGCTAGGGGTGTTGACCACAGCGACCTTGGATCCCATGTCCCATCTCACCCCTCTCTGGCCGGGTTCCCCTAGAGCACTCTAGAGCATTCTAATCTTGGGTTTAAGTTCTGTCACCGCCCTTGGGCTCTCCAAACCTGCATGTACTCATCTGCGTAATGGGTATAGTCCCCACCTCACAGCGTTCCGGGGAGGGTTAAATGCTGTAACTGATTGCACAAAAGTCTGGCACCAGGTCAGTGCGACAAGTATGTTGCATTCCCCTTCCTAATCTCTGATCATTCCCCTTCCTAATCTCTGATCTTCCCCCCTCACCCCGTTATCTGACACTAAATCCATAATCTAGTCCCTTCCCTGCTTCCTCCTCCAGGCGCTGCTGGGACACTGGAGTCTGCAGGTAAGGAAGCCTCAGAGTCCCCCAGCGCCAATGCCTCCTTGGCTTTGGCCTTGTGTCTCCTCGTCCCCACTCGCCTCCCAGGCCCCCAGTTCTCGGCCCACCCTCGCCCTCCCCTTGTCCTCTCGCAGCCTGCGGGCAGCCTCGCGTGTCCAGTCGGATCGTGGGGGGCCAGGACGCCCGCGACGGGGAGTGGCCGTGGCAGGCGAGCATCCAGCACCGCGGGGCGCACGTGTGCGGGGATTCCCTCATCGCCCCGAAGTGGGTACTGACGGCGGCGCACTGCTTCCCGAGGTCAGCGAGCAGCCAGAGGCCAGCCTCGGGCGGGGGCGCTCTCCTGCTCCCCGAGGGCTCTCGCGCGGGGGCGCCACCTGGCGGCGGCGCGGGGACTGTGCGGCAGGGACTGCGGCCCTACGGCGGCGACGCGGGGCGGCGGGGCGCTGTAAGAGGCCCTGGCCCTGTCTCGCAGGCTGGTGCTGCCATCTGAGTACCGCGTGCGCCTGGGGGCGCTGCACCTGGGTCCTGCCTCGCCCCGCGCCCTCTCGGCCACCGTGCGGAGGGTACTGCTGCCCCCCGACTACTCCGAGGACGGGGGCCGCGGCGACCTGGCGCTGCTGCAGCTGCGCCGCCCGGTGCCCCTGAGCGCCCGAGTCCAGCCCGTCTGCCTGCCCGAGCCCGGGCCCCCCCCCCCCCCCCCCCGGCACACCGTGCTGGGTCACTGGCTGGGGCAGTCTCCACCCGGGAGGTGAGGCAGAGAGGGGGCACGGGGGCATTGTGGGAGGGAAAAGAGATCCCCCTGCACCTCCCTGTGACCGGGAATCCCAGCCCCCAACTGCCCCAATCTGGGGGCCCAGCGCGACCACCAGGGACCCGAACCTCCTCCCAGTCAGGCTGGGGAGTCCTGGCCTGGCAGGTCAGACTTTCGAGTAGGCTTCTCCACGATCCCTGCTTTCCACTTCACCCTCTCCCAGCTCTCAAAAGTCTCCCTTCTCCCCCCAGTGCCACTCCCAGAGTGGCGAACTTTGCAGGGAGTCAGAGTGCCCCTGCTGGATGCACGCACCTGTGACCGCCTCTACCACGTGGGCACCAGTGTGCCCCGCACTGAGCGCATAGTGCTGCCCAGGAACCTGTGCGCCGGCTACATCGAGGGCCACAAGGATGCCTGCCAGGTTTGGAAAGCTGCCTGGACCCTCCAGAGTTCACACCCCTGTGCCCAGCACCCTACCTCCCTAGAACCCAGGACCCAGGAGATACCACCTCCAGGCTCAGCGTCCTGGCCCCTAACCCAGAGGCACCGCCTGGGGGACTGCCATCTGAAGTCCCCGGAGGGCTGGCACCTAAGCTCGCCTTTCTCCTGCAGGGTGACTCTGGGGGACCACTGACCTGTGTGAAGTCTGGGCGCTGGGTCCTGGTGGGTGTGGTGAGCTGGGGAAAGGGCTGTGCCCTGCCCAACCGTCCTGGTGTTTATACCAACGTGGCCACTTACAGCCCCTGGATTCAGGTTCGCCTCAGCCTCTGATGTAGTGACACTGGCCTGGAGCCAGACGCTGGGGTCCCTCAGCCAGCTGGTTCATCTCAGGACCTGCACATCGCCCCCACCCTGCCCCTTCTGACTTGAGGCTCAGAGGCCTCATAAAGCTAAGGGGCCAGCCGTCCATCCATCCATCCTTTCCCTCTTCCTTGGGGCTCACAAAACCCCACCTGCCTATCCTCCTCCAGGAGCCTCCCATGTGTCTGGGGGTCTCAGGCTCCCTCCCTCCCTCCCTCCCCTTCCTGTCCATACTTAATCATTCTCAGCTCCGGCTGGGGCTGGGCCTGGGCACCCAGAGACACCCGAGTGAGCTGGTGCTCGGTCTGGCCTGCGTGCCCTCTTCTTCTGGAGGAAGTCAGCGAGATGGGAAGTGTGAGAGGGACTCAACACCAAGGAGATGATTCTTCATTGCTAGCTTTGAAGATGGAGCAGGCCACGTGGCAACGGACCGTGTGCAGCCTCCAGGAGCTGAGGGCAGTTCCAGCTGACAGCCCAGGGGAGGGAAACCTCAGTGCTACAACCGCACGGAACTGCTCCCGGCCAACAACCTGACCAAGCAGGGAAGGGAATTCTTCCCCCAGGCTCCAGCTGAGAGCCCCGCTAGGCCGAGCCCTTGATTTCAGCCTGGTAAGACCCTGAGCAGAGCGCCCAGCTGAGCCCCCAGACTTCTGGCCCATAGAGCTATGGTTTAATAAATTTATGTTGTTTTAAGCTGCTATGTTTGTAGTCATTTGTTGCATAGCAATCGAAAACGAATATAGATTTTGCCCCACTGCGATGGAGGTGCCTCCAGTAGTGGGGTGGGCCGACCAGGCCTGGCCTTCCCATGCACTCGAAGAGGCGCAGGAGTCTGGGGCAGCTGGCATTGTGCCCTCTGTCCAGAGGGGCCAGGAGCCCCCAGGCAGGCCTGGCCACAGCTTCTGCTGTCCTTGTTCTGTCATCACCCCCATCCATGCCCGGGGGAGTGTGGGGCTGTGTCCTAGCCTTGGCCAGGTCCCCAAGCCCAGAACTCCCACACACCTGCATCTGGAGACCAGCCTAGGCCCTTTGCAGCTCCCTGCCCACCCTCGTGTGCCTGGGACCTGGTGTCTTGTCCCCTCCCTGCCATCTTCTCGTCCCCAGGGTGAGGACCACCCGTTCCAATAGATGGAGCTTGGTTTCCAGAACTGCAGAAGGAGCAAGAAACTGAACGAGACCTGGAAAATTCAAAGCCTCATCTTTGGAGCTGACAGGGCAGTGGGTGAAGAGGAACGGGGAGGCCATCACCGCAGGCACAGCCAGCAGGGCAGGCCCGAGTGCAGTTGACCCACACAGGCCCGAGCCTCAACTCCTTCGCATCTTTTCTCCCAGGGGAGAGAGTGGCTACACCACTGGTCGCTGCAGGGCCAGGCCAGACAGGGTGGGTCTGTGGACAGAGGCAGTGAGAGAGCTCCAGGCTGCTCTCTCCCCCAGGCTGAGGGCCATCCATCTGGGGTATAGCTTGGCCGCCCCCGGGGGGGGTCATCGGGGACCAGGGTGCCCAGAATGGGGCATGGCTGTGGTGGGCCAGCCTACAAAAAGCTCTGGGCACATCTGCGGTGGGACCCTATCAGCCCCTGCTGGGTGATACCAGCTGTCCTTATGTTGCTCCCTCAGCCTGGGGCCAGCCAAGGGACCACCAAGATGCCGTCCAAAGCACTGACACGGGAACAAGCCAGTGGCTGGGAGCCAGGCTGCCTTGACCACAAACCTGCTGTGATTTGAGTAATGGGTCCCCATTCAGAGAGCCCGGTGTTTCTGAAGCATAACCTGGGAGCTAAGCAAGAGCATCCTAGGAGTGGGAGGGGCAGGAGGCGCAGGAGTTGGGCCTGGAAGGGAAGGGTCAGCGAATGAGAAGAAACCAGCTACTCCTTGTCAAGGCCTCACCCGACACCCGGAGGGCTTCATTGCACCATCTCACGGGATTCTCACCTGACCTCTGGGAGGTGGGTTTTCCCCATCTGTCAGATTCGAAAACTGAGGCCCACAGACACACAGCTGGTACAGGGCAGACGGGGATTTGATCCCAGCTGGGTGGGAATGGTAGAGGGAGGACCACCCCTTTTGCTTTCTCCACTTCCTCCCACATCAACAGTACAGCCTCCCAGCCCCCTCCCCTCAGCCCATTGCTGGTGTGGCAGCCTCATGGGGCTGGGCAAATCACAGCTCTTCTCTGCCCTGTGCTGCTGTGTCCCGTCTGTCAGCAAAGTCAGTGGAGGGGGGACCGGGCCCTGCATCAGCCGCATCCTCCCCTGGCCTCACCTGCCAGGTGACAGGCTGGGAGACTGTGGAGCCCGGAGGGGCACACCTGGGGCGGCCAGGGCGGTCCTGGGAACTCCCAAGCACAGGGCATGCTGGGCTCCTGTCCAAGGCAGGCATTTCCTAGCCGCCCACCTGCTCTGGTTGGTAGTGCTGCAACCGGATGGCCTCGTCTCTCCCAAGAGTACCAACTTGACCTCAGTTTCCCCACACTGTAACCTGAACTGGTAACACTCAACTATGGTGGCTGCTGAGAGAGTCAAGATTATGGTTAAGGCCATCATTGTTCTGCCCACTGGAAACGTAGGCTGTGCCAGGCATGGGTGTGCTCTCAGTTGATCAGAGAACACCCATGAGATGTTCTCATTTCCCATTTCATGAATGGGGAAGCAGGCCCAGCGAGGTTAGGTGACATGCCCCAAGGTGCACAGCAGGTAAGAAGTGGAGCTGGATTTGAACGTGGGCGACTGACTCAAATTCCACAGAGTTATGTCACTTCCCTTATGGAGATGAAAATAGCTGTAAAACACTCTACAAATGAGAGACACGCTAATAACTAGTGGTCATCGATAATTGCTATTTATTAATCAATGCTTAAAAAAAAATAAAGTGGACAGGAAGGGAAGGCCCACCAGGTGAGGCCCTACAGGCTTAGTCCGGAGGCCGGCAAAGGGTCTCTGCTGTGAGCATCGGGTGAGTGAAGCAAGGGGGCAGAAACGGCCCAGGAGGCCTTCGTGTCCAGAGAAGCAAGAGCAGCCGGCCAGCCGGCTCACTCACCATCGTGAGCCTCCCGTTCTGTCTGTCATGCCCCCAGGAGGAGGACCTGCACCCAGTGAGACCACAGGGCCGGGGACGCGGGGGAGGGGTTGGGGGGGTCAGCCCTGCTCCCCCTCAAACCCTTCCTCACCCCATTCCCACTGCAGGCGTCAGTGCACTGAACGACATGGAGGCCTGGAATCACTCCTGCAACAGACACAAGTGGACAGCACCATGGGTGCTCAGAGACCCCCTCTGAGGGGAAAGACTCACACCAGGTAGGCCCTGCCCTCCTCGCCACCTCCCCCAGGGCTGGGTGAGCTCTGACCACCGAGACAGCCGTAATCGCGCACCAGTCACCACCCGAAGCCTGGCACTCCACTCTCCCTGCATCAGCTCATTCAGGCTCTGAAATGCCCCACGGGGGCCAACTGTATATTCCCCTCCACAGATGGAAACAGGCAAGAGGCTCGGTGCCTTGCCCAAGACCACAGTTAAGAAGCTGGGGCTTGTGCCAAGGGGTGTGCTAGGTGGCATAGTGGTCAAGTGCGCAGGCTCCACTGTGGTGGCCCGGGGCTAGCAGGTTCAGATTCTGGGCGCGCAACGACACACCACTTGGCAAGCCATGCTGTGGTGGCATCCCATATAAAGAAGAGGAAGATGGGCATGGATGTTAGCCCAAGGCCGATCTTCCTCAGCGAAAAAAAGGAGGAGGATTGGCGTCGGATATCAGCTCACGGCTAATCTTCCTCACACACACACAAAAAAGCAGCAGCAGCTGTGGCTTGAACCCAAGTGGTCTGCAGGAGGGTGGGTGGGAACACGCACTGTCCTTGGAGGGATGGGGTGCCCCATCCCCCACAGAGTGACTCCTGGTGGGCATCCTGAGCTGAGGCACTAGCCAGGGCAGCCCCCACCAGCCAGGGGCTCTACATGCTGGTCTCCAGTAGAGCAGATTCTGGATGACGTGCCCAGGCCACAGCTGGGCCAGAACATCACTGGTGGAGAGGAGGCTCCTCCCGTCCCCGCAGCCCTAGACTCACTCTTCACCTGCCTCATTCTCGGAGATCTGCTGGCTGCCTCAGAACCTCCTTGGCCCCCACGGTCCACATCCTCCCTCCCCTCGCTCTCCCAGCAGCACAGGGTCTAACGCCTCCAACTCTGTGCACACAGATGCTGCGATTAAGAAGGAACCTTCAGGGCCGGCCCCTTGGCTTAGCGGTTAAGTGTGCGCGCTCCGCTGCTGGCGGCCTGGGTTGGATCCTGGGCGCGCACCGACGCGCTGCTTCTCCGGCCATGCTGAGGCCGCGTCCCACATGCAGCGGCTGGAAGGATGTGCAGCTTGACACACAACTATCTACTGGGGCTTTGGGGAAATAAATAAATAAATAAAATTATGAAAAAAAAAAAAGAAGGAACCTTCAGTCTGGGCCAAGGACTCACCCCACCAGTTACCTGATCACCGCTTCCTTCTCAGGGAATGAAGCCCAGGCCAAGGTCAGCCAGGGACTGGGGTGCTGGGAGGGAGCCAGGGCTGCCCTGGGCTCAGGGTGAGGGCTGCCTTGGGGTGCGGGGAGGGGAGGGTCACAGGAGAGGAAGGGACTTCAGAAAGCTACTGAGGAGCCAGAGACTAGAAGTCAACAATAACTACAGTTATGGCTCAGGAAAGGTCTAGTGAGTGCTAACTCTTGGGGGGACTCTACAAACTTCACAAACGGTTATTCTCCCATCCTATAGAGAAGGAAACTGGGCCTTGGCGAGGTGAACTGCTCAAAGCTGCACAGTCAGCGCCAGAGCAAGACTTTGAACTCTGGCTGGTCTGAGCATAGAGCCTGCGCGGTTGGCCACCGGCTTGATTCAGGGCCAAGGCAAGAGCATCTTCAGACTCCGCCCACCTCAAGAATTCTCACATTGCAGACCCAACAGGTGCGGAGCCGTCTGGCCTCCAGAGCCACCCACTGGCCGTCTCGCGCTGGATGCCATGCACGCCTTCTCTGACACTCGCCGGCAATGACCCGGCCGCGGCTCTCCCTCTCCCGGGGAGTGGTTAGGTGACAGACAAGCCTCCTTCGCTCGTTCTAGCCTAACTGCAATTTGGGGCGACGCAGGACGGTGTCCAGCACCCAAGAAGGAAGGCCTAGGCTGTCGGTAGGGATGCTCCCGTAGGAGGGCGGCGAGCCAGGCAAATCAAGCCTACAGGCCCTTCCGGAGACCGAGTGGACCCAGGCAGGGGGCGGGCGGGTGCCCAAGGTCCCTGGGGCCAGCGGGCTCCCATTTCCTCCTCCTGGGGAGCACGGGCAATAACTCCGGCCACGCCCGCTGCTGCTTCCCAGGAAGTTCGCCCGTCCTACTCCCTAACCCCAACAGCAACTTCCTGGGGTCCTTACCCGCCGTAAAGCCCCTCCGAACTGGATCAAACAATCCCGACGTCCAAGGCTGGGGCGGGGACACGGGGACAGTCCTCCGCTACGGTGGCCGGGAAGTCCAGAACTTAAAACCTCCTCAAAATGGCCGCCGAGGAGCCCCGCAATTGTGTCAGAAACCCCAATATGGCAGCCCCGGCCTCGCTGAGATGTGACTGCCGCATCTCATGGCCAAGACGCACATGCATTCACTCTCCTTGGGATGTGGGAGTGCCCTACGCTCGCGAAGGCAGCCGCGGACATCCCCAAAAAAGGCAGGGCCTGCGCCGAGCCCTCCCCTGATGCATCAGCACGGAGACCTCGCTTCTGCCACTGCCAAGATGGCGCCATCGCCTCCTGCATCCCTCCCATGCTCGGCGCCTGCCCCTCTCCCACCACCTCGGCCACTCCGGCAACCGGCGCCGAGATGGCGGCCAGACACTTGGCCCCAGCGACCCGTTTGCTGATCACTTAAAATGGCGGCCGCGGGGCGGGGCCGCGGGGCGGGGCGAGGCGAGGCCGCCGGGCGCGGGGCAGCCTGGGGGCCGGCGCGCGGGCTGCCGGGAACGCGGCGGAGCGCGGCCGCGCCGGCGCGTCGAGGGGAGAGGCAGCCGCCGCGATGGTGAGCGGGCGCGGGGAGGGGCGGCGGGCCGGGCCGGGGGCGGCGGGCCGCGCGGGGGGGCCTGGGCCCCGCGCTCACGCCGGCCTGCCGCCCCCAGGACGTGTTCCTCATGATCCGGCGCCACAAGACCACGATCTTCACGGACGCCAAGGAGTCGAGCACGGTGTTCGAGCTGAAGCGCATCGTCGAGGGCATCCTCAAGCGGCCTCCCGACGAGCAGCGGCTGTACAAGGTGCGGCCCGCCGGTCCTGGCGGGCGGGCGGGCGGGGGCCGGGCCGGGGGCCGGCGCTGCCGGGAACCGCCGCCGCGGCCCGGCCGTGGGCCCTCGGCCGCGCCGCTGATGTAAACAGTGGCCGGGCCTCCCCCGCGCGGGCCGTCGCTCGGACTCGGGGAGGTGAGGCCCCGAGAGCGCTCGTTGCACGGGGATCTCGAGGAAGACCGGCTCTAAGGTCGCGCGCCCGGCCCCGCGCTCAGCGCCGAGGGCCAGCGTCACATCTGAGCCCTACAACGGTCCCACCCGCGACATGCTGGCTGCTGGCAGCCATGCTCTGCGGCTGAGGACACTGAGGCTCGGCGAGGTGGCCACTTAGCAGGTCCAAGGTCATTGGCAGAGCCAGAATTTGAACCCCAATGCCTTTAAGCCTCTACAGGCCCAGTAAAATTACGCTGCCCCCCAACTGCTTCTTAATACAGAGAAATGGAGGGTGTCCAGATGAGTCGGGTCCCACTAGTTCTTCACCAAAGAACTGTTTACCCTTTGACATCCTGCGGATGTTCTGAGAGCTTGTCCCCACCCCCCTTCCCCCTGCAGTTATTATATAATAATAACAATAATAACCAACTGCAGTTATTCAGCAAGGATGGCTTGTGGTTTTCATTGGGGAATCTGGTGTGTGGGTGCCTGATGAAAGTCTCTGGCAGCATCCAGACGTCCTTGCCGGAAGTGTGTTGATGTGTTTCTGCCTGGAAACTGGCCTTTGGCTGCAGGCTGAGCCTCCACTCCCTTAGTCTCTAAAGGTCTTTCCTCCCTAATACCTGCTGGGGCTTCCCTGATAAGGACCCTTCCTGCTGCCTATGCTCTTTCCACATGCTGTACTTGGTGCTTTTTGTGCCTCTGTCACTTATTGAAACCTCCTGGCTGCCCTATGAGTTGGGAATTCCAGTAATTCCTATTTTACAGATAAAGAAACTTCACATCAAAAAGATCAACCACTTGGTCCAAGGTGGCAGAGCTGGGATTCAAACCAGGTCTGCCTGTGGCCAGACTGGGTCACTGGCTCTTAAAATTAGATTCACCTGGAGTTTGGGGACAAAAAAGATTCCAGAGCCCTACGCTGGGAGGTTCTGATTTGGAAAGTCTTGGGTGTAGCCCTGGAAACTGTGTTTGATCTCCTCTAGGGTGTCCTGGGCCCTGCTCGGGGCTGTTTCTCTTCCCTCTTCTGACTTCCAGTGTAGTTGCTGACCAGGGAAGTCTTTGGACTTGCCCCTCCTGGGTCCTCTCGTGAGACCCTGCCTGCCTCTCTCCTCAGGATGACCAGCTCCTGGATGATGGCAAGACCCTGGGCGAGTGTGGCTTCACTAGTCAGACAGCACGGCCGCAGGCCCCAGCCACTGTGGGGCTGGCCTTCCGGGCAGGTGAGAAGGGCAGCCAGGCTGGGTGGAAACAGCCAAAGAATGGGGTTGTCAGGGAGTCTGCAGTTCTTCAAAGTCTCCAGGACAATGTCTTCCCAGTCCACAAAGCACAGGCAATGTGCTGTGACAGTGTATTTGTTTCTCCATAAAAAAGATGAGAAGCAAATGAGATGCTTGTAGAAATTGAAGCCTATTTCATGAAAGATTCAAAGATTCCTAGTCATGATACCAGCTTACGTTTACAGAGGGCTTGTTGAGTACCTGGCCCTGCACTCGGCATTTGACTTCTGTTGGCCCATCTCATCCTCTCAGTAGCTCTGGGAGGTAAGCACTGCCATGCCCATTTTGGAGACGTGGACTCCGAGGCTTGCTGGAAGTCACGTGGGGAGCCACGGTTCTGATGCAGACTGCCAGGACCTTGCCTGAGCTGGGCACCATGCCAGGCACTGTCTTTACAGTACATCACTTAATCCCCCAGTGTCCCTGTGCATGCCAGACTTGTATTATATGCCCATTTTGAGGAATAGTAAACAGCCTGCAGAGGTTAGGTCACTTGCTGGGACTGCAGATCCAAGATTCACATCCAGCCCCTGCCTGCCCCAGAGCGTGTACTCTCGTCAACCACATATCCCCCTGCCCAAAGTTTAGAAGCCTAAGGGATGGGGGTGGTTTACTTCCCTCCAATGTACCTCTTTCCCCCAAGAAAAAGAGAGGAAATGTGAGTTTTATTCTTTGTCTCTGGAAACTTAAATAGCTGTCGTAGGGTATTTTATAGCTTTGGACCCAGGGGCTGTGCGGATGGCTGGGTAAACTTGAGTGAAGTTACAAGGATTATTTTTCTGGCTTCTTGTAAGAAAACGTAGTGAGGGCTGAGGAGGGAGCGAATAGCCTTAGCCACACTTTTCAGTTTCATAAGGATAACTGTGCGAAGCCTCAGCAGCTGTGTCTTCGGGTGGACTGGAGTTCCTGTCCCCATAAAGGGGTGATACTAGGACCAGCCCCACACGAGTCAGTGTGAGCCCCCACGCATCCTAGGCCAGAGCCTTTGAGTGGTCAGCAAATGGAAATCTTAGGGGCCTTTATGTGGGTTGCTTCTGACCCTCATGTGACACCGCAGCGGGTGCCGGGCTGGTGCAGACTTTTATCAGGCCCTGTACAGGGAGGCCCTTCTGAAGGGAGCAGGTGAGGGCTGAGAGCTCCTCTGCTGGTCCACTTGCTACGCTAAGGCCAGGCTGTATTCTCCCAGAGGAAGTGTCCCATTCTTTGATTGGAACAAAGGCACCCTGTAGGCTTGCAGCGACTCTTGGAAGATGTTGCTAGACCTATTTTGCAGATGAAGAAATCATGACACCAAGAGGTGATTTGTGTTTCCCCATGACTCCCAGTATGACGTTGAATGAGGTGGTGGCTGTGGACCCCGGTGGCATCACCCCTCAGGCAGGTGATTGCTGTCTCGCTAGAGGCTTTTCACTTCCCCCACAGGCTACTTTCACTTACAGAAACACACTTCTAAGTGGACCTGTTTCCCAGGTAGTAGTTTCCTGGTGCAGCTGGAGGAGGTGTGAGACACGGGTATGTCTCCCCACCCCCAAACTAGCTTCAGTTAGGGAGATGACAGTGTCAAATCAACTGTTAAATGGCATCATCCAGACTTTATTTCCAAAGAATGGGAAAAGTGATGAAGGCAAGAATTGTCACTGCAGATATGTGGCTTGGAAGATGAATTAGTTCTTGGTGTCTTAACTTCAGCACTACTGACATTTGGGGCTGGAGAATTCACGTGTGGGGTTGTCTCATGCCTTGTAGGATCTTTAGCAGCATCTCTGGCCACTACCAGAGGTGGCCATCTACCCACTAAATGCCGGTTGCAGCCACCTACACCCACCCCCAAGTTGACAACCAGAACTGTTGCCAGACATGGCCAGCTTTCCTTGGGGGACCTAATCAGTTGAGAACCCTGAGCCAAGTGGAGAGAATAGTCTCCCAGGTAGAAGAAAGCACAGGAGAAAAGTTGTCAAGTAGGGTTCATTTGTTCTGTGCTGGGGCTGCTGTTGTAGTGGGGAGAGCAGCTGGTCAAAAGAAGCAAAGGGCCATTTGGGCTAGTAGTCAGTGCTCCCCAGGCAATGCACAGGGCATTGGGATGGAGTGATTGTTTATATGGTGTGGCTGGGGAAACCCTGAATGCCATTCTGAGTGGCAGGCTAGGGATCAGCAAGTGCAAAGGCCCTGAGGCAGGAAAGAGCTTGATGTGAGAACCCTGGGGAGCACAGGAGACAGGTGGAGACATAATGGTGAGGACTTGAGATTTTATTCAGAGTGTGACAGGAAGCTCAAGTTTTAAGCAGGGGAGGAATAGAATCTGGTTTGACTTTGAAAAATCACTTAGTAGGAAGGGAACGTGAAGGGAACAAGGAGATGGGTGAGGTTCTGGGTGAGGAGTGATGGTGGCTATGGAGCCAGCAACAGGTAGGTGGATGCAGGTCAGCCCACAGGCTCAGTGATGGATGTGGAGGGATGGCCAGCCTCGGGGAGGGGAGTGGGGTCAGGTTGCGCCTGGAGGAGGGGGAGACATTCCGGTACGGCCATGGAGTCCAGGCAGTTGGATGCAGGGAGGTCAGGGCAGTGGAGGAGACTCACTTTTTGGGGGCAAGTGTTTGCTCGGAGGCCCCCAGAAGCTAGAGGTGGCTACCTGTTCCAGCTCTCCCCACTCCTCTCCACCAGATGAGGCTTTTGAGGCCCTGCGCATTGAGCCCTTCTCTAGCCCGCCGGAGCTGCCTGATGTGATGAAGCCACAGGACTCAGGAAGCAGCGCCAATGAACAAGCCGTGCAGTGAGAAGGCCCCTGGGCCCACCCCAGTGCCCCATTCTCCCCAATAAAAGAGATTTGGGTGTTCGCCTTGTTGCTGCCTCTTTCTGCACACCGTCTCCGGACTCCAGGAATCATCCTCACTGGGATGGGGTCCACTCCCCTCAAGGCTCCTCCTCTTCTTGCTTGCCAGGCTGGCCTGCTCAACCATAGGCTCTCTGGGCCCAGCTGTCCACCCCCGGCCCAGCCCATCCCACCCGACTCCTCAAAGGCCATGTGGAGAGGACTGGGAGGAACCCAGAGCCCAGGGTCAACCTTCTGCTCGGCCTGTGGACAAAAGGTTTGAGGCTTTGTTCCTTACGAGTGCCCCCCTCCCAGCATGCCTGTCCCCAGGCAGGCCAGCGCCTCTTGTCCTGCTCAGAGGCTTCTGGGTGGAGGAACAGAGGCCAGGAGCAGAAGTGTAAGCTGGAGCCAGTGTGTTGGTTTGAGCAGGTTCTGTGGGAGGCCCACAACCCAGAGCCGCCCTGACACAGGTCCTCCAAGGCCTGCAGTGTGCTCCTTAGCGGGGGTGCAGCCAGAGTAGGAGAGCAGCTCCTCCCCCAACCCTTAATAAACAGTCTATAAACCCAATTCCTGCATTTCTCCTTTTTATTTGACAGAAAAAGTTGCTCTTGCTGTACAGATTTTAAAAAACCAAAATGCCTTTAAGAAACGTGAAGAAAAGTTGGGGGGAGGGGGCCACAACCTCACTGGGGGGGGGCAGCAGGGGCCAGCTAATTTCAACTCCTGCCCCTTCCTTCCAGGAACAGCTCACCCAAGTACCGGAGTCCCAAACCATGATCCCCCCAGGGACTCGGGGATCAAAGGGGGGCAGTGTCTCCCCAGGCCCTTTCTGACTCAAGACCAGGGTGTCCTGAACTATCCTCCCCTCCCAAAACACCCATTCTCATTCCCACCCACCCCAAACCCCCCAAAACATGTGAACCAGGAAAAACTCACAGAGATTAACATTTCACAGGAACAAAGAAAAAAAGGGGGGGGAGAAGGGAGCCCTCCCCCAAAGATGCTGCCAGAGTTCAAAGGGTGGGGCAGATAAGGACCCCTCCCACGGCTGTTAGGGAGAAAAGGGGCACTCCCTGTGGCTCCAGAACTGGGGGTATGGTGGAATTCCCCAAAAAAGATTCACGGAGACCTGCAACAGAGAAGACAGCGATCAGTGCAGAGGCCGGGCCAGCCCTGCAGGTCTCAGAAGGATGCCCAGCCCTGGAGCGTGACAGGACACTCACCTGGAGGAGCGGTGCCGCATGGGGTGGGGGCTAGGCGTCTCCCTCCTGCGCTTGTGGCCTGGGGAGCGGCTATCCCCATGCTGGCCTCTCCGGGATCCGCGCTCGCTGCTGCTGCAACACAGGACAGACATCAGACCACACAGGACAACACCCACCTCTGGCACCTCTAAGCCTCAAAAATTTTCCTAATAAGTTGTTGCTGACCCAACTGGGCTGGTGGAAAGCAACCCCCACTGCCCTACCTCTGCTGCTCCCGTGGCGAGGGCTGGGGTGAGGGGCGGCGGCGCTCCGCAGGCGAGTAGCTGAGGGACCGCGAGTCCCTGAGGGAATCTATTGGCTTCCGGGGGCTGCGGGACCTGGGGAGCAGAGTAGGCCTCCATAGCGCCACACCCTTCCAAACCCACCAGCCAGCACTCAGGACCACCCCCCAGGTCCTGACCACCAAACCTCATACCACACAGGGCCAGCCTCAGACCCACCTTTGTCCGCTCACTCACCCATCCGCCCGCACATCATCCACCGAGTGCCCCAGTGGGCAGGGCACGGGGTGCAGCGGGGGACGCAAAGATAAAGACAGTCCCTGCCCTTGGAGCAGCTCTGTCTGGTGGTGAAGGCAGGCCAAGGGAGGCTCACTCAGCCCCATGTGTGGGAAGCAGCCCCGCAGGGATTGATGTACATGGGTCTGGGGACCCAGGGGAAGGGGACATGGGGCAAGGAAGGGAAGGGGCAGGGTAGTCGTCTTGAAGGTGCTGTTTGAGCGGAGTCTTGCAGAACGAGGAGTTCACCAGGCGGACAAGGGAATTCCAGGCAGAAGGAACAGCATGTCCAAAGGCATGGGGTTCTCCTTAGACTGCAAGGCGCTGGGTATGGCTGGAGCACAGGGCATGTGTGGGGGCGGGCAGGAGAGGAGAACACAGGGCAGGCAAGGCCAGTTGGTGAAGAGCCTCACACGCCATTCCCGCAGAGGTGGGGCTTTATCCTGCAGGCCACAGGGCGTCCCGGAAGGATTTGTGGAGTGGAGGGAAGTAACCAGATGTACATTTTAGAAAGATCCCTCTGGCTACGTGTGGAAGAGAATGGCGTGGAGGCAGGGAGACGGGGAAGAGGCTGTGGACAGAGTCGGGAGAAGATGACGGTGGCCAGACCAGAGCCCTGGCAGTAGCAACGGGGAAACTTAAAAGCTAGACTCCCTGGGACCAGGGACCAGGCTGCATGTCAGGGCAGGGAAAGGAAGGAATCTAGGACACCCCAATTCTGGCTTGAGCACCCATGTGCATGGTACAGCCCTTTGCCAGAACAGAGCACCAGAGTAGGTGGGGAGAGGAGCGCCTGACTGCTCCCATAGAACCAGACACCACAGTCCATGTGAGACACCCCAGCAGGAATCTCACACCCCAGGGTCACACCCCACCCCTTCTATCTCAAGCAAGGCAGCACTCACCTCTGCTCGCCAGGGGGTGGCTTCTTGGGACTTGCAGGTTTGGGCAAGGCCTGAGGGCCAGGCTTAGCAGGGGAGGGGGAGGAGGAAGTAGAAGAGGAAGAAGAGGAAGAGGAAGAAGAAGAGGAGGAGGAAGAAGAAGAGGAAGAAGAAGAAGAGGAGGAGGAGGAAGAGGAGGAGCTGGAACTGGAACTGGAGCTGCTAGAGCGTCTCTTCCGTTTGGCTGGGGTAGGCTCCGGAGAACGTCCCTCTCGAACAGCCTCCTTTGGGGCTGGAGCAGGGCTGGGGACCCTGTGGGAGAAGAGAAGTGTCACAAGTAGACAAGCTGCCCCAGCCCCAACCCTACCTTCCTTGGCCTGGAGGAACGGCAGTGGGGGAGGGGTATCTGAGAAAGGCCCTGGGAGCTCTCCCAGCCGAGAGCCAGTAAGCGCATTCTCTGGAGAGCAGTGGCCCCGAGCTGACCCAACCTCTGCTAACACAAGCAACAGGCTGGGGCCCGCAGCACAAGGGATCAAGGCTAAACCTCAAGAATGTCCCTGATGGAGGAATAAGGCCCCTGGGCCCAGGTGCTGGGTGGTCTCCTTCCTCGGAGAGCCGCAGCTTGGGGAGGCCCGTGTGTGTGCAGGTTGGCTGGGGGAGGGGCCGTCCTGCCTGGAGGCAGGGAGAGGGATGGGATGACCTCTGAAGATCCTTCCAGCCCAGGGAGTTCCTCTTGAGGTCTAACTGCCATCCCTCCTGCTGTAAAATTAAGTCCATTTCCTCTAGTTCTGTCCTCTGTAGAGACGGAAAACTTATCATTATCCTCTAGAGAATTATACCTTTGGAGACTTTTATCTGTCCCATTCCTCCCCCCGTTGCCCCCACCCCAGCATTCTCTTCTACCCCCAGCTTAATGGGCAAGATCCCCATACCTCTTCAAAGAGCCAAGAACCTCTGGATAGGGCTTCTCCCTCCCCACTCCCCACCCATCCCAAAACCTTCCCCCTAGAAAAGTCCTAAAAGTCAAGTTCTCTCACCTCTTCAGTGCTATCTCAGGTTGAGTGGGAAGGCTAGAGCCCTCCGAGTCGCTAGAACTGGAGCCAGAGGACGAGGAAGAAGAGGACGACGATGATGACGATGAAGAAGAGGAACTGGAAGATGACGAGGAAGAAGAACTCCGCCGCTCCTTTGCTGGCTGCAGGGTGGCTAACGCAGAAGGCTGCTGGGCCCCCGTGGAGGCAGGTGGTTCCCCGTCATCAGGTTGGGACACCCCAGGGACAGGGCCAGAGAGCATGCTGTTGTGGTCACCAGCAGAGGATGTGGTCTTTGCCACTGCCCCCGAGGAAAGGGACTGAGACCCTGCTATAGCGGTGGTCTGGGCAAGCAAAGATCGGGATTGATCAGAAAAAGTAGATGGCACAGGGGACCTAGGCCGATCTTGAGCTGAAGGGAAAACAGGCTGTGATGGAGTCTGGACCGTTCTAGAGGCAGGAGAGGAAGCCCGCTCAGAAGTCATTCTAGACTGGCTCGGAGCAGATGGTGGGGTTCTAGACCCTGGGCCTCCTGGTGGGGTTCTGGACCTGGCTCGGTCGAGAAGCGGTGGTGAGGTTCTGCCACTAACACGCTCGTAGGCAGAGAGGGGCACCCTGGGGCTGGTAAGATTTGCACCAGACAAAGCTGGAGCCATTCTAGCACTGGTGAGGCTTGCAGGGGCCAAAGCTGGAGGGTTTCTTGAGCTGGCAATATTCACAGCTGTGGCATGTGCAGATCTAGGACCCACCAGGTTTGCAGGGGCTGGAGCCTGGGGTGTTCGGGAACTGGAGGGATAGTTTCCAGCGGTCTGGGGTGTCCCAGAGCCCGTGAGACTCAAAGCTGCCAAAGCAGCTGGGGTTCTGGCTCCCGCTAGGTTCACAGCTGGGGCTGTGGGAGTGCGAGGGTCAGCAAGGTTCACAGCTGAAGGTGCCACTGCTGTTCTAGGACTGGCCAAGTTCATGGCTGCTGCTGCAGCTGGTGTTCTTGAGTCGGCCAGGTTCACTGCTGTTGGGATAGCAGGTGTCCTGGCACCGGCCAGGTTCATGGCTGCTGCAGAGGCTGCAGGAATCCTACTGGCAAGGCTGGCAGCTGGAGCTGTTCTGAGACTCATGAGAGGCACTGGAGCTGGAACCTGGGACATTCTTGCAGCAAGGCCAGCAGCAGACATAGATGGAGGAGGCCGAGCGGTGCCAAGACTAATGGCCGTCAGGGCAAGTGCAATTCTAGACTGAGCATGATTTTCTGGCACAGATGTTCTCGGGTGATCAGGAATTCGGGGACCTGGACCATCCATCATGGAGCCACCAGCTTGCTGCAGGACAGACATCGGTGTTCTAGAGCTGCCGAGGGGTTCAAGCATTCCAGGTGATCTACAGCGGTCGAGGGGAGTTGGTGACATGCTAGGACGACTGAAGCAGCTCATTCTGGAGCTACTGAGTGCGACTGGAGGTGTCCGAGAACCAGAATGATTCCTTGTTGCTGGAGGAGTAGCTGAACGTGAACGGTCAGAACTACTTCCTGATGCAGAACGCCTGCGGATAGCTGGAGGAGATCTTGTCAAAGACCGTTTGCCCCGAGTTGTTCGTGGAGTACGGGACCTAGAACGGCGGCGGATAGCAAGTGGTGAGCGACTTCGAGAACGTTTGCGTGGCAACAGTGGACTTCGAGACCTAGAGCGGCGCCGAATAGCTGGAGGTGACCGGGACCTAGATCGGCGGCGTGTCACTGGAGAGGTACGAGAGCGCGACCTCCTTCGTGTTACTGGAGACGTGCGAGATCGAGACCGCCTACGGGTAACTGGGGACGTTCTGGATCTTGATCTTCTGCGAGTGATAGGTGAGGTTCTGCTTCGAGATCGCCTCCTGGTTACTGGTGGAGTCCTAGATCTGGACCTTCTGCGAGTCACTGGGGGTGTTCTAGAGCGAGAACGCCGGCGAGTCGGCGTTCTGGATCTTGACCGACGACGGGTTACTGGTGGTGTTCTGGACCTGGATCGCCTTCGACTCACTGGGGATGCTCTTGATCGAGATCTTCGTCGAGTCACTGATGTCCTGGACCTTGATCGTCTCCGACTGACTGGGGAAGTTCTAGACCTGGACCTACGTCGGCTAACCAGAGGTGTTCTGGACCTGGATCGCCGGTGAGTGGCCGGAGAGGCTCGAGACCTGGAGCGTTTCCACGGGGCTGGTGATGTGCGTGAGCGGGAACGCTTCCGACTGGTCGGGGGTGTCCGTGAGCGGCCTCTTCGGCGTCGAGATGAGGTTCGGGAACTCTCTTGCCGAGCAGGAGACCTTGAGTGGTAACCAGAGCCTCCCCTCCGCCGACGAGTAACCCGAGACCTTGACCGGCTCCGCTGTCTTCTCCGAGACGTTGACTGAGAAGATCCAGACCTATCCCGACGTCGGGTTGTTCTTGTCTTCTCCCTCCTTGAGCGGGAACGAGACCTCTGGAGCCCACGAGGCTTTGGTGAAGGAGAACGACCTCTCCTTGAAGTTGTTTTTGTGCGTGGAGATGAAGCCGAACGACGCCGGCGTGAGGATCTTGACTTTTCAGCTGGCTCTGGGGAAGAGACCGAGGGACTTCTTCGGCGTCTTGGGGGAGTTCTAGAGGGGGTCTCTGGTGAGGATGACGCAGAGCGGCTTCTACGGGAGAGTCTGGCCTTCCTAGTCAACTCAGGAGATGATCGAGAGCTGCGACGGCGAGGTGACGTGCGAGACTTGGTCTTGGGCTCTGGTGATGACCTAGAGCTTCTCCTAGCAGTTCTAGATTTGGGTGGGTGTTCTGGAGAGGACTCAGAACTGCTGCTTCCTTCAGGAGAAGGACCTCTACCCTTGCTTGATGAACCTGATCTGCTTCGTCTGGGAATGGCCCGAGGGACAGGAGCCTTGGGTTCAGGAGAGGAATCAGAACCACTCTGTGCCCTGGATACAGCTCTTGGCTTGTCTTTCACTTCAGGGGATGAGCCTGATCTACTATGCTGAGGAGAAGCTCGGGATTTGCTGTCGACCTCTGGAGACGATCCAGAGCAACTCCTCTGTCTAAGTGGCATCCGTGTCTTAGCTTTAGAATCTGGAGATGAGTCAGATTCACTTCTTTCCTGAGGGGATGCACTGGGTTTCCCATCAAGTTCTTGAGAAGATCCAGATCGACTTCTCTGCCCAAGAGGAGTCCTAGCCACAGCTTTCTGTTCAACTGATGATTCTGACCCACTTCTTTCTCTCTGGGGGGTAAGACACTTGTTGTTGAGCTCCAGTGATGATGGAGAACGACTCCTTGGCCTAGGAGTCTGAGGCAAAGCTTTTGGTTCTGGAGAAGAATCACATTCACTTCTCCCCCTGGATGGTGTTCTAGGTATATCTTTCATTCCAGGAGAGGACCCAAATAAGCTGTGCCTTGAGGGAGTCCCAGATCCATCTCTAAGTCCTGGGGAAGACCCAGACCTGCTTCTCCTTGAGGGGGTTCTGGGTAAACCGTCTTTCAGTTCAGGAGATGTAGAACTACTCCTTTCCCTCGAGGGTGTTCTGGGTATAGCATCAAGTACCGGTGAAGAGACACTCTGATTTGAAAACAATCCTGCTTTTTCCACTGCATCTGGGGATAACTCAGAACTGCTTCGTCTGGAGGACCTTGTTGATTGTTCTTTCCTGTCTAGAGTTGGATCCATCTCCAACTGATTAGAAAAAGGTCCATTCAAATCTTCTTTAACCTCAGGAGAAAATCCAGTATTTATTTCTGCAATAAGACCGGAATTTCTAAATTCTAAAGGTGATTCAAAGCTATTCTCCCTGGGAGCCGAGTTAGATAGTTCTTTATGTTCTGGAGAAAAATGGGGCCCACTCCAAGTTGAGGCCACTACAGGGACTTCTGCTTCTAAAGAAACCTGTGACTGGCTTTGGTTAAGAGTCAAAGACACAGCAGGCCTTTCTTCTACTTCAGGAGATGATTCAAAATTATTTCCAGCTATTTCTTTAAGTTTTGGAGGCAAATAGGGCAAAACCTGGTTTGAGGATTCTCCAGATTTATCTACCACCTCCATTAATTCCTCGTCTTGGCTTGGCTTAGCTAATGCACTACTTTGGTCTTTTATATCTGAAGATGACCCAACACCAGCTCTTTCCCTTGATGGGGTTCTAGGTGTGTCTTTGAGGACTGGTGAAGACTCAGGCCTATCCTGCACTGGAAGAGGACTCAATGTGTCTCTTGATCTAGGAGATGACGCAGTAACATCCTCCTGAAGGAGCAAGCCTGTTCTCTCTTTTGATTCAGGAGAAAGCTCCAATCTACTCTGCCCCAGAAGAGATTTACAGTCCGTGGCAGGATATGGGGAAGAGTCAGACTGGGACCTGCTCTGCTCAGGAGACATTCTGGATTTCAGCCTTGATGACAATTCGCTTCTATCTTGTCCTGTTGGAGATCTGGGTGCCAGCTCAGTGACTGGAGATGAAGACCTGGACTGGCCACCTTTAGGAGGCGTTTGAAATTTGCTCTGGAGAGATGGAAATTCAGAGTGCTTCTGTCTCATTTCTGGACTTGAAGTATCAGATCTGGGGTCTGGTGAAGTTTGAGATTGTCCTTTCTGTTGCAGAGATGAGGAGCCGAAATAGCCCTCTCCTGGTGGTGTACTAGACTTTATTCCTGGACAGAGGGAGGAAGACCCAGAGCAACTTTGCACTGCTGAGTCTTTACACTTCTCTTGGGAATATGGTGACTTTGATCCAGAAAGACTGTGCCCTGGTGGACTTTGGGGCTTGACTTTGGGGCATGGCGAAGTAGACCCTGAGTGACTTTGTCCTGGCGGTGTTCCCAGTTTCACTTTGGTATCTGGTGAGGAGGACCTAGAACGGCTGTGTCTTTGCAACAATCTAGATTCCCCCTTGGAGCAGGGAGACTCTGATCTGCTTTGCCTTGGAGGTGTTTTAGATGTCACTCTACTAGGACATGGAGAAGAGGAACCAGAATGACTTTGGGTTGGTGATGTTATCGCCTTCACTTTGGGTTGTGGAGATGATGACCCAGATCGGCTCCGTCTTGGAGGTATACTAGATTTCACTCTAGAAGGAGAGGATCCTGAGCAGCTATGTCTGGAAGGGGTTCTAGATTTCACCTCAAGGTCAGGTGATGATTCAGAACGGCTCCGTCTTTGTGGTGTTGCAGATTTTTCATTTGCCTGGGGACTTGTTACAGACCCCTGCCTTGGTGGTGTTCCAGAGTTCACTTTAGGTTGAGGAGATGAACTGGAACGACTTTGTTGTGATGGTGCTTTAGGTTTCTGATTAGAAGGCAGAGAAGAACCAGAGCGACTTCGCCTTTGTGGTGTTCTAGATTTAGCTTTAGCCTGGGATGATCCAGAGCGACTGCGCCTCGGTGGCGTCTGAGACTTCTGTTTCGGGCATGGAGAAGACCCTGAAAGGCTTCGCCTCAAAGACAAGTGAGATTTTGTTTTGGACCGCGGTGAAGAGAGAGACCTGCTCCGCCTTGAAGAAACATGAGATTTTTTCATTTCTGGGCTTGAATTGGACCTGCTCCTTCTCTGTGATGTTCTGGATTTGTTCTTCTGCTCTGATGATGAACCGGACCTGCCTCTTCTTTGTGGTGTTCTAGAGTGAGATCGCCCCCGTCTAACTAGACTTCTACTACGGGATCTTCCTCGTCTTGCTGGTGTCCTAGACCGAGATCTCCCTCTCCTGGCAGGTGTTCTAGAGCGTGACCGCCCGCTTCGTCTAGCTGGGGTTCTAGAGCGAGACCGCCCACGCCTCGCCGGGGTTCTAGAGCGTGAGCGCCCACGCCTCGCCGGGGTTCTAGAGCGTGACCTCCCACTTCTCCTTGCTGGTGATCTACTACGGGACCTCCGTCTTAGTGGTGATCGGGTCCTAGATCTGCGCCTAGCAGGTGTTCTAGACCGAGACCTGCCCCTCCGGGCTGGTGTTCTAGACCGAGACCTACGCCTGATGGGTGTTCTGGATCGTGATCTCCGCCTGGCTGGTGTTCTAGAGCGAGATCTGCCCCGCCTGGCTGGTGTTCTAGAACGAGATCTCCCCCTAGTGGCTGAGGATCTAGAGTGTGACCTGCCTCGCCTTGCTGATCTAGACCTGGCTCTTCTCTGGGTATTTCTGCTCCTGGACCAACCTGGTCGCTGAGGAGACCTAGAACGGCCACGTCGCTGGGGACTTCTAGATCGTCCCCACCTCTGTGCAGAGCGGGACCTACGCCACTGAGGGGATCGGGATCGAGAATGCCCTCTCTTGGTTGGGGTTCGAGACCGAGAACCCCCCCTCTTAGTGGTAGTAGGGCTACAGGACCTCCCCACCCCACGAGAAGGAGTACGAGAACGTGACTTATCCCGCTTTGCTCGGCCATGTGAGTGACTCTTGGATGCGGGAGAAGAAGAAATCTCTCGACGGGACCCAGGAGCTGGTGCGGGTTTAGGACTTTCAGGGGAAGAGCTGGCATGCCGAGAAACTTTGGTAGGTTGAGGGGATGGTGGGCAGCTCTCCGAAGAAGATGGGGGAGGTTTCTCAGGAGACTTAGGTGGTGAACGGCCCCGGGTTGGGGAAGCCTCAGATGGGGGGTTCACTGGCTCCTGACTTAAGGGGGTTGTTGCAAGGGGTTGAGGGGAGCCGCCACGCTGCTCAGCAAGGGGCAGAGTAGGAGCAGGTGGTTCTGGGCCTGTGCTGCTCCTTTCTGGAGAGGGACTAGGTTGAATTGCAGGTTTCTAAGAGTGGAAAAGAGAGTAGGGATAGGGATATGTAAGCACCAAAACTTCCTATCACCCATAAGATCCCAACACCCTTTCCAATGAACTTTTCCTCTACACACCCCATTATACCAACTGGTCCTTTTCCTTAACACAGGCATTCACATTCATTCAACAACAAAAGACCATGTAATATAAAAAATAGTGGAGAAACCATGAAGATATGAACAGTCTGTGACCTCAACAGTCTTATCAAGAAATAAAACAGAACACAAACAACTAATGGACTATATTCTACAACAAATAACCACTACAAAATGCTGTGAGAACATAAAAGTATTTTTAAATGAAAAGCTAAAGCAATTTCCCAAAGTGGGTAGCAACTGACTTCACCCATGAAAAATAACTATATTAAAATACAAGAACAAAGGCAAAGGTTTGAGAACACAATTTATATAAATAAGAAAAACTAAGATGGAATACAGGAAAAGACAGAAAAGGAAACCAAGTTATAAAAGCCTTAAATAAGTCAAGAGCAAAAGGAAATAAATTAAGTTTCTGAGGTAATCCAACTTATAGTTTGGAAAAGTTAACTCTGCATGACATGGAAAATGGATAGGAGAACTAAGAATTTAGCAAGAGCAATTAAAATATACTGTAATAAATAAAGCAAGAAAACATTATTAGGGCTTGATTTAGAATAGTGAGTATGAAAAAACAGGTATGGAAAAGATCATTCCAGAGTAGTGTTTCCAGACTGCAGGCAGCAACCCAGTGGGTTGGAAAATTTTAGTGAGCCACAACCAGCATTTAATGAAAGAAACTAGAGGCATCAATAAGTAGTAAGGCTAAGAACAGTTTGAAGAAACTTTTGTTCAAGTTCTATGTACATGTATCAACAGGATAATGATGTAAAACCCAATATTCAGTGAAGTTTGAAAGCCACAATTCTAAACGATTTGCAGATACAGAAGAGAACTTTGATATACACCTGAAGAAGGAATGCAGAATGAAGAACGGAATTCATTTCTCTTAATAAGCTCTTACTTTTCTCCTTCACTTCACTTAACCTAAACCCATAGCCCCGCAACCCAATGAACATCAATTAATTCAGAAACATACCTCCTTCTTGTCTTTATTTTTGTCTTCATAAGGACTGCTAGGCTGCTTTGTAGAGAGCTCTGGGCTGCTAGGCTGCCCTGTGTTGGTGGTACCTGGTTCTCTGGAAGGTACATCTCCCTCCCCTTGGCGCCCTGGAGCAGGAGGACTCTGCCCAGTCAACGTAGTTGTATGGGTTTTAGCTGCAGCACTTCGAGACCTGAGGGAGGGAATTGAGGAGGGGGGAAGAAGAAGGAAATCAGCTCACGGGAGAACAGAAAACCCCCTCCCCAGCTCCCATCCACCTTTCCTGACTACAACCCTCTTCCAAAAAGCCTTCTCTTATTCACAAGACTCAAATCACTCATACTGAAAATCAAGCCTGGTTCACTCTGGTCCTTCTCAACAACAATCCCCAAAAATATTCTCCCTTAACCCCTTTATTCACCTCCCCCAAACCTCCCCAAACCCTCCACCCAGCCCACTCCCTACCCGCTTCATTCACAACTCACCTCTGAGCCCACCTCCTTCAGGAAGCCTTCCCCGATTAAGGAAGCCAGGGTAAGGATTCCTTTCTCCCCCAGACACCACGAACAAACCACCACCACCCCCCCCAATCTGGCAGCCCATATACATCAGAACAAAACAAAAAATAACAAAATAAACAAAAACAAAAACAAAAAAAAAAAGAGAAGGGGAAATGTATATGTCTGTCCATCCTGTTGCTTTAGCCTGTCAGCTCCTAGAGGGCAGGGACCGTGTCTTCCGAATGGTCTGTGCAGCGCCTAGCACACCGTGGGCGCTCAATAAATATTAAATTGATTAACCCACAAGTCCCTCTCCCTCCCTTCCTCCTGGACCACCCCTTACCGACTGCGCGAAGTATCAGAAGATGAGGCAGAGTCAGCAGAAGTTGAACGGTGGGCCCGGCGACTCTTAGGGGCTGGCGTTGTACTTCGAGACCTAAAGGAAGACCACCACCACAGCTCAGGGTGCTGTCACACCTGTACTGGATTCCCCTCATCCATCCTTCAACCCTTTACCCTTCAATGCCCCTTTAACAGACATTACTAATTCTAACCTATCCCCTAAGTGGCATTCATCTACTTGCTCAGCAAATTCCCCTCCAATTCACACAAATTCACTCACCGCTTCCGCTTCTTGTCCTTAGATTTACGCTTGCTCTTTGGAGTGGGAGACCTGGGAAATAAGGCAAGATTACTAAAAGCAATAATGATTTTTTAAAAAAGAAATAAAACCAAATGTGAAAACAAAGAAATTGAGAATTGACAACAGAAGTTCAAGTTGAGCTTTACTCCAAGAAAAAGAATGCCCTCCCCATTCAGAGAGCAAGCAAGGCCATCAAGCAATGGTTCACCACTCCACATCCCATTACGTTTCCTATGCCCCAAAGAGCTCTTACCTGTGCTTCCGTTTCTTGGATTCTGACTCTGACCTGTTGGGAAAAAAAGATACAACATAAACCAATACTTATGCCTGGACTCATCAAGCCTCCCCAGTCGCTCCAAATACTCCCACCTCATACCTATGCTTCTTCTTCTTAGAACTCTTCTTCCTCTCTCGTCGAGGAGAGCTACTCTCTGACCTGCTAAAGATGGGTTCAGAAACATCATTCTGCTTGGCTACTTCCCTGGCCCTCCCACTTACAATACAATCCACCCCAAAAGAGGCTTCTAAAGCAACGAACAATTCCAACAACACTGATGCCCCAGACCTAACCCCAGGACTTATTTACTCTCCAAGAAGCACAGGTACCTCCTCCTTAGATCAACAAACCTCAAAATTAAAAATCCCAGAAATCCAAAATGCTGCCAGCCAGTTCTTAATTGGCAGAGCTACAGAATCAACCCTTCCCTACCAAAGAAGCACACATATTTCTTCTCCTGGCTGAGACCAGAATGGTAACTCCCTCTTCCCTGACAACTCTCTCCTGCTTCCTAGAAGCAAGGATTCTTTATTTCCTGAGAGCATGACAGGATTGGTCCTCTAGCTACCAGACTAAATTTCCAACTAACTTACCGTCCTCTGTCTTTCTTCTTTTTCTTCTTCTTTTGCTTTGGGGTTGGTGAGCGAGAACTGCTGGACTCCCGGACAAGGCTGGGGAAAGATGAAAAGAAGTAGAGACAGGTGCTAAGACACATTTCTTTACACATTTCAATGTCAGAAGAACAAAATCTAAAGAATTTGGAAAGAAATCGTCCACCAAAAAAAGAGTGGAGCGCTTAGAATTAGGAAGAAAATCTTCCACTGGTTTCTTGGTCTTGTGTACCTGTAAGGTTTGGGAGGCTCGGGAGCTGGTTGTTTAGCTTCTCGAGCACGACGCTGAGGATCAAAAGAGCTGCCATCCACATAGGAGTCACTGATGCCAAAGGCAGCACGGAGTCGCTCATTCTTCTTCTCATTCAATTCTGCCAACTGGTGAGTCTCAGTTACCCTAGAGGAAAAAAGGGCAAAGGTCTGAAGGGGATAGAGAGCAAAGGGCAGAGTCACATTCACACAGTTGTAGTCAGGAACCAAACAGGCATGGGAATAGGAAGATGAGAAGAGGGAGGAAGTCCAAGGTAACAAGACAGGACAACAGAAGCAGCAGTACAGAGTCCAGAGGAAATCAAGGGAGAGCAAAACACTCACGCTGGCCTCTGCCCTGGGGTCTCCTCCTTGCCCCCAGGGTTCACATCCTTCTCCAGCAACATGAGTCGAAAGGTCGCCACTTTTTCCTGAATTTGCTGTTCCTCGTACCTGAAGAATAAATCCCTTCAGGGTTAGAGCTTGACTAGACACTTTCCCCAGTCCAGGTTTACAGGTCCCTTATTCATTCTTTGTAGGGTCCCTTAACTTTCCACGCACACATAGAACTTTTCACTCATTGCCACCCAAAAAACCCTTCTCTTAAATCCTTCTGATCTTTTCCTGTTGTCTTTTTTCCCTCACTTACTAGACCCTCTAGAACAGTGGATTTTAAACATGCTACACTTCAAGGGCCAAGAGAGGAAAGTTAAGCAGGCAGAGTTCCAGGTACTCCTCCTCAACTTCAACAAGAACAGGTCTTTCATTTCCTGGGGTTCCAAAGTAAGGTGCATTGTATAAAAGGGGCGCCACTGCTGAAGTTTGAAAACCACTGCTCTAAAAGGTTTTCTGCCTGAATGCCCTGCTTTTCCAAAATTTCACTTCCCTAGCCAACCCATGATCCTTTCTTATCCAGGTATTACTCCAGTTCCTGTCTTCCTACTTTTGCTACTTTCCAAGGCCTCAATCCTTAAATCCATTTGTCTTCCTCTTCTCCACCAATGACAACACTTGTCAGCTTACCTAGTTCTTCTCTTGCCTGGTCTCTGCTTTCCTGCCTCTCCCTTAAAGCACATTTTTGTTTCTCAATGCCCCCCCTCTTTCCCCAAGTGCCTCCGTCTAAATAATTCAGGCTCCCTTTTATGTCTCAGACACTCAGTTTCCTCATCTCCCACTTTGAACTGTCCCTTAACTCCTTCAATTTGCTAGCTCCTTTATCTCGTCCCCTCCTACAACTCGTCTCCAGGCCTCTTTCAACCAGCCCTATGCTCCCTACATCCCACCTAACTCCCCCAACTCTGCACTCACTCAGTGCTTGGCTCTCCCCCAGCCCTCCCCTCACCCCTGCTCTTCCATCATCTCCTCCAGCTCGAGGCATCGCAGCTCCACGCGCCGCTTGCGCTCGTGGTCCAGGATGTCAGGATTAGGCCGCTTCACCAGGGCAGCCTCCAGGCGCCGCAGTTCCTCCTCTCCCTTGTAGTCAGGCCGCTCACCCCGGCGGCCCCTCACCAGGGACAGGTTGCGCTGGACGTAGCCGTTGGTGCCGCTGCCCCGGGGCGTCGGCAGCCCGATCCCGTTGTACATGGCCCCGTGCCCGGAGGGGCACCACCGCTCCTGAAGGGGAGCGGGGAGACACGGGTCAGGCCCCTGGCCCCAAACTAACCACTTACCACCACCCAAATTCCTGCTCTCCTCCAGCCCTATTTCAACATGTATCTCCACACTAACTGTCCTTTAGCTGCATAATCCTCCTGGTCTCCTAACGAAACCCCTTTTTCATCCTCGCCACATTGCTTTCTTTCTACCAAATCATAGCTCAGCTCTTACCGCTTTTTCCCTCGATGTACAAGAGCCATTCCTGCTTGCACCTAGATTTTCTTCTTTTTCCACCCCACACAAACAATGATCCTATTTCTCTCAAATCTCTCCACACTGTCCCTTTATTCTCTTTTGGCCCCAATACACACAAGTGGTGTCTTCACCAACTATTCTAATTCCTAACCTCTGGCAACTGACTGAGGCCTCCAAACAGGGCACACAACAAACACCAAACAAACATATGTGGCACCCAAGGGCCTGCAGTCCAAGCCCAAAGGCTCTTCCAAGAACTACCCTAAGGATTTCAGACTACCTGTTATGAATACAAACTGACTAAACAGCCCCTAAATACCCAAACAGGTTGACTAATTGGTTCTTAAGATAAACTCAAGTGTTCTGTGCAGCCTCACATCCAAACTAAAGGCCAGCATGAACATCAGAAACACACATGAACCTTGGATACCTAACGCTCTTATACTTCACTCTCAGGTAAGAAGCCATTTCCTTGGTTTCAAATATTTATAGCTCCTATCAACTATCCTGACTGATATCATATTCCTTCAATTTCCTTCCCAATAGAATTTCGCACATGATTTGCAGCTCAACCAAATCTCACTAGCTCCTGTTAAATATTACCTGTTTTCAACTCAATGCTCCAAACACACCAAACCAGCCTCTGTTCCAACTATTCCCATACCTTTTCTACATTCCTTGCCCTAAACTTATTCAGAAAACCCCCATTCTTTTTACCTCACTTTCATTAATGTTAAACTGTTGGCTTTCCCTAAGAGTCCCCTGTATCTCACTTCCTAGTTTTTCTTTTCTAGCCCTGCCATATCCCTCTCACTTTATCTCCATGCCTCCCACCAGGTTCTATCCTCTCAACCTGTCCCAACCCCAGCACGACACTGAAGAGCCCTGAAGTCCCAGTTTTTCTGGGTAGATTTCTTGGCTATACATACTCTATTTCTTTCTCCAACTCATCCTGTCCAAGATAGTTTCACAGAGCATAAATGTGTGAGGGAAAACTACCCCAGGAAAAAACTCAAGGAATAAAGTGGAAAGATTAGAGAAGGCAGAGAGAAAAAAAGATAGAAATGGATAAAAGAGAAGGCTACACTTTAAAAATTCCAGAATAAAGAAACATCATACAAATACATGGAAGAATAGCACTAAAGCCAATACCTCTCTGTGTGTGCGTATATGGAAGGGAGACAGCTAATAGTTCAACTCCAAAAAAGTTTGGACCCACCCCACCACCCCCGCATCCCAGTAGCAGACTCAGGAGAGAACTGAAAAGAAAGATAATCATACCAAGGTAAAGGTGTGACAAATAAGGCTAAATCTAGGAAAGGCCGACTAGAAATGCATGAAAAAACAAAAAACTTCTTTATAGCACAAGAAATCAATTTCTCTATCTTCCAAGCCTCACTTTCATTTTCTCAAATACCAATCCTCCCCATTCTAAACCTAGGTCTTTCTTTGCCTCTCTATACCCCATCTAATTTCAGCTTCCCTTGTTGAATGCTTCTGACCCACAATTAATTCTACATTTTAATCATTCACCCACACTTCCATACCACCTCACACGAAAATCCTCCCACTCCCTAGGGAGGGAAAATCAGTAGCTGCTAAGCAAAAAATATTAAGTCCCAACGAACTGGAGAACATTTAGGGAATGAGCCAAAAAAAAGAAAAAAAACAGTATCCAAGGCAGTGCCCAAAACACTAAACGGAAGAGGAAGGACGGACCAACACACACACTAATCACCAAAAACAGGTTAACTTTATGAGACAGGGATTCTTAAACTGGGGTCCGCAAACTGAGCACGCACAAATTACCCAAGCTACAAGCAGAAAGTAAAAGTAAGAAACATACAATTTTTTGTGTTGGAAAATTATCACGATGTCAAACTAATTAGAAGGAAATCATGAAATTCAACATTAAGCTACTGAACAAAAGAAATGCACCAAAAAGGAAGGAGGAGGGTGTGCAGGAAAACAGACATAGGTAAGCACAGCAAGCTCAGCACTGGGCACGGTAGCAGCTGAGTGGGCACTAGGGAACCCAGAAAGCTAATATTAGCTCAGGAAGAGACCTAAGCCCACACACTTGAGAGCAGACAACAATATACTCTTTGAATTTTTGGTGCAGAAGACATGTTACTTAGATAAGTGTGAGTGGAAACCAAGGCTCAGAAGAGCTGTGTGCCAAATAACGCGTGAAACAGAGTCCAGGGTTTTCTTCCCAAGGACGGGCTCCAACAGCCTCCTGCCTCGCTTTAACACAACTTTGAATATAATAACGAAAAAGCTCCAGAAAAAAAGGAGCACATGGTCTGCCCTTACATACCTAGACTGACTACGTAATCGTGTTTTTTTCAGGGTTTGGGGCTTTGCTCTCCCTAATACTTCATTGCAAACAGTAACGAGTCCGAACTCTCTAAATCTCCGGGCCATCTAGTTCATAGGCCTTCTCGGCACTGGCCGGGCCGCCAAGGCCTATTTTCGGCCTCGTGGGATGGGGGAGGGGGCTGCGCGGCGCCCCGTCGTCTGGGAGGCTCCGGGCCGGGCCTCAGGCCCCAAAAAGGAGACGAAGCCAAACACGAAAGGCGCGGGGGAAATGACCCAGGAGCAGGCGCCCGCCACCACCCTCTCCCCGCCGAGAAAAATGTCGGAAAGGGCAGCTGCCGGAGGGCCTCTTCGGCCGCACGCGTCAGAGAGCGAGGAGCCGAGCCGCGCGCTCCCCGCTCCCTACCGAGAGCGCGCCAGCCGGAGCGCAGTCGGCGGCGCGCGCCGTTGCCATGGGGGAGGGGAAGAAGAGTAAAACCCCGCGCGCCACAGGAAAGCGGGGAGGGGGAGGGGAGGCAGGCAAGCGAGCGCGAGCTAAGGGCGGTGAGTGCGCGTGCGCGCGGCGGCCTGGGCCGTTCTCCGCTCGCTTTGGCCTCGAGCCGGGGCCGCCGCCCCTCCCCCACCAGGCTCTCGCGCTCCCTCACCCTCTCACCCGCCGCCTCCGCCCGCCGCCTCCGAGGGGAGAGGTGCTGCCGCTGCTGCTGCCGCCGCTCGAGTTCCTGACTCCCTCGGGGCCTGGAGCCGCCGCCTAGCCTCGCCGGTCCGACCGCCTCAGCCGACACCGACGCCTCCTAGCCTCCTCAGGGGCCGCAGCGGGCTCCGACTGCGCCACTCGCACCCCGCCTGAGCAGCGCTGCACGTCAGCACGACCAACTAAGCGCGTCAGCACGCAGCCGCGCGCATCGCAGGGCCCGCCGGGAACCGTAGTACGCCCCGTGGTCTTGTGCGCAGGCGCCGAGGCTACACCGGGAAGTGTAGTTTCTTAAGGAGGGAAGGAGGTTCAACTTCGTTGACGAAGAACTACGAGTCCCGTCGGCCAGTGCGAGGAAGGGCAGGGTAGCGGACCAGAGTAGACAACGTATTCCGGAGGGTTTCCGCTGGGGGGAGAGGACACAGAGCCTCGCGCCACATCGAGTGACGCCAGAGCGCACATCAGCCTCCCGCCTTCGACCCAAACCATTCTGGGAGTTGTAGTTCTAGCGTGGCACGGAACCCGTATGTAGCTGCGGCTACCACCACCCCCCCTTACCCCGGGGCGCGGCCGCCATTTTGTCTTCCCATGTTGGGAGGCGATGGCCCGCGAACAGGGGAGCTACTGCTTCCGTGTGACCGCGGGCCTCCCCGGGGCGAGCCCGCGGCCGCGCCGCCCTCGGCCTTCCGCACCCGGAGAAGGCCCCTCAGACCCCAGCCAGCGGGCACCCCCGGAACCTCAGATCCCAGCTTCAGGCCCAGGGCCTGAGGCAAAGACCGAGCCAGCCTGCCGTGGTGGTTGCAGCTTCCACGCGGACGGTGCTCACCGGGCGGCTGCCCTGGGGGATAATTTTCTATGACCTCCGGGTAAGGCGGCCCGGCAGCGACGCGATTTCCTCCTGCAGAATCTGGGACGTGTTACCCGTGGCGGGAGGAATACATTACAAACACCCTTGAATTTTTCACTCCCCCTGCAGAATGTCCCCTGTTAGTGTTTTTAAGTGCGTTTTGTTGAGCCCGAGAACCAGCCTGGCTCCCTGAGAGCGGAGCTGGAAGAAGCTGGGCTGCTCAGGCCCGAGTCTTGGCCTGATGCCCCCCTGGCCGGCCGACGTGGACTGGCTCAGCCGCCTGTGTCTGGAGGGCGCGCACTGTCCACAGGACCCGGCACACGGGGGACACGTGGCGAGCTGTGGTCCGTGTGAGGTTGAGGGGCTGTATTTGATATGACCAAGTTTTCTTCACTTGCCCGCGGGAGGATGAACTCACTTCAGGGGCTAGAAGCGGGGACCCGCCGTTCTGTGGAGGAGCAGGAACTTGAGCCTGCAGTGCCCAGGGGATGGTTCCCGTCTTGCCTCCGTGAACTGGGGCACCTTTGGGTACCCCTTCCAGGAGCTGGACGCACCTCTGGAGACTCTTATGGCAAAGCCTCGGTCTTTCTGGGCCGGACCTGCTATTTCTGAGGGTCAGGGTGTGGGGTGCTGGTTTCTTAAAACTCACCGCCACCACTGAGGCCTCTTCCTGTAACCTAATTCCCACTGATATTCTTCCCTATGTCTACTGAATATTTTGTGCTAAATTCTGTAGGTGAATCAGCGCATTTAATGCTCGCGGCAACTCCGTGGGGTAGGTGTTATTCTCCTTTTTCTATGGGGAGAACAATGAATTCCCTCACATTGCCACAGCAGCTTTCAAAATCAGGAAAGTAGCATTGAAACAGTACTATGATCTACAGACCCTTTTGAGATGTCATCAGTTCTGATAATATCCTTTATAGGAAAAGAAAATTCAAAATCATGCGTTGCATTCTTATCATGTCTTTTTTAGACTCAATCTAGAACAGTTCCTAATTCTTTGTAATTCATGACATTGCCATTTCTGAAGGTTACAGGCCATTTATTTTGTACAGTGTCCCTCAATTTGGGTTTATCTGATGTTTCGTCGTGTTTAGGTTCAGGTTATTCACTTTTGGCAGGAAGACCATGGAGGTGATGCTGTGTTCTCTGTGCATATTGTGAAGAGATGCATGCTGCCCAATAGTTCCGTTTCTACCAAGTTGACTTTGGTAAAGATGGGGTCGACCAGGTTTCTCTGTTGTAAAATTTCTAGTCTACCCTTAATAGTTAAAAAAAGGATCTAGTGGGCCGGTCCCGTGGCTTAGCGGTTAAGTGCCCAGGCTCTGATGCTGGCGGCCCGGGTTCGGATTCCGGGTTGTGCACCGACGCACTGCTTCTCCGGCCATGCTGAGGCTGTGTCCCACATACAGCAACTAGAAGGATGTGCAGCTATGACATACAACTATCTACTGGTGCTTTGGGGGGAGAAAAATAAATAAAATTATTAAAAAAAAAAAGGATCTAGAGCAAATGTATTTAGAAACCAAGATCTGGGTAGTGGGTAGACTTATAGTCACTGTGACATCATTACTTATAGGCCTTCTTGGACGATAGAGCTGGGAAATGGATGAGATATATACATCCATGAGTTATATCTCCAATTCGAATCTAAGGGTACAGGGTTCATTCTATCCTTTCCCCTCTCTTTATTTGTAACGCCATCCTCCAACCATGAGGAACTTGGCTTCCATTTCCTCAGTATATTCATTTATGTGCTCCATCCTAGAATTCCAAAAAGTAGCTTCAGAATTGTTCATCCATGCATCTGCAAAAAAGAAAAAAGCCTACCTGTTATAGGTCAATATTTGTTTAGAGGTTTTTGTCTTTAGCCTGAGGGCATATGCTCTAAATGCTATATTCAAAAGTTGCTTGAGGTAGTTGGTTTTATTTTTTTCTCACCCTTGAGTGTGTTTATGTTATTTGTGTTATGTTATGTGTGTTATTCATTTGAAATATGCTTTGGTTCATTTGTTTGTGTTTGTGTTAAACTTTAGGATTTTTTTCCTCCCATCCTTGAGATTTTAGTTACTTTTTTCAAATATGTGAAACAGTTACAGGATTCCAAAAGGCAGGTCTGTAAGAGAAGGTGTATTCAGAGCGGTGTCTACCCCTCCGCTCCCTCTCTCCTCTCTGTGCGACTCCTGCCCTCTACCTTCTGGTATCAGCCTCACCCTCTCTGCTTTTTCTTCCGAGGTGTCTTGTTGCTCAAGGGAGGAGGCAAATGTACATTTTCTTAATTGCCCTCCTTTTTTCACACAGGAGCACACTATAATCACTCTTTCCCACTTTCCTTTTCTCACTTCGCTATGTATCCTGGAAATCGCTCCACAGCAGCGCACAGAGATGTGTCCATGGACTTGTATTCAGCCACTCTTTTATGTGTGAGCGTCTAAGTTGTTTCTCATATTTTGTAGTTACAAACCATGCTGCAGTGAGTAACCCAGAGCATGTGTATTTTCATATTGTTGGGGGTGTATCTTCAAGGTAAACTCCTAGAAGTGGGATTGCTGGGGCAAAAGGTAAAGACACGTAGTCCTGCTAGTAATGGCAGGCTCCTCTCAGTAAGACTTATACCCACTAGCATTCCCACTATTGCATTCCCACTAGCAAAATGTGAGAGGACCTGCTTTCCCAGCCTTGCCAACAGAGTGGGTTGCTATACTTTTCAGTTTTTGCTAACCTGCTGAGTTATGGCGAGCAATGTTATTTCAGTGTAGTATTTTGTAATGAAATGTACTTAACATAAATTTACCATTTTAACTATTTTTAAGTGTACAGTGGCATGAAGTACATTCACAGTATTGTGCAGCCATCACCACTATCCAATTCCAGAACTTTTTCATCCCCCAAACTGAAACTCTGTACCCATTAAACAGTAATTCCTCATTCTCCCCTCTCTACAGTCCCTGGTAACATCTATTCTGTTATCAGTCTCTATGATGTTGCCTGTTCGACATACTTCATATGAATGGAATCATACAATATTTGTCCTTTCATGTCTGGCATATTGCACTTAGCATAATGTTTTAAAGGTTTAATCCGTGTTGTAGCATGTATCCGAATTTTGTTCTTTTTTATGGCTGAATAATATTCCATTGAATGTATATACCAGTTTTGCTTATCCACTCATCAATTGATGGACGTTTGAGTTCTTCCCACATTGTGGCTATTGTGAATAGTGATGCTGTGAACGTTGGTGTACAGGTTTTGTGTGGACATATGTTTTCATTTCTCTTGGGTGTATACCTGTGAGTGGAATGCTAGGTCATATGGTAATTCTATGTGTAACTTTCTGAGAAACTACAGACTGCTGTTCACAGGGGCTGCACCATTTCACGTCCCCCCAGCAGTGTGAGAGGGTTCTAGTTCTCCACATCCTCCCCAACACTTGTCGTTGTCTGTCTTTTTGATTGTAGCTACCCTAGTGGGTGTGAAGTGGGATCTCATTGTGGTTTTGATCTGCATTTTGCTCATGACACTGAGCCTCTTGTCTTGTGCTTAATGTGCATTTGTGGATCTTCTTTGGAAAAACGTCCATTCAAGTCCTTTGTCCATTTTTTAATTGGGTTTGTTTGTTGTTGTGTTGTAAGAGTTCTTTGAACATTCTGGATATTAATTCCTTATCAGCTATATGATTTCTGACTATTTTCTCCCATTCTGTGGGTTGTTTTTTCACTTTTCTGATAGTATTCTTTCATGCACAAAGTTTTAATTTTAATGAAGTCTGGTTAATCTCAGTGTAGTTTTAATTTGCATTTCACCTCTCATGAGAGAGGTTGAGCGTAAGCTATATTTTTCCCTTATAGAAGTTTACAATCTGGTTAAACTAAGCAAGGGTATAAAACCATACATTCTGAATGGTATATGCCAGGTTTCAATTCTCCATCTGCAAAGTGGAGCAGTTAGACGTGTATAACAATTAGGAAATTATGCTTGGCATTAATAGGAAACCACGAACACCTGTCCCACTGGATGCCTTAGTCTTAGGGCTCCTCCTCCAGAGAGCACATCATGGTCACTCTTGGAGGCGGTACCAGCGGCTTGTGGAGAGTTGTCTGGTGGCTCTATGTTGGAGGAGGTCATGGAGAAGAGGTGACTGCCGCTTGACCGAGAACTGGACCTGGGCAGTCAGAGGCTCCTCACCCCTCCCCTGTGCTTGGAATGTATGCTGTCCCCGCCGTTCCCACAATGGGAGCCGTCTTCAAGGACGCAGCCTTGAGAGAGCAATGTGCTGCTGAGACCCTCTGGACGCTGTGCGTGACTGAACCGCGTTAAGGCCTCTATATAAACTCCCAAGATTTGGCGGGCGGTGTGGAGATCTGCTCGTCTTGTGGCCGCTCAAGACAAGCCTCATAAGTCAGTTCCCCTGCTTGTGCAACTGCCACCTGCCCATCTGGAGCGCTCTGCCTCTTTCCTCGGTCTTTCCTTGCCCTGTGTGCACAGGGGCTGGTTTTGGGACCAGCACTCCAGCAGATACCTTCCTCCCGAAGGTGCTCCTGTCAGTCCCCTCCAGATCAGTAGCACCATCATCCAAGCCAGAAAGCCGGCAGCGCCCTCACCCTCAGCTTCTGCATCCGGTTAGCCCTGGAGTCTTACCAGCTGGGCCTCCAAGCCCCTCCCTCACGCTGCGCACTGTCCTCCCAGCCACTGCTGCTGCCCACACCCGGGCCTGGACTCCAGCAACAGCCTCCTCTCCAGGCTCCTGGCCTCTGGGCTTCCCCTCCAGTCTTCAGGGGGCCTCTAGAATGATTTTCAAAATTTCCTTTGAAACATTTTTGTATCCTCCAGTGTAGTGGGTTGAATAGTGGCCCCCTAAAACTTCATGTCACCCAGAACCTCAGATTGTGAGCTTATTTGGAATAAAGGGCTTTGCAGATGTAATCAGGTAAGGATCTCCAAATGAAATCATCGTGAATTTAGAGTGGGTCCTAAGTCCAACGACTGGTGTCCTTATAAGAAGAGGAGACACAGAGACATGAGGGAAAAGGCCACGGGAAGATGGAGGCAGAGATGAGAGAGATGCGGCCACAGCCAAGGAATGGCCGGAGCCGCAGTGGGAGGGCTTGCTGGAGGGGCCGCAGAGCGCCGCGTGGGCTGACGGTCCACCACAGACATTCATGCAAGCAGAGTGTTGACACAGCTTCATAATAGGAAAAACTGGGAAAAACCTAAATGTCCATCTACAGGATATTAGTTAAATAAACTGCAACAACCGTGCATTCAGAGAGGAACTCGTACTCTCCTGGTTCTCAAGGCACACGTGTCAGGCAGGCTGCATTCTCAGCAAAGGTGGGGAAGTAGGTAGATGCAGAGATACAGCGATGGCAGATGGGGAATGGGGTGGGTGGGGGGCGATGGTGAGGTTGATCGGAATGTGTCAGGGGCCCTGGACCCTCCTGGCCCTCCCCCTGCAGGACCTGTCCCCAGGAGGCCTCACGCCCCCTCCTGCCAGCCCTCCCCAGGATGCCCCTCAGTCACTGCCCTCCCAGGCCCAAGTGTCACCTCCTCCAGGAAGTCTCCCAGGACTGAAGGTTCCCGGATCTGAGCTCCCAGGGGAAGGGTCTTTTGCCAAAAGTGATGGCTCCAAGGATTATAGTGATTACGGGGTGGGGGCTGCAGACTGTGGACCAGGGATTAGACACAGGGCTGGACCTGAAGCTGTGTTTACACAGCAAGCTCAGGGTCCTCTTCCAATGGCTCAGAATTATGGAGTCTTTGGCCCCACTGTCTGGCACCTGCAGGCACTGCCCCTCTGTCTGGGGCTTTCCCTTCCTTCCTTCTCTACAGCCACATGGGAACCTGCCCAGGTGCTAGTCCTCTCCTTCTGTCCCTCACCTCAGGTGGAGTCCTTAGACGTCTCACAAACTGGGTACATTTTAACTACTTTTATTTCCGAGCAGGTGAAAAAGAAATAAAATTCAGTTAAAAGACCCGTGATAATCTCAGAAAACTGTCACGTGGTTTCAGGGAAACTACTGCTCTTCTAATAAGCCATTGTAGGCACACGGAAGGGAGGACCCGGAAACACCACTCCCAAGTCCATTTCCCGTTCTGATCCCGCCAGAGCCTGAGGGACCAGGGAGGAGAGAGCCTGCCTCCTTTGCTAGGTGAGTGGCAGGGGGACCAGGGTGGGACAGCTGCTCCACCAAGATGTGCGGGTCCCACAGGTGGTCCGTTATCAGGGATGGGGCAGCCGGCTTAGCCTCAGAGAACGAACGGGGTCTCTGTGGGGACAAGGTTGAGGCTGGAGAGGGGTCCTCAGCCAAGGGAGGCCTAGATGGAGCAGGGAAAAGTTTTGCATGACGGAATCCTAGAAGGGGCAACAGGGGACAAGGTGAGGGCCAGGGTCAACCAGGATATCCAGGCCTTAGAACGTGTGCCTTTGAATTGGCTGAGGGGAGGAGGGGAGGTTGGGCAGGGAGTGTCATCGGGTCCAGGGCTTAGCTGCTTCTTCCTCTGCACCCAGTAAACCTTGGGGTAGCCCAGCCCCCACCCTACTGTCACCTGCTGGATGACCAGCTCCCTCAGGTCGGCTCCAGGCTTGTCCCACGGCAGGTTCTCAGGACCCATGAGTCCTGCTGGGAGCAGTGAGGTGAGGGAGGGGTGTCAGGACTCTGAGCAGCCAGACGAAATTGCCTGATGGATAGGGCAGGGGGAGCAGGGCGCTGCTGGTGGGCATCCCCAGATGTCCCAAGGAACAGAGGAGAGGGACCCAGGGGCCAAGCCTGGGGCTGTGAGGTATGGAGGGCAGCGGGAGGGGCTGAGGAGATGGACAGGAGGAGGGGCAGAGGGGAGGGGCTGGGCTGGCAGCCACAGGAGCTCCCTCAGAGGACAGTCTCCTGAGGTGGGTCAGGAGACAGGAAGCCATGAGGGCTGACCCCAGGGGAAGTGGTCACCATCCATAGGCTGGAAGGGGCCCTGGGAGGAGTCCAGCCAGAGCTGTAGCCTGAAAGGGGTGAGGACAGGGGCAGGACAGTTACTGGGCAAGTGGGGCAGGGCAGGGCAGGCTGACTGCCCTCCTCTGGGCTCCAGCCTTCTGCAGGGGCCTCCCCTCTGGGCTGGGGCAGAGCAAGGATGTGGGGCAGATAGAGAGCAGCCTGTGGAATGGTCCCTGGGGTGTTCTGGCCTGAGGGCAGCGAGGGGGCTGTGGCTGGGGAAGGTGGTCTTGGCAGGGCTGGGGAGTCCGGGAGGTAATGGGCCCCCAGCCCAGAGTTTCGAGGGGGATGTGAGCTCTTTCCCAGGCCTGCTGAGGGGACTCTGGAGCCCGAGGCTGATTGCGGGCCTGGGGCCTCCACAGCCCCCCAGGGAGAACGGGCCTGGGCAGCCATGGAGGGTCTGGGACAATCAGCACTCGGGTCTCTTGTCCAGGTAAAGCCCTCCAGATGGGGTCCCTGTGAGGCTGGGACCTGGCCTTGGCCTTTGGGGAAGGTATCCTGGGGGCCCCGGGGGAATCAATGTGTGTGGGAAGGAAGATAACGGTGTCCTCCCCACAGGGGTGAGTTCGTCACCTTGAGAAGATGACGGCAGGAGAGATGCCCAGAGTCCGCTTCACCGTGGTGAGAAACAAGAGTTCCCCCTCACAGTCAGCCAGGCCTGGCCCCGCCCAGCCACCAGCTCCTGGGACAGGAACAGGACCCTGGTCATTTCCCTCGCTGACCCGGTGCACCCAGGACGACTGAAGGCCCCAGGGGGCTAAGGGGGGGCCCACTGCTTCCGCCTGGGCTGAGACCCCAGAGTACCTGGGATGGGGTGCACCTAGCTATGGTCCAGGAGTTCTCAGGGGACCTGAGGGACCCCTCAACTCCCATCCCCTGCAGGGGTCCCAGGCCTGGCCAGAGCCATGCTGGGAGAGTCAGAGGGACCCCAACTACAGAGCCTGGAGGCCCCTCTGCAGCACCCGGCTCACCCTGTGAGCACTGCCACCGGCCAGTCCCGCAGTAGGTGCCTCCCCGTGACCACCTGCTTCCTCCTGCCAGCCTGGGGGGCGGAGGGGGCCGTCCCCACGACCTGTGGGGAGGCAGGGCTCCAAGGGAGCAGGGGACCACGCTGAGGCCACCAGCTGGTCAGTGCATCTGCCTTACAGCCTCTTCTTCCCACTGAGCTTGGTGGATGGGGCCATCTCTAGGGTCCCTGTCTTTTCTCTGGTTCCTGACCCCCGTCAGCCTGGGACCCTGAGCCCCACAGTCCGCTCACCATCTCTGTCCTATGCGGTTGGCCTAGGTCACTGAGGTCACCCCACCCCATTCTTCTCCCATATAGGATGGTGAAATACCTGTACAAGTGGTGCTCACAGGGCCCGCGGCATTAGTGGTGGCTGGGGGCCTCATTCTGTGCAAGCTGCCCCCAGTCTTTGCTGCATTTGTGATCATTGGCTTCTGCACCGGGGTCACCATCTACTTCTTGAATAAGGTCAGCGCAGGCCTGGGATTAGCAGCTGGGGAGGTCCTGGGCTGGCTGGGGGCGGGGAGGTGGGGGGTGCCCGTGAGTAAGAGGGAGCCAGGGAATGGTTTGGGGAAGGTGGGGTTCAGGTCGGGAGAGGGTAGTGGGGCCCCTCCCAGCTGGCCACCCTCACCCTCCTCCCGTCATCAGCTCTGGGCCCTCCTGACCCCTCGTCTCTCGCAGAGGAAATGAACAGGAACCATAAACTATTGACAGGAATCCTCTCCAGACCCCGGGGGACAGGGGAGGCCCCACCTTCCTGGGGACAGGAATCTCATGAGACAACATGCTATACACGTTTGACATTTTGGGTGTGAACAGTCAACTTTTGTGCAAAAAAAATTCATTGAACACACATTTATTTAGTGCCTCCTGTGTGCCTGACTCATTTCCAGAACCTGGCTGTGAATCCCAGGATTCTGGGTCTTTTGAGACCCAGCTCCAGTGCCGCCAGCCCTGGGGCCTCCCCGCCCCGACTGGCTCCCACCTGGCCCTTCCCCAGGGCTGCCAGGCCTGAGCCATCTCCAGACCCCGGGGTGCTCTGCTGTGGCCCCCTCGCCCTCAGGGCTGGAAAGGGAAGGACAGCTCTGTTCCTTCCCCTCCCCCTGAGGGCACACAGCAGCACTTTCACACCAGACGTGCGGGATCCCCACACCACGCATTTCTCCAGTGCTCTCTGCACACCGACGGGGTTCCTCTGAGTTCATTCAATTTGAACACTGAGAGGAGTTATCGCAGACCCCACAGGTTAAGGGCTCAGTCCCACCAGACTGCCCCCACTTCAGATGAGAATTGCGACAGTGGATCCCCAAGTTACCCACAAACTTCTGTCAACTTGGCTACAGATCAGTGGTTCCCATGACCCCTTCCTTGGGTTTCATAATTTGCTAGAAGGGCTCACAGACCCCAGGAAAACAGTTTACTTACTAGGTTACTGGTTTATTGTGAAGGATACAACTCAGGAACAGCTAGCAGGGAGAGAGGCACAGGGAAGGTGTGGGGGAGGGAGGGGAGCCCCTGCCCTCTCTGGGAGCCCCACCCTCCCGACAGCTCCCGTGTCCACCAACCCTGATGCTCTCTGAATCCCGGTGTTCAAGGACTTTTATGGAGGCTTCATCACGTAGGCATGATCCATCATCAACTCAATCGCCATCCCCTCTCCCCTCCCCGGAGGATGGGCTGAAAGTTCCAAGTTTCTAATCAAGCCTTGATCTTTCTGGTGACCACCCCCCACCCAGATGCCCACTCAGAGTCACCTGATTAGAACAAAAACACTCCTGTCACCCAGGAAATTCCAAGGGATTTAGGTCCTGCTCTGTGTCAAGTCTGGGGGCAAAGACCAAATATTAGAACAAAAGATGCTCCCTGCCCCCCATGGCTCAGGAATTTACAGGGGTTTTAGGAGCTCTGTGTGAGGAACCACAGGCCGAGACCAACATATATTTCTTCTTATTTCACAGTAAAATGAAGAATGAATGGGTACAATCTTCCCTGGGCTAGAAGAAGAGAAAAAAAACTTGAGATAATCTTTGCTAACTGTAACTGTGCATAGTCAGCATGATCACTGTTGTTTAAAACTAACCAGGTCTTTCTGTCCCTCCTCAGTACATGAATAAGAAAGGAAGTCAAGGTCCAGACTTCAAGAAGGAAAAAGAGATTTAGCCTCACAGGCCAAATGCTGGCTGAAGATGGAAACTAACCAGAAAAGTCCTGATGGTCATGGAAAAAGGAGATTCAATCTTCGAGATCAAACACAATCTGAAGACACCAGCTGGCAAGGCCACGTGCTCCCCTTCCCCTACCTGAAACCCCAGATAAAAACCCCTACCTTTTTCACTTCAAGGAGGTGGATTTGAGTTTTAACTCCCATCTCCTCGTCTGCTGCCTTTCAATGATAAACCTCTTTCCTTGCCACAAGCCTGGCATTTGGTTATTTGCCCTCATGTGCAGCATGTAAAAGAACCTGTGTTTGTGTTCCATAACAACAGGGCCTCATACCCCTGTGCCCCCTCAGCCTGGAAAACCAGCTGCTAGCCTGATAACCAAGTGGGGTCTGTGAGGTTGCCTTTAGCTGAAAGGGGGTGGTAGGACCTCCAGGAAGGATGAGGCCACCATCACCTTCACCTGGTGACCTCTTTTCCAGCCTTCATGGCCTCCGTCATTTTCAGTTTATAAGACCATCCAATGACCCCACTCACACACACACACACACATTGGCCTCAGGGTAAAACCCAGCCCCTCCAGGTGCAGACACAGCAACTCCAGCAGGTCTCTCTGATCTCTGTGCCTTCAGGCGGGGTGACATCCAGCCGCAGACCAGCAGGACTCTCCACTGTTCTGTCCCCTCTGCCCGGATGGACTACACTGGGTGGACTATAGTGAAGGGGTCAGCTCTGTCACTTGCGTCCGACACTCAGAGGGGGCAGAGGAGTGGGGAAGCTGATGGTGGAAAAAGGGCCGCCTTCAAGACTGCCCTGATGGGAGCTGTGGGCCTGGAGGAGCCGGGGGGGGGGGGGGGGGGCGGCGCTGACTAGAAGCAAGTGTCCTATGTGATTGGTTTGGGAGCACGTGGGGATTTCTGTGTTGGTCCTGAGTTGGAGGCAGGGGCAACAAACAGAGAAGCTGCAGTCACTGGTGGGTCCTGACCGGACCGCCGGGGCCGATTACTGTGGAGGGTGTGGTTCAGCTTCCTGGACGGTGGTGCCGGGGTTGTGGTCAGACTTCTCTGTCACATGGTCTGGCCACTGTCTCTTCTCGTCTTCGCCTCTCCTAAGTGAGGTGGCCTCTGCTCCCTCTCCTTCCCTCCCCACGCCGGTCGTAAAAGCCCACACTGAACCAAGTGTCCCGGCCTGCTCTGTCCCCCACACCCAGGCACATCGGGGGACTCACAGGGACTGGTGGGGTAAACCAGGGACCAAAGTGCTGGACGGAGGCTGCCCAGTCACCTCCAGGCTCTGGCCCCAACAACCAGGCTGCGGGCCCTTCTAGAACACTCAAGGCTCCCAGCAGCAATCACCTGTAAGCCTGAAAAAGAGAAGAATTGCACTCAGAGTCCAAGGCAAGAACATAAAACCCGCCTCAGGTCAGGCCAGGGTCAGCCAGGGAAGGGAGGAGAGGTGGAGTCTGCAGCCAAAGGGGACTCGGGTCCTGCAAGGGGGGCTGTGGGGACAGGAGATGGAGGCAGAGGCCCTGCTGAGAGGGGGAGGAGCCCCGGGCCCCAGAGGACAGGCTGGGCGTGCCTGGGGGACAGAGACCGAGCGTCCAGCTGCCTCTGCGGCCTGTGTGTCCCTGAGTTATCTTTCTGTCATCCATTGCTGTTTTCTGACAATGCTACTTCACAGCCTGCATCCCTCTGGGCCCTGAGGCAGCTGAGGGGCCTGTACTGCCAAAGCAAAGACTGACCCTGGGCCTGGGGATCGTGGCTCCGAGGGGGCCACGCTGCCTGGGTCCACTACCTCTCATCGCCCACCCCACCACCTCTCGGGCACTGCCCAGCCAACTCCCCCAGTGCCCCTCTTTGCTCCGCTCCACAGAGGCAAACACACAGTAAATCATCAGCTGTGGTGATTCTGGGGCTGCTGGGCACCCCACAGGCCACAGAGGAGTCTGCACAAATGCAGCCATGGGACCGAGTGGCATGCTCAGGCCTGCAGAGAGCCCTGTGGCAGCAGCCACAGCAGAAACAAGCAGGCAAGTGCCTGGCAGCAGTAGGGAAGCATTACAGCACCAGTTCCCATCCCAGTGCTGCAATTTACTGTGTGACCTTGGGCAAGTTACTGAACTTCTCTGGGCCTGTCTGTATGATGGAAATCATAACACAGCTCCTCATGGCCACCTTCCGTGTCTCCCCACACTCCTTGATCCCCCCACCCCATCACCATGGCACTCCTGAGGCTCCATCTCTCCCCGTGCCGGATGTACTGAATGTCCGGAGTGTCCACTGGGGGGCTGGGGGAAAAAGGATTCCTGTCTGTTTCCTTCCCTCCTCTTTCCTCAGTGCCTGGCCCAAGGCAGGTGCTCCATAAATATTAGTAGTGAATGAATCAATGAATGAATGAATGCATGAGGGGGGTTAGAGTAGTTTCCTGTTGCTGCCGTGAAACATTACACAAACCTAGTGGCTGAAGACACCACAGATTTATCTTGCATTTCTGTACCTGGGGGGAGGGAGGAATTGAGGATGATTGCTTATTGGGTACAGAGTTTTGGTTTGGGATGGTGAAAAAGTTTTGGAAATAACTGGTGATGATGGTTGAACAACATGGTGGATGTAATTAGTGCTGCTGAATCATATACCTAAAAGTGGTTAAAATGGGGGGCCAGCCCAGTGGTGTAGTGATTAAGTTCACGTGCTCCACTTCTCTGGCCTGGGATTCGTGGGTTGGGATCCTGGGTGTGGACCTATGCACCGCTCATTAAGCCATGCTATGGTGGCATCTCATATACAAAATAGAGGAAGATGGGCACAGATGTTAGCTCAGGGCTAACCTTCCTCACCAGAAAAAAAAAAAAAAGGTTAAAATGGCAAAGTTTACATTATATATATTTTACCTGCAAAATGTATATTAGAGCTCTTTCTGCACCCCCAATTGGGAGTGGCGTCATGTTTGTCACGTCTCCGGCATCCTCTGTAGGCTGTGTGAGACTTGACCTAACAAGCCCCTCCTGAGGGCCATCTCCATTATATCCAGTCAGTTGCAATTACCCCAAGACTGCAGGGAATGTTCTTGAACACACCTAGCTGTGCACATGGAATGTTCCTTGAGGACAGACTCCTAGAGGTGGACCACGTATTTACTACGTGCACAGATGCTGCCAAATTCTCCTCCTAGGCACAGAGAGTGACTGTGTCCGTTTCTGGCCCTCTCCCCAATTCTGGAGATCGTTGAACTATTTAATTCCTGCCTGTCTGATGGGCACTGACAGCTGCCCTGTGTCACATATGTCCACTCACTGGGCAGTAAAGGGTTAACTCAGCAGGCCTGGGTTGTCCACACCCTGCACATTCTGAGGAAAGGACTGGCCCTGACTTCCTCCTGGGGGGGGAACCTCTAAGCCCCTGGGATGTCCTGCCTGATGAGGAGGTCTCTGTAGACCTGGGGCCTTGGGCCAGGCCAGAGAGCTCATGCTAACAGTGTGATTTACAGTGGAGCCAAGGGCCAAATGGTATCAGCTTGACCTCTGGAGGGGCGGCTGGAGACCGAGTGACTGAGGTCAGCCACATGGGCGCCCCACGCCTACGTGACCAAACCCCAATAAAACCATGGACACCGAGGCTCAGGTGAGCTGCCTGGGTTGGCAATACTTCACGTGTGTTGTCACACAGCATTGCTGGGAGAATTCAGTGCTCTCGCTCTGACTCCACTGGGAGGGGACAGCTGGGAGCCGGCTCCTGGTCTCTCCTGGATCTGCCCTATGTGCCTTTTCCTTTGCTGATTTTAATCTGTATCATTTCAGTGTCGTAAACCATAATCATGTGTACAACAGCTTTTCTGAGTTCTGTGAATGCTTCTAGCAAGTCATCAAACCTGAGGGTGGTCTTGGGGACCCCCAACACAGTCATGTAGTCCTCACAGCAGCCCTCTGAGGGGGTACTATGAGCACCTCCATTTTACAGATGAAGAAATCCAGGCACAGAGTGGTTGGGTAACTTGCTCAAAGTTGCACAGCTAGTAAGTGGTGGAGCTGGCTTTGAACCGCAGGCAGTCTGGCTGCAGAGGCCACACCCTGAACCACTGTGCCACATTCCAGGAGGGAATCTTGTGCTTTTAAGTTATATTTCTCTCTTCATGAATGAAATTAAGCATTTTCCCACATAGTTATCAGCCTTCAATTGGCCCCTTTCTGTGTAGTGTCTGTTTCAGATTCTTTTCCAACTTTTCTGTTGAGTTGTTCACAATTTCCATATTGACCTGTAGGAGTGGCTGATGACAGCAATTCTCTTCCCACTTCGCTTTTGGCGTTGAAACCTGCCACATCACAGTTTTATTGTGCAGTTCTCCATTCTCGCCACAGTGGGGACTAGAAAACCACACCAGGTCTTTGGTTAGAAAGTCCTGGGGAATAGAGAGATGTTTCTAAGCTGCCACCAGAGGAGAGAGCCTGTGAGCTCCGCAAGGCCGGGGATGTGTCTGTGGGTCTGTCTTATTCGCTGATGCACCCCCAGCACCTAGAGCAGTGACTGGCAAAGAGCAGGTCTCAATAAACAGTTGTGGATGGTTGAATGACTAAGTGGTCTGATGAAGGGCTAGAGTAACAAACAGAATGAGGGTCTATCTACCGACAGGAATGGCCCCCAGACACACAGTGAACTGAGAGTCAGGGATAGCATGTGCTTGGAGACTATGCTGGTTTGTGTGAAAAGGAAACCAGGCAGGGAAAGGGGCTGGGAAGAGGCGGGCTGCGGAGGGACTGCTTTCTGGGTACAGATTTCCGTTTGGGGTGATGAGAAAGGTTTGGAAATAGACAGTGGGGATGGTCCCACTGCCCCTAATGACAATCCTCACTTGCGGTGTATTGGACCACGTCTCTCCGGATGTTTTCAGTGCAAAGACAACCCAAAGTAGGTGTATTAGTTCTCAGGGCTGCCCTAACAAATCACCACAAATTGAGTGGCTTAAAACAACGGAAATTTTGGGGCCGGCCCAGTGGCGTAGTGATTAAGTTGGCGCGCTCCACTTCTGGTGGCCCAGGGGTTCCCAGGCCCGGATCCCGGGCGCGGCTCTATGCACCACTCATCAAGCCACACTGTGGAAGGCGTCGCACATAAGAAGGCTCTGGGGGAGGATCCTTCCCGCCTCTTCCAGCTTCTGGTGGTTCCCGGTGTCCCTCGGCTTGTAGAGGCATCACTCCAGTCTCTGCCTCCTCCCCTGCGTCTGCTCCCCTGTGGCTCTCTCTGTGTCTACATCCACATTTCTCTTTCTTTTCTCTTATAAAGACAGGAGTCATTGGATTTAGGCCCACTGTGAGTTCACAATGACCTCATCCCAAGATCCTTAACTAATTACATCTGCAAAGACCCTGTTTCCAGATAAGGTCACAGTCACAGCTACTGGGGGTAGGACTTATACTTTTTTGGAGGACACAGTTGTACCTTTTTTTATACACAAGGGAGATCATACTACAAATGTGTATATTTTGATGATGAAATGTGGAAAAGAAATATCTCTCTAACCACAAACTATCATTTTTAAATTTTTTATTTTGAAATAATTTTAGATTTACTGAAAAGTCACAAAAAAATATAGAGAGATTTCCCATATATCCTTCACCCAGCTTTCCCCAATGTTACCAGCTTACATAACCATAGAAAGTAACCAGAAAAACTAATATCAACACAATACCGTTAACAGAACCCCTAAATTCCTAAACTTACTCAGATGTCACCAGTTTTTCCACTAATATCCTTGCCTGGTACAGGATCTAATCCAGGATCCCCAATGCACAGATTTGTCAGATCTCTTTAGCCTCCCAATAAGTGACAACCAACTAGAATATTTTTATAGCTAGTAGTAATTTAAAACAGGTGTAGGATCCAAATTTTCCTCAGTCCTACTTCATTTTAAAAATATGAACCAGGTAATTGAATGATGTGTGACCTCATCTGCCAGCTTGCACATCAACAATACCTTGGCTTAAATTTCGAGCTATTAGAAAAACAAAAATTCAAGCTATATTTATCCCAGGACTGAACCTGAATACTTCAGGAATGAGCATCGTCTCGCATGGATGTGTGCACCTGAGCTGAGGCACGTTTGTAATTTGATTCTGACAGCATAGCGGCTGGAATACACCTCCCTTCTTCACCTCTGTAAAGGCCACGACATTTTCAACACTTACACCATCTGATCGAAAAATATACATACAGTGGAGCCAGTAGGTGCTGAATCCAAGGAGGTCAGTGTCAACACAAAATATATCAAGGATCGGTGCAAGGATTGTTTAAACAGTTAGTGATTTTAGTGGGGAAGGGGTTATGCAAATATGCAGAAAATGCATGCCTACAATTAAGGAACAAAAGACATTATTTTCATTTACAGGCATATAAAAAATTATGTAAAATAAATGAAATTATGGCTGCCCAAACCATCTTTGAAGGACCAGTTTTAATATATATGCCACTCTCTTGAGCCCTCATTTCTTCTTTTTAATTGAGATTTGATCCACATGCCATAAAAGCCACCATTTTAGAGTGTACAATTCTGTGGCTTTTAGTATATTTACAAGGTTGTGCAACCAACACCATTATCTAATTCCAGAACATTCTCATCTCTCCAAAAAGAGAAACCCTGCACCCGTCAGCGGTCACTCCCCACTTCCCCCTAAACCTCCCAGCCCCTGGCGACCACTAATCTCACTGTCCGTCCCTATGGATTTGCCTAATCTGGGCATTTCATGTAAACGGACCCATATAAACTGTGGGTCCTATGACCGGCCCCTTTCACTGAGCACATCGATCTCAAGGTTCCTCCACGGGGAAGCAGGTATTAGAGCCTCCTTCCTTACGATGCCTGAATGGGGGCGGACCGCATTTGTTTCTCCACTCATCGTGGGATGGACAATGGAGTCACTTCATGTTTGTTTCACTGTTATGAACAATTCAAAAAGCCTTGTGGCTAAATCCATGTCACCTTAGGAAAGGACAAGGAGTGAAACTGTGTGACGCAGCTAAGTCAGAGGGACAAACAGGAGGTCTTCTAATTGTTCAGAAACGGGGCGGGGGTGGGGCCAGGCAAACGAACACCGCTTCACCCTCGTGCCCCCACCTCTCCGCGTTTCCTCGGTGGACGCGAAGAGCACCTGGTCTCTCATTTCCCACTCGCGGAGACGTCGTGGTTGATGCTCCTGGCAGCCGGGAGGGGGCGCGCGCGGGCTCAGCGGCGGTCCCGACGCCTCCCTGACTCCCCCCTGGCCCTGAGCGCCGCCAGGAGGGCCCCCGAGGCTGGGGGTCGAGGACGCCCACCCAGGCCCTTTAAGGACCGGGCACCGGCTCGAAGGTGCCTTCTGCAGGGGCGAGGGTGGGCGACTGGGCCAGCAGATGGACAGCACCAGGAGAACGCGAGGGAGATCTTGACTCCACCCGACTTCCCGCGTAATTCCCCATTCCATCTCCTTTCCTGTTTCCATTTTCGCCCATAAGGCTTCCTTTTTACAAAATCACTTTTCTTGAAGTATAGTTGACATAGAATAAAATTTGCCCTTTTGAATCTTTTCGGATGACATGCCTACCCAGACTAGGGAAACTAAAGAAAAAATAAGCAAGTGGGACTTTATCAGATTAAAGAGATTTCATAAGACAAATGAAACCAGAATCAAGATGAACACACAACCAACCAGCTGGGAGAGAATATTTGCAAAACATACATCTGACAAGGGGTTGATCTCCATGATATATAAAGAACTCACACAACTGAACAACAAAAAAACAAACAACCCGATCAAAAAATGGGCAGAGGAAATGAACAGACACTTCTCCAAGGAAGATATACAGATGGCCAATAGGCACATGAAAAGATGTTCAACATCACTAATCATCAGGGAAATGCAAATCAAAACAACACTAAGATACCACCTCACGCCCGTTAGAATGGCTATAATCACCAAGACAAAAAACAACAAATGTTGGAGAGGATGTGGAGAAACAGGAACCCTCATACACAGCTGGTGGGAATGCAAATTGGTGCAGCCTCTATGGAAAATGGTATGGAGATTCCTCAAAGAATTAAAAATAGAGATGCCCTATGATCCAGCCATCCCACTACTGGGAATCTATCCAACGAACCTGAAATCAACAATCCAAAGAGGCTTATGCACCCTATGTTCATTGCAGCATTATTCACCATAGCCAAGAAGTGGAAGCAACCTAAGTGTCCCTCGACTGACGAATGGATTAAGAAAATGTGGCATATATATACAATGGAATACTACTCAGCCATAAAAAAAGACAAAATCGTCCCATTTACAACAACATGGATGGGCCTGGAGCGTATTATGTTAAGTGAAATAAGCCAGAAAGAGAAAGATAAACACTGTATGATCTCACTCATATGTGGAATATAAACCAACACATGGACAGAGAAAACTGGACTGTGGTTACCAGGGGCAGTGGGGGTGGGGGGTGGGCACAAGGAGTGAAGGGAGTCATATATATGGTGATGGACAAACAAAAATGTACAACCCAAAATTTCACAATGTTAGAAACCATTAAAACATCAATTAAAAAAAAAATTTGCCCTTTTGAAAATATACATTTGCCATATAGAACCTCCACCCCAATCAAGATATGGAACATTTCCATCATCCACAAAGTTCCCTCAGATACACTTACCTTTAAACAAACTAAAACTTAATTACTTATTCTACCTATTTGATTATGTCTCCTCCACGGCCCCTAGAGTGTAGGTTCCTGGAGGCAGGATCTTTGTTTGTTCACTGAAGTTCCTGAGTTCACAGTGCTGGGTGAATAGTAACTACTGGACACACATTTGGCGAATAAATAAATTCCTAAACATGAGAGAATCAAATGCAAAATGAGATATCAAACCACTAGAAAAAAGTAAAAGCAAATGTAACGGGTTGAATCGTGTCCCCCCAAAAGATGTTGAGTCCTAACCCCCAGTGCTTGTGAATGTGACCTTATATAGAGATGGGGTCATTAGGGTGGACCCTAATCCAATATGCCAGGTGTCCATATAAAAAGGAGAAATTTGGACACAGACATTCACACAAGGAAAATGCCATGTGAAGACAAAAGAGCAGAGATCAGGGCGATGCATCTACAGGCCGAGGAGAGAGGCATGAAAGATTCTCCCTCACAGCCCTCAGAAGGAACCGAACCTCTGAAAACCTTGATCACAGGCTTCCGGCCTCCAGAACCACAAACAGTAAGTTTCTGTTGTTGGAGCCCCCGATTTGTGGTACTTTGTTTGGCATCTCTGACAAACTAACAGCAAATATCAAATATTTATCCAAGTCAGTATAGGAGGAACTCACTAAGGATAACTTTTTAAAAAAGGAAGAAACTCAAACTGGAAAAAACTGTTAGATTCAACTCTATAAACGCATACACCTATTTCCCTACCCCCCACAAATGCAAATGATGATATTTCCATCATATGTGGAATGCTAGGGTTAAGCTGCGTTCAATAAAACAGATTTCTTAAATCAGATGAACAACCCAGGAGAAAGACGGATAACGCAGCAGTTCTCAAAGTGCGGTCAGATGGCCCCTGGGGTTCCCAGAACCCTTTCAGGAGGTCCGGGATTATTTTCATGGTGACCCTGGGATGTTGTTTGCTGTCACTGTGTGGACTTTGCACTGTTGATGCCAAAGCAGTGGTGACTCTTAGTATGGGTGAGGGCAGTGACACCAAACTGACAGGATTGTTGCCAGTGATACAATTCTAGCCTTCCAGCAAAAGTAAGATTTTGGAAAACTTGTATCTGCCACCTTTAGCTTCACAGCTTCCCAATATTGCAAGACTTTTGTGTTGAGATTGGTGGCAATATTAATGAATGTCATACGGTTTTTATATTGTATAATAAAATCTGTCAACATTTGCAAGATATAGGTAAGTCGATGAACCAATATTTTCTAAAAAACCAGCGCATGATGTTACAAAATTACGCGAGTGTAAAAGGTCCTTTCAAAGTGCAAAATAGATCAATGGAGTTGAATGTAATAGAATACAGAAAATGCACTGGTGTTATCTCAGATTCCATGGTGCAGCTAACCTTCAAAAAACTACCACTTGTTGGGCCGGCCCCGTGGCTTAGTGGTTAAGTGCGCATGCTCCGCTGCTGGCAGCCCGGGTTCAGATCCTGGGCACGCACTGACGCATCACTTCTCCGGCCATGCTGAGGCCGCGTCCCACATACAGCAACTAGAAGGATGTGCAGCTATGACACACAACTATCTACTGGGGCTCTGGGGGGAAAATAAATAAATAAAAATTATAAAAAAAAAACAAAAAACTACCACTTGTTGAGTGTCGGTGTCGTATCAAAGAGGACTATCCACGACTATCTGAAAAGGCTATTAAAATTCTCCTTCCTTTTTTCACTTACTTACCTGTGTGAGGCTGCATTTTCCTCATGTGCTTCGCTCCAACAACATCCCCCGGTAGAGTGAAGGCAGAGGCAGACAGGAGACACAGCCGTCTTCTCTCAAACGCGATATGAAAGAGATTTTCACAGATGAGAACACTGCCACTCTTCTCTCCCACTTAGTGGTTTGAAGATATAGTCACACAGTGAATTTATTATTGCTATTTTACATTAAATTTCTAATATTGTAAATATTGATAGGTGTAACCACACAACCAGAGGCTCTTTGAGCTGCTCAGTAATTTAAAGAGTGTAAAGGGGTTCCCAGACCAAAAAGTTTGAGAACCACTGGACTAAAGAATGTAAATGTTAGAACCAAAGACCCACGTGATAAAACTCTGTGACCTCTCACATTGACTCCATGAGGTGGGTGCTGTTATCATCTCCATTTCCCAGATGAAAACACTGAGGCACAGAGAGGGGAAGTAACTGCTCAAGTCACACAGCTAGCAAATGCCAGAGCCGGGATTTGAGCCCAGGCATCTGCCCCCAAGCTTGTGCCCTTCCTTGGGGACAATTTGGCGACATGTTTAAAAAGCCTTTAAAATTGTTAGCCTTCTTTGACCCCTTTTAGAAATTTCAAGGAAGGGAATAATCAGTGTTGTCAGAACTTTATATATAAAGATATTTATAGTGTAATAAAATTAGAAACAACCAGAGTCAGTGGATGATTAATAGACAACGGCAGATTCATGAAGGCCTTGGAGTGACACTGGAGAAGGCCCAGGGAAAAGGATCGGGGGACAGTGGAAGCCACAGCAGCTGAAGCAAGGGTGGGAAGCAGGGATCTGCAGAGCCAGGGCCTGGAGGAAGCAGGGAGTCTTTCTGGAGGGGTGCGGATCCTGCTGATGTTTGGACAGGAAGAGGAGGAGGATGCGCGTCGGGACGCGGGAGGGCGTGGGAAATGCGGTAGGCCCAGGTCAGGCGGGTCCTGGGACCCGGTCCGTGGGACCGGGACGTGGACCTGCCTGCAGCCCGGGGGCACTTCCAGCAGCAGCTTTAGAGGGAGAGGAGGGAGGCCGAGGGGAGGGGTGTGGGGAGCGTGGGGTTTTCTAGAGAGGAGCAGCGTCTTCACTGGACAAACGCTGAGGAAGCGCAGCCAGAGGCGGGGGCTCCGGCCGGGCGAAGGGGAGCGGACGGAGGGGGGGGTCCACGCCGGGCTGCGGGGGCTCGCGGTGAGCGGAGGGCTCGGGGCGCCGTGCCGGAGTGAAGGCGGGGGCGTCCCTGCGCCTGGTGCGGGTGAGGGGCACGGCGCGTGTCAGCTCCGAGGATGCTGGGCCCGCTCCGGCCGCCACCCGCCACTTGTCCCACAAAGCAGCGCCCAGGCCCGCAGCTCCCCGCGCCGGAGCAGTCCCGGTCCCCACCGCACAGGGTAGTTGAGAATGACAAGTATCCAGTGGCTGTGCGCTGTGAGTGGCGGCTGGACGGATGGGTGAAGGGGGGACCGACGGGCGAGGGAGGCACCAATGGGCGAGGGCTGGGCCAATGGACCCGGCCTGGGCCGATGGCGCGGCTGCTGCCCCGTCAAGGATGCTGGGCTGAGCGGAGCCAGCCCTTTAGTAAACGGAAACCTTCCCTCCGCTCGCTCAGGAAAGCGACGGGGCCACCGAGGCCTTTCAACAAATACTCCTGCTGCCGCCGCAGGGAGCCGGCGTCAAACCCGGCGGGAGGTGCAGGGGTCGCAGTTAACCCCAAGCCCCTCGTGCTGGGAGACTCCAGCCCGGGACTGAAAGCGTGGCGGCAGAATCTCCGACGCTCCGCCCTTGGAGGCCACCGCCCAATCCCGACTGGGCCACGCCCCCTTCCGAGTCCTGGCCCCGCCCCCACGCACCGATTGGTCAGGCCGCCAGTTCCGCTCCGCGCTGGGACGACCTGGAGAAACGGAGTTCGCTCAAGGAATGGGCTCCCCGCGGCCCTGCTGCGCATGCTCGCGCCGTGACCTCAGCTTGGGGTGACGGTCTGAACCCAGGCGGGGCCGCCAGGCACAGAGACTGAGGGACCTGCCGCGGCTCGGTTGCCGGAGAGGGAGGGCCTCGCTGCCGTCGCTGCACGGCCGGTGCCGGTGAGTTCGGGCCCCAGCGGCTCGGGGAGGGTCCCGGGTCTCACGGCTGGGCTGCGCCCCCCGCCGGATTCTCCCGGGGGTCCCAAGGGCCGCTGATGGGGGGCGGGGGACGGGGAGGGGCGGCGACCGCGGCCCCGGCTCTGTGTCCCGGCGCTCAGGCCGCCTCCTTGTCCTTCACCCGCGATTCGCTTCCTTTTTCCTCGCTCTTCCTTCCCCCCAACACACCCGACACCGGGACTGAGCCCTGACACCCGACATCACGGAGCCCCACACTGGGCTGCCTTTCCTCGACCCCACCCAGTACTGTCCCCCTCCCTGCACCCATCCCCAGCCCCGTCCCACGCTTATGGCTCTAGAGGTCCCTCACGGGTGGCAGAAGAGGTGTGAGGTATTGGGGCGGGGCAGACAGTCGGGAGGCTTGGTCATGAGGTGGCGGTGATGATGGGAGAGGAGAGGAGCGGGGCGCCGGGGCCATCTGGACGCTGCATAGACAGGTCTGATGACAAATTACATTGGGTCAGAAGGAGTAAAAGTAACTAAGATTCTGATCTAAGGTGATCAGGGGAAAGGAAGTGTCATTACATGAGATTCCCACCTTGAGGAAGCTCTTCCCTGAATACTGTAGATGGCATTTCTTACCCTTTTTTGGTCACTGCTGCTTTGCAAATCTCCCTGTAAGGATGTGTACCTGCACACCTAAGTGGGCCCATCATCACACCAGCCAGGGGACAGCTGTCAGTATTGCTGGAAACTTTCGAAAACGACTTCACCCTTGCCTAACCGCTGTTAAGAACCCTGCTACATTTGCCGCTATTCGCATGACACAGAGGAGACCAGCCCAGAGAGGGCGAGGGGTTTGTCCTCGTGGCTGAAGATGCAGGTGTTGATGGTATTTCTCTCCCATGTGTATGAAGGTGATTCTGTTGATCCATCATTAGCCACCCCAGGCAACGGTCCTGGCTTTTAGAACCTCACTGATAAGGGATTGGACTTCTTATTCGTTTCTTATTGCTGTGGTAACAAATTACCACCAGTTTAGTAGCTGAAAACATCGCAGCTTTGAAACATTCTTACAGTTCTGGAGGTCAGAAGTCTGACGTGGGTCTCTCTGGGCTAGGATCAAGGTGTGGGCAGGGCTGTGTTTCTTCCTGGGGGCTCTAGGAGAGACAATCTGTTTCTTTGTCTTTTCCAGTTTCTAGAGGCCTCCAGCATTCTTTGGCTCATGACCCCTCCCTCCATCTTCAAAGCCAGCAACATGGCGTCTCCCTGACCCTGCTTCCCTCATTACGTCTCGCTCTGACTCTCTTCTCCTGCCTCCTTTCTCTGCTTTTTAGGACCCTTGTGATTGTGATTGGACCCACCTGGATGATCCAAGCTATTCTAGTTTAGTAACCTGCATTCCATCTGCAGCCTTCATTCCCCTTTGCCCTGTAAGGTAGCATATTCACAGCTTCCAGGGATTAGGACCTGGACATCTTTGGGGGCCATTATTCTTCTCCCAGGGTGTCTGAGAAGCTCCTACCGGTTCCTAACATTGTGTCACTTGGGGCCTACCTAGCCATCTTTACACGTCTGGGTCCCCTCTGTGCCAACCGACGTCATGACGGCTGGTTAGGGTAAATGGGTGACTGGACACCTAGCAATATCCAGCCACCACATTGGGGAGTTAGGTGGAGGCATAAAGGGTGGTGAAGTGAGGAAAACTGTGAGCCTTTTGATCTTTTCAATTCATTTCTGCTTCACCCTTTAAAATTCTGTTCGTTCGATGAACTTTTGTTGAGTGAAAATTTATTTTTCAAAATATATACATTTGGCTTAAAGTAGCTGCCTCTCAACTCTTCCCTTTACACCTAGAAAATAAGTTGCTAAAAGGTTAGGGATGAATCCAGGAAAGAGACTGATCCAGTCTGAAGGACACATTTACCCCTGTCCATGGAGTGGCTGAAGAACAGTCAACCTGTGAACCAGCAATTACAGACTTCTCAAGTAGAGGGCCTGTAGCATCGTCAGTGTTTCTCCAAGTATCAGAGTCGAATGGGGTACTGGCTGAAAATGTGGATTCTCAGGTCCCTCTCCAGACCCTCTGAGTCAGAAGTCTGGGGATGGAGTGGTCCAGGACTGTGCATTTTTAACAAGAACGCTGGCAGATTCTTAGGTGTACTGAAGTAGAGAAACCACTGGTTATAGACTTAATTTGCCTTTTTCTTAATATGTAACAGTTTTACTGAGATAATTTACATACCTGCAGTTCACTCACTTGCAGTATACAATTCGATGGCTTTTAGTATATTGACAAAGTTGTGCGACTATCACCACAATCAGTTTTAGAACATTTTCATCACCCTAGAAACCCCATCCCACCAGCAGTCCCTCCTCATTCTTCCCCTCCCCATCCCTCCCAGCCCTAGCCCCAGCCAACCACAAATCTGCTTTCTATCTCCATGGGTTTTTCTACTCTACAGATTTTCTAGACTCTAGGTCATTTCATATAAATGGAATCATATACTATGTGGTCTTTCATGACTGGCTTCTTTCACTTAGGATAATTTTTTCAAGGTTCATCCATGTTGTAGCGTGGATTTTTTTACTTGCCATGTGGTATTCCATTGTGTGGATATGCCACATTTTATTTATCCTTTCATCCACTGATGGGTATTTGGGCTGTCTCCACTTTTTGGCAACTATAAATCGTGCTGCTATGAACATTCATGTACAAGTTTTTATGTGGACGTATGTTATCATTTCCCTAGGGCATGTACCTAGGAGTAGAATTCCTGGGTCATATGGTAATTCTATGTTTAACCTTTTGAGGAACTGCCAGACTGTTTTCCAAAGTGGCTGCACTGTTTGCATCCCCACCAACAGTGTGTGAGGGTTCCAGTTTCTCCTCATCCTCACTAACACTTGTTATTGTCCATTTTTTGTTTTTTGTTTTATTATGTCCATCCTAATGGTGTGAAGTAGTATTTCATTGTGGTTTCATTCTGCATTTCCCTCATCACTAATGATGTTGAACATTTCATGTGCTTACCAGCCATTTGTATATCTTCTTTGGAGAAAGGCCTATGCAGAGCCTTTGCCCATTTTTAAATTGGGTTGTCTTTTTATTATTAAGTTAGAGTTCTTTATAAGTTCCAGATACAAATCCCTTATCAGATATATGATTTGCAAAAATTTTCTCCCAATCCATGGGCTGTCTTTTAACTTTCTTAATGGTGTCCTTTGACTCACAAAAGTTTTAAATTTTGATGAAGTTCAATATATTTGTTTCCTCTTTGGTTGCCTTTACTTTTACTGTCATATTGAAGAAAGCTTTGCCTACTCCAAGGTCACAAAGATTTACTCCTATCTTTTTTAAAAAAGAGATTTATAATTAGTTCTTACAATAAAGGCTGTGATCCATTTAGAGTTAATTTTTGTATGTGGTGTGAAGAAGGGGTCCAACTTCATTCTTTTTTTTTTTTTTTTTTTTGCTGAGGAAGATTCGCCCTGAGCTAACATCTATTGCCAATGTTCCTCTTTTTGTATGTGAGCCACCACCACAGCATGGCTGACAGGTGGTGTAGGTCTGTCCCGGGCCACCAAACCCAGGCTGCCAAAGTGGAGTGCGCCAAACTTAACCCATAGCACGGGACTGGCCCGCAACTTCATTCATTTGTTTTGGACATCCAGTTGTGCTAGATTCAATATTTGTTGAAAAGTCTATTTTTCCCCCACTAAGTTGTCTTGGCACCCTTGTTGAAAATCAGTTGACCGTATATGTGAGAGTTTATTTCGGGACTCTAAATTCTATGCGATCAGTCTATATGTCTATCTTTATGTCTTGATTACTGTAGCTTGGTGATAAGTTTTGAAATCGGGAAGTGTGAGTCCTCTACCTTTGTTCTTTTTCCAGATTGTCTTGGCTGTCTGGGTCCTTTGAGTTTCCATATGAATTTTAAGGTCAGCTAGAGTGGCTCACAGAACTCAGGAAAACAGTTCACTTACTAGATTACTGGTTTATTATAAAGGGATGCAACTCAGGAACAGCCAGATGGAAGGGATGCACAGGGGGAGGGGCGCGGAGCTTCCATGCCCTCTCCAGCACGCCAGCATCCCAGCACCTCCACGTGTTCACCCACCGGAAGCTCTCCAGACATTATCCTTTGGGTTTTGATGGAGGCTTTGTTACGTAGGCATGATTGAGTAAATCACTGGCCATTGGTGATTAATTCAACCTGCAGCCCCCCTCTCCCCTCCCTGGAGGAGGGGAGGTAGGACTGAAAGTTCCAATCCTCTAATCACCCGGTGGGTTCCCTTGGCAACCAGCCCCCATCCTTAGGTTATCCAGGGGCTTTCCAAAAATCACCTCATTAACATAAACTCAGGTGTGGTTGAAAAGGGTTTGTTATGAATAACAAAAGACACCCATTTCACCTTAGCTCTGAAGCTATTTTGGGAACTGAGGACAAAAACCAAATATAACAGGAGATGCCCCAGTTTTTCTAATCACTTAGGAAATTACGAGGGTTTGAGGAGCTGTGAGCCAGGAACTGTGGGCAAAGATTAAAATATTTACTTTTATTATATCACAATATCACATTCCCCTAATGTTAACATCTTATATAACTGTGGTACATTTGTCAAAACTAAGAAATTACCATTGGTACAATACTATTAAGTAAACTACAGACTTTATTCAGATTTCACCAGTTTCTTCACTAATGTCCTTTTGCTGTTCCAGATCTAATCCAGGGACCACACTGCATTTAGTCACCGTGTCTCCTTAGTCTCCTCCCATCTTTGACAGGTCCTCAGTCTTTCCTTGTTTTTCATGACTTTGGTGGTTTTGAAGAGTACTGGCCACGTATTTTGTAGACTAGCCCTCAGTTTAGGTCTGTCTAACGTGTTCTCGTGACTGTGTTACCGGTGCGTTGGGTCCTTGTTGTCCCCCGGGATAGAAATCAACACAGACAACAAACCGGAGTAGAAAAGTAAAAGTTTGTTAGCTTGTGCATAGGAGAGGCACAGGGGAGCGGTGTGGAAAGGAAAGGGGCAGGTGGCCGGCTCATTAGGGAGCGGGACTGTGGGGCTTTTACTAGGCAAAGGCCGGGGAGGAGCCTTGTCATGGCGTGTGGGGGAAGTTTCTTGTGCTTGTGCTCTTGTTTAACGTGCCACCACGTGCGTTGCATGTATCATTAGCATGCCAGCTCTTGGCCCCTGGGTGTGATTTTTACTATGGTAATGGGGCTGGGGTCACCTTCAGGCAACTCTTGGGTGCTAGGGTACATGCGTAAACTTGGAAAGTCCCGAGGCTGCGGAATGTGCATCTTGGTGGTCTCTATCTGATTCTCTTAGCTTTCTGGTTGGTTAGGGGCCTTACCTTGTTAGGCCAGGGGCCTTGCAGACGACCCTGTGTTGTTAGGTTGGTTCCGGTCTCAATTAGACAGGGGTTATGGGTTTGGGGGAGGTGCAGTGGCCCTGGACCATCGAAGCCTGGGTTCGAGTCCTGGTTCTCACTAGCTGTGCAGTCCTGGGCCACTCACTTTAGGCCCTGAGCCTCAGTTTCCCCAGAGGCAGAGCAGGGATGATGGTGCCACTTGGAAGGGAGATTGTTGGGTGACGGTACTAGAGGTGTGGGCTGGTGTCATAGGATTTTTGTTCCTGGCTCAGACCGACGCCATGGCTCTCGGCACGTCACTTTACTGCTTGGACGTGGACAGGAGGGCCAGAGGATGGGGTGTTCTCTCTCTCTCTCTCTCTCTCTCTCTCTCTCTCTCTCTCTCTCCCCCCTACACAAGAGATCTCTGGGTCACTCCTTTTCTCTGTCAACTTCCACTGTGTCCATAAATTTGAAACCAGGATTTTAATGTAGTTAATTTTATTCATTTTTTCCATTCTAGTTTTTATATTAATCTTTATTTTCTTGTATGACATTATGTTGAGTAGGAATGGGGACCTTTTTTTCTGAGTAATGGACTAAAAGAGAAAATTACCATCTGAGTAAATTTATCTTATTTTTTAAATGTTAAATATTTTCCCATTGTAAAATTAATTTATGCATGTTACAGTTTGGGGAACATTAGAGAAAATTAGCGAAAAATGAAGTCCCTCATTCCTACCAGTGCTAACATTTTGATAAATTACTTCCTCCTTGGGTTTCATGCATTCTTATATAGTTCTTTGAAAACAGAATAGAAAGCACTGCTTTTTAAATTAAGAGCAGATAAAATAAAGTCGGTGAATACGTGACAAATATGACTGGAGTGGAGAAGAAACAGAAAGAAGGACAAGAGGGCTGAGAGAGAGAGACGCAGGACGGGGACCAAAGTTTAGTCTTTTTTGGAAAAATGCATAGTTGTTTATCCTGGAAAAGACCACCTTTGCTCAATGTGTTCATTAGACTTTCTATTAATGCTTTTTGTAAACCGAATATGAACACTTTAAAGTCTTCCTATATCCCTTTCGCCCCTTGTGTCCTTTTTTCTTATCTCAGAAAAATGATATGCATTTGATTTTCCTGAAAAGTGATTCATTTTAAGGAGCAACACCTCCATCTTGTGGCCTTCTAGAATACTGTTCCTTAAGACTTAAGTTGCATTTTCCACAACTACAGGCGTGAATTAAATTGTGCTCTGGCACTTTACGAGGGTCTTTATAGCTGGTCTCTAAGCAGGTTCATTCTACCCTAAGAAATGGAAAGAAAACAGGAAATACAATTATTTGAAAGCTTTGCTTGTAGCTGTGAGAAAATGTGTGTAGACGACAATAACGTGAAACGGCAGCAGTTTGTGACAGGATGAGGGGAATATGGAGATTCACTTAGTGTTTCCTTTAACTTATTCTATATAACTTTTTTCATTTAAATAATTCAGAATGTTAAAATAACCTTAACACAGTCTATCTCCTCACTTCCTCTAGAGAGAGTAAGCGTCCCGGCCGGTGGTGTGGAGGAGCTGTGTGCTGGGCAGGGATGTTTCCAAACTGCAACTCTCCAATGAAAGTAGTTTCTACAAGAATTAAAAAAAATTTTTTTTTTATTTGGATAATTATCTAAAGAACAGAATCCATATAAGCATCTTCTGCAGCCCCTGGCAGGCCAGCAGAGCCTTTGGACCCATGGTGGCCTTTGTCTAAGAGCCAGCTGGTGGGAGGCCCCCAGCTGAGCAGAGACCCTGGTCTCCCCTGCGCTGGGCCCCTGTGTGCTCCTGCCACCAGGAATGCACTCTGATCTGAACAAGAGTGGAAGTTTGGAATCAGGAGGGAGAGATGCCACAAGCTGTGATTCATTGAGCACAACAGCCTATCTTCTAGGCTGTTGTGTCTGCCTTGTGTCCCCCCAGATTCCTATGCTGAAGTCCTGACCCTCAGAATGGGACAGTATTGGAGATGGGGTCTTTAAAGAGGTGATTCAGTTAAAATGAGGCTATTAGGGTGGGTCCTCATCCAGTCTGACAGGAGTCCTTGTAAGAAGATATGAGGACCCCCACTCAGGGAAGGCCCTGTGAGGACATAGGGAGACGGAAACAGAACCACAGAGCTGGGTTAGAGAAACAGGTCCAGGGGGACAAGTTGGCGTTGGTGGGCCTCACTGCCACCCAGGTCCTGGACGGGGTGAGCGAGGTGTCTCCTGAGGCTGCAGTCTTGTTTCCAAGCTAACACTGTAAACCAGGAAGACCCCACCATCTGCCCACTACCCCATTGCCCCCCCAAAACACAAAAAAGCCACCCCACACTGATGTCCCAGGGCCCTGCTCTCCAGGCCAGCCCGGCCCCGCAGTTGGCCCAGTAAGCCGTCCTGACTGCTTCCCCACGCCGGAGGCCAGGGAGCCCTCAGTGACCACAGATTCTCGGGACACCTCCACAGCCCTGTCCCCACCCAGGGGCAGCACCAGCACCGGCTCAGCACAAGGTCACTGCCCCAGGGACCCTGGCCACTCCTGGGCGCTGAGATGGGCCGGGTCTAGTGAGTCCAGAGAGGCCTCCTCCCAGGGCCCGGCTTCCCCGCTGGGGTTTGCAGAGTGCCAGCGGGGCCTGGCCCATGCTCCCTGGGACCTGGTGTCAGGGTGAAGAGCACCAGGCATCCTGGGCTGGTTAGTGGCCTGAGCTCAGTCCCCACAGTGCTTGTCTCTGACCGTGGCGCTCAGTGACACCAGATACTGTTGTCCTGGACCAGGTGCCCCAAGTGCTGTGTGGGGCCAGCTCTGGATCTGCCCTGATGGGCCCCCCAGCTCCGTGCTCCATGGCCGTGTGGGCCACCCCGCCGTGCCTCAGTGTCCTCGCCTGTACATTGGGTCAATAAGAATGATGAACTCTCATACCATAGGGCTGAAGGTGAAATGGAAAATCCCGTGCAAACGCTTCACCCCATGCTCAGCACCTCCAGGCCTCGATTCAGAGTCACTCAGTTAGCAGCACCTCGGTCCCCTCCACGCCCCTGAGAACCCGGTGGTTTGCATACTTTACATTCAGGAAAGTGAGGTTTGGATTGTGGCAGGGGGTCCCCTCGGTGGCCCAGAGAGGATGTGGCTGAGCAGAGGCCCCGGCCCAGGGTTGTCTAGCATCCTCAAGGTCCTTCCCCAGCCTCTCAGCCCCGGGACACCGAGTAGCCCCATGTGCCCCGACCTCCCGCCCAGATCCGATCTCCTGAGTCCCAGGCCCCAGGGCGCCTCCCCTGATGGGGTTCTGCCTACCCCCTTAGGACGGAGCCCCTGGACTCCCAGGATCCTTGCCAGGGAGGAGACAGCCGTCTGTTGGGGCCTAAGTGTGGCTGGGGGACAGCCTGTTGGTCCTGGAATGCCCCTACCCAAGCCCAGCGAGCAGGAGGCTAAGAGCGTGAAGGCCGGCCAGGAGCCGTCCCCTGAGCCCCCTGAACCGGGCACAGATGTCGTCCCCACAGCCCCCAGGAAGCCCAGGAAGTTCTCCAAACTGGTCCTGCTGACGGCCTCCAAAGACAGTGCCAAAGTGGCTGGGGCCAAGCGTAAAGGAGTGCACTGCATCATGTCCCTGGGGGTGCCCGGCCCCGCCACCCTCGCCAAGGCCCTCCTGAAGATCCATCCCGAGGCTCAGCGGGCCATTGAGGCAGCCCCCCAGGAGCCGGAGCAAAAACGCAGCAAGCTGGACACAGGTGAGGCCCCTGTCCCAGTGAGCAGGGCTGAGAGCAAGTCCTCCCTGGGGACAGAGTCCCCTGACACTGGGGCAGCTAGGAGACAGACAGGCTAGGCTGGCTCTGGAGAGAGTACACGTGCCGTGAACGTTTCTGTGTGTGTTCTGTCTACGCTGCATCTCACTGGGAGTCTCTGCATGTCTGTAGTCCTCCGTGCACGTGTGTGTGTGTCTGAGGTTGTGTCTACGTATGTATTTGCCTAGGAGGGTAAGTCTAGGTCTGTTCCTGTGGGTCTTTGTGTGTCTGTGTCCCTGGGCCTGTTTCTGTCCCCGTCTGCTATGATGTGTTGAGTATTTATGTGTCTGGGGGTCTGTGTGTGTGGGTTTCTGTGCCAGAGGCTATTTGAGGCCTCAAGCAGACCCCCACCCACTCAGTGCAGGTGATGTTCGAACACGGATATGTCTCTGGGCGTGGAGTCCTGAGGGATGCACAGTGTCTAGGAAAGAGATGAGCTGGGGTTTCTTCCCAACTGGAAGCGGGATCTGCTGTGTCCTGAGAAGATGGGGACAATAAAAGCCTCAGCGGTTGGCCTGTCTTTGCTGCCTGTGAACAGGTGGCTCCTGGGCGTCAGCCAAGGCACTCAGCCTGGCAGCCAGTCCCAGGAAAGGGAGGGGGCTCTGGGGTTCCATCAGTTAGCTGAGCAGTGCAGGGGACCCCACCTCATTGATTGAAACTTAGGGCTGAGTGGCCTGAAGTCATAGGGGTGTGAGCCCCTCTGCTTCCCCCTGGGCTGAGACCCCAGGGCACCTGAGATGGGGGCCTCCCCAGCCACAGGCCTGGAGATCTCGGGAGCCGAGGGGTCCCTCAGCCGTCATCACTTGCTGGACAAGAGCCGTACTCAGGGAGTCAGAGGACCCTGTACCCCCAGAGCCTGTGCCCCAGTCACCCTGTGAGCACTGCCACCGGCCAGTCCTGCTCTAGGTGCCTCCGCGTGTCCACCTGCTTCCTCCTACCAGCCCGGGGGTGGAGGGTGCCGTCCCCAGGACCTGTGGGGAGGCAGGGCTCTGAGGGGCCAAGTCACTGCCCTTAGGTCACCAGCTAGTCACTGTAGAGGGTGGAGGGGGCATCTGGCTCAGAGCCTGTTCTTCCTGCTGAGCTCGGTGGGTCGGGCCGTCTCCAAGGTCCTTCTGTCCTGTGAGACCTATGCTCACTGCTAGGATCTGCCCAGGCTCTGGGGCCACGTGGGCCGTACCCCACATGGCTCCGTAGTGAGAATTAGAACAAAGCCGCCCTTCCTCAGTTGGAGAGATGGAGAGCAGAGTAAGGGCTCCGTCTCAGCCCCCGGGGCTCCCCTAGGCAGGCACTCTTGGGCCGTCAACAGCCCCCTCAACCTGCCACCCCATCTTCACCTCTATGCCTGGTCCACTGGCTTCCCCACCTCTGGCCCCAATCCAGGCCAAGGGGGATAGCAGCGGCTGCCTAGTGCTCAGCCCAGGTTTGGCCCAAAGTTTCCTGGAAATGACTTTAACAGCCTCTGTGTCCCTGGGCTAGTGGCCTGTGGGAATGTGTCTCTGGAGTCTGCAGTTACTTCTTTAAGTCAGCCAATGGCGCCCCAGAACATCCCCTGGGGGCTGAGAGCTCCAGGCCCCTCCCCAGGTGCCCCCCACACCCACCCCTCCCTTTTCCTCTGACACCAGCCTGACCCACCCCCTTCTCTTCCAGACAGAAAAGCAGCCGGAAGGTTGGCAGGGCGGCCTGCCTCCAGTCCCTCGCAGGGCGGGGAGGAGTCCACCGTGTGTCCCAACACGCCCAGCGAGTCCCCGTCACCCTGACAACGGCGGCCGGCCTTGCTGGGTCAGTGAACTTGGCTGTGACTTCTCCCTGGGGCCCAGTCGCCACTGGTTTTCACTCTTAACATTGTGTCATTTTTTTCAGATCAAGCATAAGTTACTTCTGTAAGCAGAAAAAAAAATTCAGGAAAGAGAATAAAAGAAGCTGTACACTCCGTCCCATCATGGACAGGTTTCAAAAATGCCACGATTCTGGGTCCTTTGTGGCCCAGCTCCAGCCCCACCCTCCCAGGGGCCACTCCACGCCCCCCTGCCCTTTTCCGGCCCTTCCCCAGAGCTGCCGGCCTGGGCCATCTCTCAGACCCCCGGTGCTCTCTGGGGGCCTCCCTTTCCCAGAGCCTCACGCCCCTGAGCCCCCTCAGCCTGGAAAACCAGCGGCTGGCCCAGAGACCAGGTGGGGTCTCTGAGGTGTTCACTTCCTGCGGCCTTGGCCTGAAAGGGGGTGCTGGGACCTCCGGCCCTAAGCCCCTGGGAAACCAATCCTGGCCAGTCCCCAGGAAGCCTCAGCCTGCCCCTGCTGGCCCCTCAGGAGGCTCACCTCGTCCAGGCAGCTGCACAGACTGACAAACCCCCTGCACAGGGGCCCTGACATTCATGGCGGCCCAGAGTTCTGCTGAGGAGGGGGTGGGCCCCGAAAGAAGTGTATGGTGCCCCATCGTGCTCCTTCTGGGTGGTTTGGGGGCTGAGGGAGATTTCCTGGAACCTGAGCCGCTCCCCAGACCCCCCTGCTGGAGGAGGAGACAGGAAACACACACAGTTCCCCTCCTTCAGGGAGTCAGAGGCAGCGATGGGAAAGGCTCCTCCTCCTGTGGCTTCCCCGTGTGGGGTCCTCATTCTGTGAAAACTGCCACTGGGCGAAAGGAAATGGATTATTTTTTTAAATACAGAGTTTAGAGGCCTTTTATTTTATTTTATTTTTTGCTGAGGAAGATTCGCCCTGAGCTAACCTGTGTGCCAATCTTCTTTTTTGTGAGCCACGGCCACAGCATGGCCACTGACAGACGAGTGATGTAGGTGTATACCTGGGAACCAAACCCGGGCCACCAAATCGGAGCACGAGGAACTTTAACCACTAGACCATCGGGGCTGGCCCGAGGCCTTATGTTTTTAAACATTTTCCAAATAATAGTACCTATTGACTCTCTCTTAGGGAAACGAGTCCCTTGGCACACTTTCCTTGCCCGACTCTCCAGTTTGCTGTCATTTTTACAGCGTGATTGTTTGTAACATGTATATCCTGTAACTCTAATTTGGAAAGTTTTGTCTGACGTCTGTTTAAATAGCTTCCCGCTCCCACCACATTTCTCCTTCCCTCAGTTCTGAGTCGTCCTCCTGGGCTGGTTTTGTCAGGTGACAAGGATGCCTGAGGAGGTGCTCAGGGTAAACATTCCATGGTGGAGTGCCACCCAGGGAAGCGGGAGTGAAGAGGAGGAGGTGAGGAGGGGGCAGGCAAGGCGCCACTTCCAGCCACGGGGCCTGGTGTCCAGGCAGTCCCGGATTGACCCCTGCCCCGCCCACTGGGCAGGGTCGCCGGCGGGTGTCCACTCCCCTGCACTTTGGTGTGGCACCATCAGCCCCTCCTGCTACTGCCGGGGAAGCCATGGGCTGGGGTGGGCACTCGGGTCCCCAGGGAGGAGGCGTGGTTGACTTGGTGGCCGCTGGAGGCCGAGTGGGGATGCAGCAAGGGCGCACCTCCCTCCTGGGCCCTGAGTGGCCGACGGTCTGGAGGTGGTCAGTACCTCGGGGCAGGAAGGCACCACCTCCCGCCAAGCCGGGAGCCCACGCACTGGGTCCAGTGGTGTCAGGGTTTTCTTTACTTTTTTTATTTTGAAACATTTCAAACGCACATAGAAGTTGAAGGATCAGTGCAGGGGACACCATGTCGCCCTCACCTAGAGTCACCCTCCCTGTCCCTCCTGCCACCTTCTTGCCCCTTCACTTCTTGGGGACTTCAACGTCTGGCAGGAGCAGGGTGCCCGGGATCTAGTGGTAAACGGGTCCCAGCTCCAGCCTCCCAGAGCTAGACGGGAAACACGGAACTTCCTGACAGATACGTCCACAAGAACTGGCTGAGGGCTGCCCGGGAGAAGGCCAGGTGCCCCTAGGCGTATGACAGGGACCTGACCCAGTGGGGCTCAGGGAGGGCAGCCTGAGGAAGCCCTGTGGAGGAGCTGAAGGGTGAGGAGGATGGGCCTGGGAGGAGTGAGCCTGGGACCCCGAGGGAGCAGGACAGGAAGGCCAGGAGGCAGGAATGGTGGGCAGAGCCCAGTGGCCCAGGGCCTGGAGGCCACAGGGAGGGTTCCAGGTTCATCAGGGGTAGTGGGAGGCCGGGGGAGGATTTATGCAGAGGAGGGACACGGTCAGCGTTGATTTACCAAACTTTCCCCAGTGCCATGGGGAGAACAGACTGGAGGGGTCCAGAGTGGGAGCTGATATGCCAGTGAGGGGCCACCACAGCCTTGGGGGAGGTGAGGAGGAAGGGAGCGGGGAGATGCTGGAAGGAGGCTGAGATGGGCTCGGTGACAGGTGTCTCGTTTGTGGACAGGGTATGAGGGAGAGAAGACTGGCCTGCCCAGCTGGGGGTGACAGTGCCACCCACCAGGAGGGGAATCCAGGAGGAAAAGGGGCAGGAGGGAAGTGATCCCTCTGGTTTCCCACGGTTGGCATTCACTGGATGGATGTGTTCCCATGAAGAGAGTGGTTCCCACAAGTGTTAATGGAGCAGAAAAATCCTCAGAGATTGAAGACTGATGCCAGCCCTGGGTCCCTGCACTCTGTGAGTGGGTGGGGGCATTATGATGGGGATAAAAAGTAAATAGAGTGACTATACACTTCCTTTTAAAAAATAACTTTTAGGGCCGGCCCCGTGGCTTAGCGGTTAAGTGCGCACGCTCCGCTGCTGGCGGCCCGGGTTCGGATCCCGGGCGCGCACCGACGCACCGCTTCTCCGGCCATGCTGAGGCCGCGTCCCACATGCAGCGGCTGGAAGGCTGTGCAGCTATGACATACAACTATCTGCTGGGGCTTTGGGGGAAAAAAATAAAAAAATAAATAATTAAAAAAAAAAACTTTTAGGAGTGGCATGGTGGTTAAGTTCGCACATTCCGCTTTGGCGACCAGGGTTTGCAGGCCCAGGTCCCAGGCATGGACCTAAACCACTCATCAAGCCATGCTGTGCTGGCATCCCCCATACAAAATAGAGGAAGATGGGCACAGAGGTTAGCTCAGGGCTAGTCTTCCTCAGCAAAAAGAGGAAGATTGGCAAGGGATGTTAGTTCAGGGCCAATCTTCCTCACCCAAAACAAACAAACAAAGAAACAAACAAACAAAAACACAGCTTAAAAAAAACTTGTATTGGTATTTCCTTCAGGCTAAAAAAGGAATTCATGTCATTAGAATAAATAGAAAATACTGATTATGAAGAAATATTACAAATATCTCCGGTAATTCCAACATCTACGGATAAGTCTATGATAGCATTTTTTACATTCGGAAAATTGGGATGATATGGCTCATTTTCTCTTAACATATTATTATAACAAATGTCTCCAACATCCGCTTTACTGACTGCACAACATACCACTATGGGGACGGGTGATCATTTGTCCAACACTTCCCATGGCTGGACATATCCCAGCTGTTTCCAGGTTGTTAACAATCCTTGAAATAGCCTGTATTTTCAGAGGACAAACCTCTGGAAGTGAGATAGCTGCTCACGGGGAGGTCGCAGCAACTGTCACCACCCGCCCCCACCCTGCCTGTGAATGCCGGGCCCTCAGGCATCCTTGCCAACACCCGATACTATCATTAAAAAGAAAATGATAATAATCGCACCCTCTGCTTCACTCTTGTGTGCACAACCTCTGCATGTTTTTTCCTGGGGTTGCATTTTTCCTGGTGAGCTTGGAGACCCCAGGATTCCCCCCGCGGCGACGGTGGCTGGCGGATGCTCCTGGCGGCCGGGAGGGGGCGCGCGCGGGCTCAGCGGCGGTGGGGACGCCTCACCGATACCCGGGCCGTGAGCGCCACCCGGAGTGCGGTGGGGCTCAGCAGTCTCGGTGTGTCCTGCGCTGCGGACCCAGGACGCCCACCCGGGCTCTTTAAGGACGGGACACCGGCTCTAGGGTGCCTTCTGCAGCGGTGAGGGTGGGCGACTGGGCGGGGGAAATCTCTTCAGTGATGACCCGCCGAAGGCCTGCTCCGCGGAGATGCCAGGGAGATGCTTAATCCTCGCCATCCTCCAACAGGAAGGCCGACACGTGGTGCAGCCCCTCCTCCTCCCTGTCTTATTTCCCCACAGCACGTACCAGGTTCTAGATACCACGGGACTCACTGTTTATACCTATTACTTCTTGTCCCCTCTCCCCCACATAAGCTCAGCGACACCAGGGCAGGAGTGTTTGTCGGTTTGTGTCCCTGGGGTGCCCAGTGTGGAGAACAGGGAGGGCGAGCGGGAGGAGAGGTGAGGGGCGCGGAGGGGGTACAGGACGCGGAGGACAGGGGGAGGGCAGAGATGCGGGGACACGGAGGGCGGAGGAGTCGGAGGTTGGCTGAGCGTAGGTGTGAGAGGAAGACGCCGAGGATGGGAAAGGAAGGGATGCGATAGAGGATGCGGGAAATGCCGGAGGCCCGGGGCAGACGCGCCCCAAGGAACCTGGACGTGGACCTGCCCGGACCTCCCGGGGCGGGGGGCACTTCCAGCAGCAGCTTTAGAGCGAGAGGAGGAAGGCGGAGGGGAGGGGGTGTGGGGGAGCGTGGGGTGTTCTAGAGAGGAGCAGCCAAAGGCTAGGGGCTCCGGCCAGGCGAAGGGGAGCGGACGGAGGCAGGGGTCCCCGCGGGGCTGGGGGGACTCGCAGTGAGCGGAGGGCTCGGGGCGCTGTGCCGGAGGGGACGCGGGGGCGTCCCTGCGCCTGGTGCGGGTGAGGGGGCACGGCGGGCGTCAGCTCGGATGATGCGGGGCCGCTCCGGCCGCCACCCGCCACGTGTCCCAAAATACAGCGTCCAGGCCCGCAACTCCTCGCGCCGGAGCAGTCCCGGTCCCCACCGCACTGGGTGGTGGAAAATGACAAGTGTGCAGTGGCTGTGCGCTGTGAGTTGCGGCTGGACCAAAGGGCGAGGGAGGGACTAGGGGGCGAGGGCTGGACAATGTCGAGGGCTGGACCAATAAGAAAAAGACGCTTTCTCCTCCTGGAATGCCAAAGGGTGAGCAGATTATTTTGTCCGACTTTTTATTTTGACATAATTTCATACCTACAGGAAAGTTGCAAGAATCGTACAAAGCATTCCCATATACTCTTCGCCCTGATTCCCCAAATGTTAGAAATGAAGCCAGCCACAGCAGCAATATTTATAAGCGAAATTCAGAAACGAAGTGTCCAATAGGAAGATAACTAAGTTATGTAGCCAATCATATGTAAAATAAGCTTATAATATAGAGGGATGTTTACAATATAGCATTAGGTGGAAAAAGCAGGGATACATGGAAATAATTGCTGTGGAGTGTGTTCTCAATGATGCAAAATTTAAAATAGAGATTCATTTTTGAAAAGATTGACAAGAAAGATGACAATTGGAAACTCAAGGGACTCAGAACAGCCAAAACCATCTTGAAAATGAACAGAGTTGAAGAAGTCACACTCTCTGATTTCAAAGCTTACTACAAAGCAACAGTAATCAAGACAGTGTGGTCCTGGCGTAAGCATAAATATAGATGGATGGAATAGAATTGAGATTCCAGAAATAAACCCTCACACTCATGGTCAATTGCTTTTCAACATGGTGCCAAAATAATTAAATGAGGGAAAAAGTACTCTTTTCAACAAATGGTGCTGGGACAACTAGGATATCCATATGCAAAAGAATGAAGTTGGAGCCCTACTTTACACCATATACAAAAAATAACTCAAAATGGGTGTAAGACTCAAATGTAAGAGCTCAACTATAAAACTCAGAATACGTTAAGGGTAAATCTTTGTGAACTTGGATTAGGCAGTGAGTTCTTAGATATGACATCAAAAGCAAAGCAACAAAAGGAAAAAAACACGGGGTCGGCCCGGTGGTGCAAGCAGTTAAGTGCACACACTCCGCTGCGGCAGCGCGGGGTTCGCCAGTTCGGATCCCGGGCACGCACCCACGCACCACTTGTCAAGCCATGCTGTGGTGGCGTCCCATATAAAGTAAAGGAAGATGGCCATGGATGTTAGCCTAGGGCCAGTCTTCCTCAGCAAAAAAAAAAAAAAAAAAAAGGATTGGCAGATGTTAGCTCAGGGCTGATCTTCCTCACAAAAAAAAAAGGAAAAAAGATAAATTGGGCATCATTACAATTAAGAACTTTTGTGCTTCAAAGGACACCACTTCAACTGGGGGCAATAAAGTGAAAAAACCCACAGAATGGGGGAAGGTTTTTGCAAATCATATATCTGATAAAGGACTTATATCTAGAATATATAAAGAACTCACACTCAACAATAAAATGACAACTCAATTTTAAAATGGGCAAAGGATCTGACTAGACATTTCTCCAAAGAGCATATACCAATGGCAAATCAGCACATGAGAAGAGGCTCAACATCATTAGCCATCCGGGAAATGCAAATCAAGATCACAGTGAAATACCATTTCATCTCCACTAGCATGGCTATAATCAGAAAGACAGATAATAACAAGTGTTGATAAGGATGTGGAGAAATTGGGACCCTCACACACTGCTGGTGGGAATGTAAAATGGTGCAGACCCTGTGGAAAGCAGTCTGGCAGTTCCTTAAACTGCTAAACATAGAGTTACCATGTGACCCAGCAATTCCACTCCTAGGTGTATACCCCAAAGAACTGAAAAAATATGTCCACACAGAAATTTGTACATAAATGTTCATAGCAGCATTATTGATTCATTCAGTAGCCAAAAAGTGGAACTAACCCAAATGTTCATCAACAGATATATAGATAAACAAATTGTGGTCCATCCATACAATGCAGTATTATTTGGCCATAAAAAGGAATGAAGCACTGACACACGCTATAACATGGATGAACTTGGAAAACACTATGCTAAGTGAAAGAAGCCAGACACAAAAGACCACATATTGTACGATTCCATTTATATGAAATGTCCAGAATAGGCAAATCTATAGAGACAGAAAGTAGATTAACATTTGGAGGGCCGGCCCCGTGGCTTAGCGGTTAACTGCGCGCGCTCCGCTGCTCGGGGCCCAGGGTTCGGATCCTGGGTGCGCACCGACACACCGCTTCTCCGGCCATGCTGAGGCCGCGTCCCACATACAGCAACTAGAAGGATGTGCAGCTATGACATACAACTATCTACTGGGGCTTTGGGGGAAAAAAAAAAAAAAAAGAGTTCAGTTAAAAAAAAAAAAAAACACTTGGAGGTGATGGCTAAAGGTTTCTTTTTGGAGTGATGAAAATGTCCTAAAACTGATTGTGATGATGTTTGCACATAGCTGTGAATATACCAAAAACCATTGAATTGTACACTTTAAATGGGTAAATTGTATGGTATGTGAATTATGTCTCAATAAAGCTGCTACCAAAAAACACCAATAATAAACCCTTTATGTGTTAACATATTTTTGTGAAAAATTACTACATTTTCTAAAACAAAGATATTTTGTGACAAGAGCGGCATTGTTTTATATTTTTGCAACTCACTTTAATGTAGGCTTAACGGAAGACTACAGGTTCTCATATGTGCTTCTGCATTCAGCCTGTTACAACTTCACATGTCATGTAGCCTCTGGAATATTCCACAGGGACCTCCAGGAACCCCCAGACTACAGTTTGAGAACCATTTCTCTACTGTAAGTTCCTATATTCCCCTTTGTAATTAATAAGTATGTTGTGGGGAGATACTTTGGGATTATGTAAATACTAGTTCCTTGCTAAACTTTCACCCTCCGGTTTTAGTGGCCATTTATGATTTTTGCCTGAATCAGTTATTACTTACGATGGTCACAAATGGTGATTTTTCTGCAGCATTCTTTCTGCATTTTTTACTTGGCTTTCTACTATAAGAAAGAGCTTTCCCTTCTCCCCATTTACTTATTTACATCAGTATCGACTCGTGGATTCTTATTTTATTCAAAGTTGTAATCCGTTATTACCTTTATTTGAATCTCAAATCGGCCCAGTTTTGGGGTCATCTGAAGGTTTCTATGAGCTGCGTAAGAAATTTCATTTGGCTAGCTAAGGAAACTAACGGGCCTAAAGATGCATTTAAACAAACGCTCCCGCTTAGTGAGCGCGAAGTCAAATCCTGGGCAAGATCGGAGACTCTCAATTAACGTCCCCTCCACTCACAAGTCTGAGGGCACCCCGCCCAGGATCCCCGCTCCAAGCCGCAGGTCCAACCGACGCTCCGCCCTCGCACGCCGCCGCCCAATCCTGGGCTTGCCCCGCCTCTTTTGCGAGTCCTGGCCCCGCCTCCCAGCGCTGATTGGTCAGGCTGCCAGCCCGGCGCCGCGCAGGGAAGATCCGGAGAAGATTTCGCCCAAGGAATGGGTTCCCGCGGCCCTGCTGCGCATGCTCGCCGGGAGCCCGCTTGTGCGTTCCGAGAGGCCTGGCCCCCCGCGACCGCTGGGTGGCGCGCGCTCCCGACGGCCAGCGGGGCGGCGCGCGCGGGCACGGGGCTCGCTCCCGAGAGGGCAGGTGGGGGCGGGGACCGCGCGCCGGGGTTGTGGTGGCCGAGGGTCCTGGGCGCGAGGTTGACGCCTGTGGCTGCAGCGGCCGAGGCCAAAGGACCTGCCGCGGCTGGGTGGCCGGAGAGGGAGGGCCCCGCTGTCGTCGCCGCCCGGCCAGTGCCGGTGAGGACGGGCCCCAGCGGGTAGGGGAGGGTCGCAGGTCCCACGGCGTGGCCGCGCCCCCGGCCAGACTCTCCCGGGGGTCCCAAGGGCTGCTGATGTGATGCTGGGGGCGGGGGAGTGGGGTCCCCCGGCTCTGCGTCCCGGCGCTCAGGCCGCCTCCTTGTCCTACACCCACGATTCGCCCTCTTTCTCCTCGCTCTTCCTTCCCCCCAACACACCCGACACCGGGACTGAGCCCTGACACCCGACATCACGGAGCCCCACACTCGCCCGCCTCTCCTGGCCGAGTGCGCCCCACCCAGTACTGTCCCCGCCCTGGCACCATCCCCAGCTCCGTCCCATCTTTGCGGCTCTGGAGGTCCCCGTGACCTTGCACTTTTGGCTGCTGTTACACCCCTCCTTCCACTTCTGATTATGGAGATGGCCGGTTGTGGCTTTCAAACTTTTTTGACTCAACCTACACTGAGAAATGTATGTTACGTGCATACCCTGTGCCTGCAGATGTAGATTCCTGACGGTCAAAATTTACACCCTGCCTCACATGATGCGGCGATCTGCTCTACATCTGTCCTGTTCCGTTCTGTCCTGTTCCGTTCTATTCTGTTCTGTTCTATTCTTTCATTCCACAAGACTATTGCTAACCTATTAAATTGATTTCAGGACCTAATGAGATCCTTGCTTTAACCATCAGTCTTTCGCTCCCTTTACTCCTTGCTGTTGGAGGATGCTGAGCTCCAAAAGTCAGATAATCACGTGTAACCTTTAATTCCAAAGAAAGGGTATATTTGTATTATTTTGACATTTCTTCTTTCAGGGCTAGAATCATTTCTAAGACTAGATTTGAATTTTCTGGTTTGATTAGATCAGGTTTATCTTGTTTCTCTTCCGAATGCTCCTAGTTGGACTCGTGGAAGAGCTAGTGTGTGAGGTTGGGACTAGATTGTGGAGCATTTATAACGGAGATGGACATGATTTTTATTGGAGAGAGAAAAAATTAAAGTTGAGCTTTGGAAGATTAACCTGTCGGCACTGTGTAGGGAGAACTGGAATGGCCAGATGCTGGCTGGGAAGACCGTTAAGGAGGTGGTGGGAATCGAAGCCCTGGGGTGACGTGGAATGGGAAGGCGATGGAAGATGGCCTGATCAGATGTACAGAGAATGAGATCTGAGGACACATTAGGCCTGATGAGGGAGGAGTAAAAATAGCTAAGATTCTGACCTCGGGGAATGGGGTGATTGGGGGCTGGGAATACCATTAGTTGGATCTCCATTTCTGTGCCCTCTGCATCTCTAAATTGCTTTGGAGCAGTGGTTCTCAGGGGACATTCAGCGTTGTTGGTTGTCAGGACTTGAGGGTGCTACTGGCATCTAGAAGGCACGACCAGGGATGCTGCTAAACACCTTCATTGCATAGGACCGCCCCCCACAACAAAGGTCTATCTGGTGCACAATGCCAGTGGTGCAGAGATTGAGAAGTCCTGCGTTAGAATAGCAGTTCCTAATCTTTGAGGGATCACTGCCACCTGCGACCTCTCCTGGGAATAAAGCCTGTAGGCGCACTCAGAGACTCTGCATGTAATTGTAGGAGGGTTCTGAGCCAGTCAACTCGCCCCTATAGCTCGTTAGTGGGGGAGGGGGAACAGCGATTGGAATCATCCAGGCACTTTTGTAAACATCAGGACCTTCTCTCCTCCCCAGTCCACTATTCAGCACCCGTCAGGCCTGGACAAAGAACTCCTGTTCTTGTGTGATGATGTACAGTTTAGAGAAGAATTTCACATACAAGATCTCATTTGCCCCTTTTCCTGTTTCACAGGTGAGATCAGCCCAGAGAAGTGATGGGACTGGCCCCAGGTCTCCCACCCAGCCGGACGGCGCAGAGGCCCCGGGTGTTGGCGGATGGTGATGGTGGCTGTCCCTCTCGAGTCTGAAGGTAATTCTGTGGCTCCACCGTCAGCTGCCCAGCCAGGCCCTGCCTCTCAGGACCTTACTGGTTAGGGGTTGGATCCAGGGGTGTCCAAGAGGCACCTAACAGTTGTGAATCCTGTGTGTCCCGTGGGTGTTGGGTTTACGCTGAGCCATTTGTGACTACCAGAGGGACAGCAGTGTCAGAGCAGGCCATCTGAGTATTGCACTCAGATTGCTCTGTGCCTTGATTTGGGGTGAGGGGAGAGAGGCTGAGAGAGTGATGAGCCATGAACTGTGGGGCTCCTGAAGTTTCCATTTACAGCAGCCTGACTTAAAAATACTCCATTCATGCAACAAATCTTTACTGAGTAAAAATTAAATATAAAATACATTAAAGACCAATTATTCACCTCAAAACAATGACCATCTGAAATAAAAAATACATTTAAATCCACCTAGAATCAATATACATATGTATAACAAAAGTTCCATAAAATAATACTCACTTTTATTACGTGCAGTGCAGACTGGTATTTTCTATGTATTTTAAAAATTGGTGTCTGGAACCCAAAGATTATTGGACAATGACCAGGGCAATTTGAAAAACAGTGCCTTAGACCAAAAGGGAATAAAACTCTTTCGTACAGATATAAAATGAACACGTGTGAAAGATTTTACTTAACTCACTATTAATCAAGGAACCAGTAAGATCTTACAACCAGTTTGCAAGAGAATACAAAGAAGATTCTAGAAGACTGTAGATCAGGAATATTGAAATGAATGTACAAATGGAGGCAAAACTGGCTTCTTCCAAGTGGGAAGTTACTTACATGTACATCTATTTACATGGAGAGAGAGAGAATTTATCCTCTATAGACTAGGATTATTTTGCATTGTTCTCAGTTATCCACAAGATACAGAGTTGTAAAAATTGCTCAAAGGCAGTGAAGGCTGGAATTGCACAGCCTGGAGGGTGTTCTAGACAATGCAGAGTTTTCCACTGAAGCACGGATTTTCCCTACTGTCTCAGGATCTCAGTGAAAGACATTTTTGGCATGAAATAAGGCTGGTCTCGTGAGATTTGGCCTCATTATTTGCACAAGTGCAACAAGTGGGTTAATTCACCATCTGGGGCTTCTTGAGTTTGCTTTGCTGGAAGTCCCCATAGGGAATCTCAGACGGGAGTTTTACAAGTCTGGTATTTGCTACCCTGAGGTACAGAAGCCGTGCCCAGGAAGCCCTCTCCCCCGGATTTCACCTGCACTGCTTATAAATTTGGGCAGGTGCCTCTCTTCTTGAGGTCCCCAAAATACCCCAAGGTGTCTGAAACTTGTTAAATTCTTAAAGGATCATTTCAAAAACGATGAAATCATGACTCTCCCACTGATTTAAAATGAACAGATGTTAGTGATTTTATTTAATGCACTGATGAGGGAACCTGGACCAGGTGATGGATTAAATGAGGCGGTGTGTGTCAACACTTCATGGGGTGCCTGGCACAAAGAAAACCTCAACCCTTCCTAGGGCGGCCACTTAGCTGTGGGCCACCTATTCCTCAAGGGTATCCGTTCCAGTGTTTCTCAAAGTGGAGCCCATGATCCACCAGTCCCAGAGCCTCACAGAGTACTTTTAAAAATCCAGATTCTTGAGTCCCTCTCCAGACCCTCCATCAGAATTTTGGGTGTGAAATCCAGGCATCTGCATGTTATCAAGTGCTCGGGTAATTCTTATGGAGACTAGAAGTACACGTACAAATAACTGAAATAAAAGTTTCATGAAAACTATACTTTACCTCATTAGATGGATGTGCCCTTTCTAGTCTATTCCATCTTTTTTAAACACTGGTCTTAAGCAGGGTTTCTCAGCCTTTGCACTGTTGGCATTTTAGACCAGAACCTTCTTTGGGGCGGGGTGGGGTGGGGTGGGGAGTCTGCCCTGGGCACTGTGGGATGCTGAGCAGCATCCATGGCCCCTTCCCACTAGATGCTAGTTGCATGCCCCGCACCCCCCCCCCCAGTTGTGACAACCAAAAATGTCTCCAGATATTGCCAAATGTCACCCAGGGGGGTAAATCACCCCCATTGAGAACCACCAGTCTTAACCCACTATCTTGATACCTATGGTCAGAATCCTCAATTTGAAAAGAACCGTTTTAACTTGTTTTAAGAATTCAGGCCCTGAAGGCAGACACAGGAGGTTTCAATGCTGACTCTGTCCTTTATTGACCTGGCTTTGGTCACAGGAACCTAAAGTTAAGCCTTATGTTCCTCCTCTGCAATGTGAAAGAACAGTAGAGTCTAACTGATCCTCGGTGGTTTGGAAAATAATGCACACAAAGTCCTTAGCGTCGTGCCAGGCCCACGGTTGGCACTGGGTAAATATTAAGTGTTGTAATCACAGTCCTTCAGATTCTTGGAGGATGTGTTGGTCAGAATCCAACAGGGAAAACAGAAACTACTGTAAGATTTCAACTGGGGATTTCAGTGCCCTCCCTGGGGGTGGAAAAGCCGAGACGCCAAACAGGAATTGGTGAGCAGCTCAGAGATTAGCAGTGGTTAGAACCTGCCACCCCAGCCAGGCCGAGGGTCCAGGGCAGCAGGAGGCCCCAGAAAAGCTGGAGCAGACGGCAGTGGCGGGGGCAGGTAGCTGCGGGCACCCTCCTCACTCCACCCTCCAGTGCCCCCCCGTGCCTCCCATCGGCCAGGTCAGCGGGAAGTCCTGTGATCAGCCAGGAGACAGCTGGTTTGCAGGGAGGCCTCAGTGCAACTGACTGCTGCCTCTGCAGGCGCCTGCCCCTCTGTGCACCAGTGTCATCTGTGACCGGTGTTTCTCACTTTAAGCCTCAGCTGCTCAGGGCAGAGGGAGGTGCAGTGGCCCTGGACCATCCAGGCCTGGGTTTGAGGCCTGGTTCTCACTAGCTGTGTGGTCCTGGGCCACTCACTTCAGGCCCCGAGCCTCAGTTTCCCCAGAGGCAGAGCAGGGGTGATGGTGCCACTTAGAAGGGAGATTGTTAGGTGCCAGTACTGGAGGTGTGGGCTGGTGTCATAAGATTTTTGTTCCTGGCTCAGACCAACTACATGGCTCTGGGCAGGAGGGTATCTCTCTCTCTCTCTCCCTTCCACCTAGGAGGTCTCTGGATCACTTATTTTCTCTGTCAACTTCCATTGTGTCTATAATTTTGAAATTTGGGTTTTCAAAAACCTTTTGAGTTAATTTTAGACTTTTAAAAAATTACGAAAATAGTACAAAGAATTCCCATACCCATCACCCAGTCTCCCTGCATGTCAACAATCAGTGATCAAAACTGGGAAATGAGCATCGGTACAGCTCTATTAACCGAAACTACTGCCGTATTCAGACGTCACCACCTTTTCCCCTAGCGTCCTTCCTCTGTTCCAGGATCCAGTCATCATGTCTCCTTAGTCTCTTCCAGTTGTGACAGGTCCTCAGCCTTTCCCTGTCTAATGACCTTGACACTTTTGAAGAGTCCTGGTCAGTTGTTTTGTAGACTATCCCCCCATGTGGCTCGTCAGATTGGAATGGGGGGTGCATTGGGGCAGGAATATCACAGAGATGATGCCATGTCCTCCGTGCATCTTATTGAGGGGGTCACAGTGTTGATGTGTCTTATTACGGGTGGAGTTGACCTCGGCCACTTAAGGGGCATCTGTGAGATTTCCCCAGTGTCAGGTTACTGTCTTTCCCCTTGTAGCTAATACATGTCTTGGGGGAGATACTTCAAGGCTAAGCAAGTCCCGCAACAGGGATTTTAATGTACTTGATTTCTATTCACTTCTCTGTTTTGTTGTTTATATTGCTCTTTATTTTCTTATATGACATCGTGTCACATAGAAATGGAATCCCTGCTTTTTCTGAGAGTTATGGAGTTGAAGAAAAATTCCCAAGGAGGAGACACAGCTTATCCTTAAAGCGTTTAACATTTTCCCACTGTAAAAAGAGTTAATGCACATGTAAACAATTTTGAGAAAACAAAAGAAGTTTAAGGAAAAAATAAATCACTATTCTTACTACTTTTAACATTTTGCGATATTTCTTCCTAGTTATTTAAGGTTTTTTAAAGTCACCAATAAATAAAATAAAATTAGTCAATAAACATCAAATATGATCAGAGTGGAGAAGAGAGCGAAGAAAAGAAAAGTGGATTGAGGGCTACAGGTCCAAGTAACACTTTGGTTTTTTTTTGAAAACATTACTGTTTAGCTTAGAAAAGATAGTCTTTGCTGAATTTGTTAACTAGATTTTGCTTTCTGACTAATAAGTTTGAAAATACAAACATTTTTGGAAGGCTTCTTGAATTATTTTTGCGACATGGAAGAACTCCCAAATTCTCGTTTTGGAAACATCGCATCGAGCATTTAATTTTACCGGGGATGCGTACGCGCGTTTTAAGGCACTCCCTCGCCATCTTGTGGCCTTCTGGAGTATTGCTGCTGAGGATTTAGATGGTGTTTTCATAACTGTTAGGGGCCTATGAGACATAATGCCTGGTCCTGTACAGAGGCTCCATCTGATCTGCAGGCTGGGGCTTCCCACTCTAAAGGGGAATGAAATAGCAGACAGCATGCTGAACACAGTGTGTGTGCAACAGAAAATAAAAAGTATGTCAAAGGCACTAACACAAGAATGGAAATAGCTGTGCGTTCGAGTGGCAGGGTTATGGGTGATTTATTAATATCATGTTCTTAACATTTTAAAAATGTTTTCTATAAAGTTTTTACAATATAATATTAGCAACTTACAAAATATCTCGATATCTAATCCATGCCGCCCCTTTCCTCTGATGAGGAAACCAAGCCCAGGAGTGAGAAGCTTGTTACAGTGTGTTTTTCATCCAAGTGACCCTGGGGACCCGAGGCATACCTATAAGGATTTTCTAAAACAGCCAGATTGAGATATGATTCACTTACATACAATTCCCCCATCTAAAGCATATAATTCAATGTTTTTAGTGTATTCACAGAGTTGTGCAACTATCAGCACGATCAATTTTACAACATTTTCATTACCCCCAGAAGAAACCACACACTCCTTAGCATCACTCCCTAATCTCCCCCCCAACCACAGACCCATGCAACCACTCACCTGCTTTCTGTGTCTGTGGATTTGCCTGTTCTGGACATTTCAGAGAAATGGAATCACATGACATGCTGTCTTCTGTGTCCAGCTCCTTTCAGGGAGCATGTTTCAAGGTTCATCCACATTGTAGCGTCTATCAGAACTTCATTCCTGTTTATCGCTGAATGAATTCCATTGTATGGATAGGGCACATAAAGGCCAGGCAGGTATTTCGGAGGGAGGACATGGTTTATGGACCGACTGAGCCAGAGCTGATCCTGCATGGTGGCCAAAGAGGAAAGTGGTGTCTACAGAGTCGGGGGGCAGCTGCCCGACGGCCCGGGTGAGAAAGAAGGGTGTGGGCCCTTCTTGCGAAGTCAAACTGCTGAGGGAAGGAGGGGTTTCTGTTAGGTTTTGTTTTAGGATACCGGAGATGGATGAACCTTGATGGTCCAAATGCAAAGCACCAGCCAAGGCAGAGAGTTTTGGCGACCAGAGAGAGCAGGATACGAATGGTAGAGAAAGGACCGCGAGGGGAGGGGGGATGTACAAGGAGACTGGGTGCAGATACTTCATTTTCCAAATCAGGCTGAAATATGTCTGCCCCCTGTATCCAGACAGTGAACAGTGATGGCAGCTTAGGATACCCGTCCTCGATGGATTAAATGTGAAACAGAGAAAACTTGCACAACTCTGAATCATAGAGGGATAGCTTCAGTTAATCAAAAATCTGCGTTGTACGCAGATCCTTGTTCACTGATGACGTTAGGTGAATGGGGCATTACCTCGGACAGTTTGTTACAGATGTTTTTTCGAGTGTGGGGTAAAATATACAACAAAAATTTATGACTTCAATCATTTTTAAGTGTACAGGTCAGTGGCATTAAGTACATTGCCATTGTTGTGCAACCATTACCTCCATCCATCTTTTCATCATCCAGAACTGAAACTCTGTCCCCGGTAAAGGACAACTCCCCATTCCCCCTCCCTCGGCCTTAGCAACCACCATCTGACTTCTGTCTCTGTGAATTTGACTACTCCAGCTGCACCATGTAAGTGGAATCACACAGCAGTGTCCTTTTGTCACTCGCTTATTTCGTGACAGACTTCTTAAATAGTAATTCTCATTTGCTCTCCTTTATATTTAATATATTTGTTCCTCTCACTGGATCACCAGCCCTTTAAACGTGATGGTCTGAGGGATGTAATGCCTGTGTAGCATGGCCCCCGGAGTTCCAAAGCACCCTGGTGTTGGATATTTCACAACCATTAGTATTCTTCCATCCATCAAAAAGCCAAAACTCACCAGGTTAATCACTTGCCAAGAATAGCAGTTACTGCTGTGTAACAAATGACCCCTGATCTTACTGGCTTAAAGTAACATTAGTTTATTATTGATCAGGGTTCTGTGGAGTAGCTGGGCTATCCCTCTGCTGGTTTCCTTGGGCTCTGTCATGTGGTACACACAGCTGGAGGGTCTGCTGGGCTGGACAGTGCAGATGGTCTTCCTATGGCCTCTCCTACAGCCTCCTTCCCTGGCAGTCTCAGGGCCACGTCCCATGAGGGCGAGGACTTCCAAACCCCCACAGCGTGCTTCTGCCACACTCAACAAGTCACACAGTGAGTGACCAATCTGGTCTGGAGCCCAGTCCAGATTCGAGACCACATTACAAAGGGCCTGCATACTGTTTGGGAGGATTTGTGGTCATTAAACAATCTACACTTCAAGGCCCTTTAATGGTTGAGAATGGCAACCATCAATCGAATCCAAATTCTAGTCCCTTGGGGGCACCCATGCGTTTCCACCGCCGGTGGTCAGCCATAGTTCAAGGTCCTTTCTTGTGCTGGAATTTTTTCCATATCCTTTGAGGTACATGGATCTTGGAAAGCTTTTAAACAGAAATTTTATTTGCGAGGATTGCACTGTCTCCTGACTCGGGGGTACTCATGACTCGGGGTACAGTTCCACGGGAATGTGGGGGGTTCTTTGTCATGCCAACCCCCACTGGTCACGGTTGGTCATGCCAACCCTCGCTGGTCCAGAGGAGGCCGGGCTTCGGCATCCGATCGTCTGAGACATCCGATCGTGTGTCGGGTCCCTGCAGCCCCCATTCCTGGCCCGCTGCGCGGACAGTGACCGCAGGGCTTTGGGTGGCCTGCGTTGTCTGAAAGGCCTTTTGTGGAAGGGAGGGCCAGCTTCTCTGCGCCGTTTCGCCCTGTCGGGTAGAGGCCGCAGGGAAGGCAGGAGCGCCGGCAGCTCCCGGGCGCCAGGAGGATGCGGGTCGGAGTCGACCCGCCGCATTCATGCCTCCGCTCACCTCTGAGCGTGCGGACCAGAGGGGCGGGCTACCGGCGGAGGGACGTGCGCCGGAGCCAATCAGCGGCGGGGCGGGGCGGGGCGGGGCGGCCGTGGGCGGGGCCTCTGCCGGGACCCTTCCTTGCTCCTCTGCCCGGAGGACCGGTCCCCTGTCCCCCCGCTGTGGGCGGGCCCGGGGAGGAGCGCAAGGGGAGGAGCAGGGGTTGGCTTGTCCCGGCCCGGGGCTAGGGGTAGGATAGGCGCGGGAGGACAGGCGGGGATTCCCAGGAAGGTGTCCCTTCACCGGGTGGGTTTCCTGGAGTCCCGCCTTCAGGACAAGGCTTCCCCCGGGCCCTGGGCGGGCGGACGGTGCCGGAGCGCGGGGACACTGTCGGGACGCTGCGCCTCCTGCGTCTTCGGCCTTGGCTGCGGCTCCGCGGGCTCCCTGAGGCCCCGCGCTTGGCTGACCAGGTCTCCGGGAGCCGGTGTGGGCCCCAGACCAGGATGGGGCACCCGGAGGGATTGGAACCGCAGAATTTGGGGTGGGGGTGACAGCTCACAAGTGGGGAATCTGAAGTGTGAGGGGAGGCTGCAGTCTTGTTTCTGGGCTCTTACTGAGAGGTGGGAGAGACCTGCCACCCTCCCCACTGCCCTAAGAGGACGAAAGGGCCACCCCACACTGATGCCCCAGGGCCGGGTTTTCAGGCCAGCCGGGCCTGGTAGGTGGCCCTATAATCCATCCTGTCTGCTCCCCCAGGCGGGAGGCCAGGGAGCCCTCAGTGACCACGGATTCTCGGATTCTCGGGACACCTCCACAGCCCTGTCCCCACCCAGGGGTAGCACCAGCACTGGCTCTGCACAAGGTCGCTGCCCCAGGGACCCTGGCCACTCCTGAGTGCTGAGATGGGCCGGGTCTAGTGAGTCCAGAGAGGCCTCCTCCTAGGGCCTGGCTTCCCCGCTGGGGTCTGCAGAGTGCCAGCGGGGCCTGGCCCATGCTCCCTGGGACCTGGTGTCAGGGTGAAGGGCACTGGGCATCCTGGGCTGGTCAGTGGCCTGAGCTCAGTCCCCACAGTGCTTGTCTCTGACCGTGGCGCTCAGTGACACCAGATACTGTTGTCCTGGACCAAGTGCCGTGTGGGGCCAGCTCTGGATCTGCCCTGATGGCCCCCCAGCTCCGTGCTCCATGGCCGTGTGGGCCGCCCCGCCGTGCCTCAGTGTCCTCGCCAGTACACTGGGTCAATAAGAATGATGAACTCTCATACCATGGGGCTGAGGGTGAAATGGAAAATCCCGTGCAAACACTTCACCCCATGCTCAGCACCTCCGGGCCACGATTCGGAGTCACTCAGTTAGCAGCACCTCGGTCCCCTCCGCGCCCCTGAGAGCCCGGTGGTTTTCACACTTTACATTCAGGAAGAAGAGGTTTGGATGGGGGGGGCCCCTCAGCGGCCCAGAGAGGACGTGGCCGAGCAGAGGCCCCGGCCCAGGGTTCTCTAGCACCCTCAAGGTCCTTCCCCAGCCTCTCAGCCCCGGGACACCAAGCAGCCCCATGTGCTCTGACCTCCCGCCCAGATCCGTTCTCCTGAGTCCCAGGCCCAAGGGCGCCTCCCCGATGGGATTCTGCCTCCACCCTTAGGACAGAGCCCCTGGACTCCCAGGATCCCTGCCAGGAGGAGGAGGAGACAGCCATCTGCTGGGGCCTGAGCGTGGCTGGGGGACAGGCCGTTGGTCCCAGAATGCCCCTGCCCGAGCCTAGTGAGCAGGAGGCCGAGAGCGTGAAGGCCGGCCAAGAGCCATCCCCTGAGCCTCCTGAGCCGGGCACAGATGTCGTCCCTGCAGCCCCCACGAAGCCCAAGGAGTTCTCCAAACTGGTCCTGCTGACGGCCTCCTCAGAGAACAAGGATGGGGGGGACTCCCAGCCCAAAGGAGTGCCTTGCGCCATGTCCCTGGAGATGTCTGGCCCTGACACCCTGGTCAGGACCCCCCAGATCCTGTCGTCAGAGGAGCAGGGGGCGGCAGTCCAGCCAAGCCCCCCAACCTCTGAGCAGAAATGCAGCAAGCCAGACACAGGTGAGTTCCAGGCCCGCTGCCCCGGGCCCCGCACCTTTGTTGTCCTACCTGCTCAGACTTGGGCCCCCTGCACCCCACTTCTTAGTGGAGTGACCTTGGCTGTCCTGTCCCTGTTCTGAGCCAAGCCTCCTTGTCTCCTGTCCCTGGTTAGTGTGACGATCGCAGGATGTTAACCCTGTGTGCCCCCCATTGCTCCCCTCCCTGCCCTTGGCTTCAAGCCTTGCTCTGCGTCAGCTAACCCAGCCTCCCCTTGCCCTCAGCAGCCCCCAAGCCCCTGGAGTTCCTGAGGACCCCATTTGGGGGCCGCCTCCTGGTGCTCGAGTCCTTCCTGTACAAGCAGGAGAAGGCTGTGGGTGACAAGGTCTACTGGAAGTGCCGCGAGCACGCCGAGCTGGGCTGCAGGGGCCGGGCCATCACTCGCGGGCCTCGGGCCACGGTGATGCGGGACCACTGCCACCCGCCCGACGAGGAGGGCCTGGAGGCCCGGCGCCAGAGACAGAAGCTGCCCAGGCCAACCCTGCCCGAAGGCCTGGGGGGTCCCGAGGGCCCCGGAGGCCGAGTGGAGGAGCCGCTGGAGGGGGTGGGCCCGTGGCTGTGCCGCGAGGACCCGGAGCCCGCCCCTGGGCTGGTGCTGAGCAAGCCGGCCCCGGAGGAGGAGGGGATGCGAGCCCTGTGGCTGCTGAGCTTGCCCCCCAAGAAACGCCCGACGCTGGGGACTGGTGAGTGCCCCCACCCTGGCTCCACTCAGGCAGGCGGGAAGCCACGAGCCCTTTCCTGTGCCCAGACAGAAGCATGAGGTCCCACGTGGCTTTTTAATGCGCTCAAAGTCAAAATGACTTTTAAAAATATAAACATGTCCTAGTAATCATTAAGCCGGTGGGCTAGAACTAGTGCTCCTGAAGCAGGGGGTCCCAGGTCCTTCTGGAATTTTCTGATGCAGCAGGGTCTGGTGTGGGGCCTAGAAACCTGAGTTTTCACAGGCCCCATGTGATTCTGGTAACCCATGAAGGTTCTGGTGACCTTGGGGAAGGTCGCCCTAGAGGGAGTCTTGAGCTTTGGGCCCAGGTTCAAGTTCCAGCCCCACCTCACTTAGCTGGGTGGCCTCAGAACATTGGCTGGGCTTCTGGAGTTTCAGGAGCTTTGTCCTAAGATGGGTGAGAGCCCAGAAGTTCGGGAGAAGAGGCGTTTGATGCGTGGGAAGTGGTGGGCACTGGGCCAGCCTGTGGCGGCACTGAGCCACTGGTAGAGGGAGTCTTAGAGGAGGTTTTTATTGCCTGTAACTGGGAGCGGGGGTTGGTCCCAGAGGCTGGGTGCCTCCTGACCTGGAAAGGATTCAGCGATTTAAGGCAGCTGCTGTGCTGAGTACCTGGGGCAGGGCGAGCCTGAGGGAGACTTATTTTTCACTGTGAATCATTTTGTACCATTTGCATTTCATGGCACGTGCATGTGTTATTCATAAAATAGATAAAGTTTGCAAACAAATCCTAAGCAAAAGCATGGCCAGGAGTGACTGGGCACATAGTCACTCCTTTGGAGTCAGAGCCCGCTTGGCCCTTCCTGGCATGTGACCTGGGACGCAGTATTTAACCACCGAGAGCCGTGGCCTCCTTACCGACCACCAGGAGGGAAACGGAAACTCATCCTTGGGTCGCTGGGTGGGGGGTCAGTGGGAATGCACCGGGCCAGCAGACGCCTGGCTCAGGGGAAGCCATGGTAAATGTCACCAGAAAGGAGAGCAGTTCATGGCCCCACTCTGCGGGCTCCCCACCCCCGCCAGCCGGCTCCCAGGGCCAGCTGTGACCGCCCTGGATCCCTCCTCCAGGAGAGCCCCGGGCCCTGGAGTTCCTGAGGACATGCTACGGGGGCAGCTTCCTGGTGCACGAGTCTTTCCTCTACAAGCGGGAGAAGGCTGTGGGGGACAAGGTGTACTGGACGTGCCGGGACCATGCGCTACACCGCTGCCGCAGCCGCGCCATCACCCAGGGCCAGCGGGTGACTGTGATGCGTGGCCACTGCCACACGCCCGACGTGGAGGGCCTAAAGGCCCGGCGGCAGCAGGAGAAGGCCACGGAGACGCTGCAGGCCAGGCCCGGTGGCCCCGGGGGCCGAGTGGACACACCGTTCCAAGGTGTGGACAGCCTGTTCTACCGCAGGGGGACTGGCACCCTGACACTCACCAGGCCACGGCCCAGAAAGCGTGTCAAGGTCAAAGATCAGGGCCTGCTGGCCCAGCCCAAAGCCCTGCAGGGAGCCCCTGAGGACCAGGATGAGGACCCGGGTGAGTCCTCCATACCCGCTGGCCCAGAGCTGGGCCCCTTCAAGGCTGCCTTCCTAAGTCCCAGGAGGTGGGAGGGGGGCCCTGAGGCCCAGAGTTCCTGCCTCCCTCCCCCCAACCCCTCTCTGATTTCTCCCCAGGCGGCCCTGAGTTCCTGAGGACCCCTCTGGGGGGCAGCTTCCTGGTGCACGAGTCCTTCCTCTACCGGCGGGAGAAGGCGGCCGGGGAGAAGGTGTACTGGACGTGCCGAGACCAGGCCCGCATGGGCTGCCGCAGCCGCGCCATCACCCAGGGCCAGCGGGTGACCGTGATGCGTGGCCACTGCCACCCGCCCGACCTGGGGGGCCTGGAGGCTCTGAGGCAGCGGGAGAAACACCCGGGCTCGGCCCAGCGGGGGAGCCCAGGTAGGACGACAGCAGAGCGGGCCTCAGGGACGGGCAGGGGACACAGCCAGCCAGCCTTGCCCTTTGACTTCCCATGTCCCCAGGAGGTGTCCTCCCTTTCCTTCCTGGAATGCTCTGGAAGGAGTGAGCCCTATCCTCTGGCTCTTCCCTTTCCTCCCTCCCCCTCCTCACCCACCACATCCTGCTCTCTCAGGTGGGGGTCCTCACCCTCCCGCTCAGACCTGCCTGCGCTGCCCCCACATCTCTGCACTTGCTAGACCCGGGCTCCCCCTCCTCCTCCTTCTCCTTTTCTTGTCTTGAGAATTTATAGGATGGATAGAATATAGAATTTATAGGATGGATAGCGGAAGCTGCCTGCACAAGGCCAGTCTCGCGTCCAGACAGTGAGCGGGTGATTCAGTTCCCAGGACATCCGACGGACCGGGACCTCAAGGGCTGAGGGTGTATTTTCATGTAATCGATTTCTTTGCCCCTCCAGCTGCTCTCTCCTGAGGGATCCATGACGAGGGTCACAGCCCCGCCCTCGTCATCTCTGTCCCCCGGGTTGGCCCCACAGTGCTGGTCTTCTGCTCTCGAGGTCGCCATAACGTAAGCTCGCCTGTCCTCAGCTTGCTGAGAAGGGCAGTTCCAGCCCCATGTGTCTATGTCCTGGCTCTTCCTCTGTCCGCCGACACCTGCCTCTCCTGCATCTGGTCCTGCAGTGCTGAGTCCTCTGAGTCTCCCACACCCGGAGCTCTGCTTTCACTTCCTTCTGGCTCTCTCTGTATTCCATTTCCATGGGACTCCTGTGGACAGGGAGGTGATGCCACGAGGCACACGGCAGCCCCCACTGGCTCCTCACCCCAGCTCCCACCCAGAGAACCCCTCTGAGCTTCTTTCGTTGTTTCTCGGGGTGTCTGCTGCCCCATTTCTTAAAACGGGCTTCCACCGCTATCTGGTGCTTTTTTAATTTCCTCGTGGCCTGTGGACTTCCAAGGAGAGCCAGTAGGCCTCGCTGTTCCCCGCGGCCCCTCCTGGCAGGTGCCACAGGTTTTGTCGTCATGTTATTGCATAAATCTGCTCCCGGCTGAGCCAGGACTGCACCTCGGCCCCTTTTCCCCACCTCACATGGCTGTTTTCTCTGCAGTCCGGTGGTTCCTGTGTTGGCCTCGTGTTCTGTGTGCCATCACGTCACCCCATCAGTGGGAGCTCTGTGTTCTGCTCCGGGTCCCCTGGCCCCGCCGCCCCATCTCCCGAGAGTCCCCTGGGCTGGACACCACCTCTGGGCCCTTCTTTCTCTTGCTTGGAAGGACTTCTGAAGTCCTTCCTCTAGTCACCTCCCAAGCAAGAGTCCCCGGAGGTCATACTGCAGAGACCATGGAGGTCACACTGTGGGGACACTGGAGGTCACACTGTTGAGACGGTGCGTGCCTGAAGATGGCTGTCACCTCCCCATATGTCATCTAGTCACTGTCCTTGGGAGGCCACAGCATTCTGAGGACTGATCCTAGGCATGCGATGGGGCTTTGCTTGAAGCTTTAGGGTCATGTCTCCATCCCTGGGGTCTCTGGCTGTGCTGGGGGCACTAGGGTCTTTTCAGGCCGGAAACTCGGTCCTTCGCTCCGAGCAATTTTCTCCTGTTCCTGGATAACTCCGCTCCCCGTTTTCTTTCTGTTGCTCATGTTGGTCAGATGTCCATCTTCCATTTCCTCGAATTTGCCCCCCAGCCCTTCTATTTAGTTTCGAAGTTTTGCTCTGGCATCTGAGCGTCTCCTTTGCATTCCGTCGTCCCAGGAGCGCGGCAGCCCTGTCTCTCCGGCCTCTGGCACAGCCTTCTTTGAGTCTTTGCTTTGGTCTCCGCCTTTCAGAGCCAAGCTTGTCTCATACTTCTGGTGATTTTGGCCATTTGCTCGTGTTTAAGGCAAGACTAACACGCTCTGCACGTGGGCGCTGGCAGGGGGTGGCGGCGGGGGTGGTGCTTAATTTCAGGAGGCTGTGGCAGCCAGGGGTCTCCACCTTGAGACCCTGGACCTCACCTGTGTGGGTCTACAGCTGGCCGGTGTGCACAGGACAGCCTCCCACAGGGCCGCTAAGCTGGCTGCCAGCATTCGTTCAAGGACTAGGGCAGGGAAACGGGGGAGGTGTCGGTTCCGGATGCAGACTTCCACTTCGTCCTTCCCCTGGCGCAAGCACTCTTGCCTCATTGCTCTTCACGCAGTCACTCTCCCCCGGCCCCCCGTTTAGGCCTGCCCTGGACCCTACCTTTGGAGGGACCTCGCTGCCCTGGGCTTGCCAGTGACCTCCACTGTGCTTGGTGGCTGCTCCTCTGGGCTGGCAGTTTGCCAAGTGTGACCACACGTCCCCCGAATCCTTGCCTCCAACACTCTGTCAGCCCCTCTGCTTTGCTGCCCTCCCTCTCCTCTCCAGATCTCTGGCCTGTGCCCCGTGCCGACATCATTCCTCGGCGGACATTTTCATCGGTCACATAGCTCCATTCCATGGCCAGACGCCCCTCACCGGCCCCCCTTATCCAGGGCATCCTCACCCCCATGGCTTCCGCTGCTCCCCAGTCTGTCTCTAGCTCCTCTGTGTGGTCCTCATGCCTGGATCACGGGAAGGGAGTCCTCTGGGCAGAAGCGCGCGGCCACCTCCCGGTGTCCTCCCTCTCGACACGTCCAAGACAGTGGCCATGCACTCCTTGCCTCCTCCTGCCACCCTCCAGTCAAATCCCCACCAGCCTGGCTCTGGGGAGTTGACCCTTGATCCTTCTATAGTGCCATCTCCTGCTGTGCACACAACGCCCATTTTGCTCCTGATTGCTGGTTCCCCAAATGGACTGTCCACTTATTCCTCCAACTCAGCAGGGACCACACGGCCTTGTGGGCCCCCCCGTTGCAGGCACATAGGATAAGTGAGTGGACATAGCAAAGACGCCACCTTCTATAGGCCCTGTGAGGTGGGGGCAGACCCCTGCCTGCAGGGGCCTCCCCCTCACCAGTCTCCCACCTCCCTTCACTCCCAGGCTCAGGAAAGGAGCCCCCGGAGCTGAGGCTAGGCTCGGTTTGGGGGTGGGGGTCTGTGTTCTGGGCTCTGGGTCCGTCTCGCTGTGAGGTGGTGGGTACAGCATGGGGGCCCTTGGGTCTCACTCCAGAAGCCATGCTGCTCTTGGTGCTGAGACCAGGAGCACCACCACCCATTGCCGCTCTGCTCTAAGGCCTGGGTTCCAGGCTCTCCCTCCTCTGCCTCTCTCTGATTTCTCCCCAGGCAGCCCTGAGTTCCTGAGGACCCCTCTGGGGGGCAGCTTCCTGGTGCACGAGTCCTTCCTCTACCGGCGGGAGAAGGCGGCCGGGGAGAAGGTGTACTGGACGTGCCGGGACCAGGCCCGCATGGGCTGCCGCAGCCGCGCCATCACCCAGGGCCAGCGGGTCATGGTGATGCGCAGGCACTGCCACCCGCCCGACCTGGGGGGCCTGGAGGCCCTGAGGCAGCGGGAGCAGCTCCCCAGCCGGGCCCAGAGGGAGGACTCAGGTGCGGGTGAGGGGGGTCGGGCAGGCAGCCCGGGGGGCCAGCCCCAGAACACAGGCTAGGGGCTGCCTGCTGGGACATTCTGTGGTGGCCCATGTCCAGCCAGGGTCCAGCCATGCAGTTGGTCTGCCTGCCTGTGCTGTGAGCTCCCTGCGGGCAGTGTACTGGGTGTGCCGGGCCCACCCTCCTGGTGCTGGTTCTAATCTGGGATCGGGTGTCAATGGGAGAAACCCACTCTGACTGCTAGAGATAAGGGGGGTGGGGGCCCAGGGGCATTATCGGCAGCTACAGGAAGGGCTCGGCACCCACTTATGGGGCGGTGCACCTGGACCTTGAGGTCCCTCTCTGGGTCTCTCTCGTGCTGTTTTCCTCTGTCTCCTCTCTCACTCCGCCCTTACAAGCCCATTCCCCCCTCTTCTCTCTGGCCATTCCAACCCCAACAGTGCATGACCTTTCAGTTCAGGTTCCTAAAAGTCTCTCTCGAGAGTGGATTAGTTGCCAGCTGGCCGAGGGGAAGGTGGACGGGGAGCCAGGAGGCCCCTGCTGCATAGTCCAGACCAGCCATGGGCCTCCCAGAATGTTCCAGCCCTGCCCCTCTCCTGGGGCCCTGCCAGCAAATGTAGAGTCAGCGGGGTCAGGAGAGGCCTGAAGGGAAGCTCGAGGTTTGGGCGGCTGTGGGGCCAGCCTCCCTGGGCAGCACCAGAGCCCTGAGAAGAGACCGCCAGTCTGCACTCCAGGGTGTCAGGGCTCTGGGCCCTGGGCTGGCGGCCTGAGCTTCAGTCCCCAGGGCCCCACATCAGAGACGGGGTGGAGGGCAGCGACCAGAGTGTGTCCTGCGGGGGGGATCACAGTTTGCTGGCTGGGGCAGGCTGGTGGGACAAAGGAAACTGCCTCTGTCCTTGGCACCCAGGCTCTGTCCCCTGCGCCCCACTCACGTGTCCTGTTCCCTTAGGGACCCTCCAGCCTCTGGAGTTCCTGAGGACTTCCCTCGGGGGCAGGTTCCTGGTGCATGAGTCCTTCCTCTATCGGAAGGAGAAGGCGGCCGGGGAGAAGGTATACTGGATGTGCCGGGACCAGGCCCGCCTGGGCTGCCGCAGCCGGGCCATCACCCAGGGCCAGCGGGTGACCGTGATGCGCAGCCACTGCCACCCGCCCGACCTGCTGGGTCTGGAGGCCCTGAGGCAGCGGGAGCGGCTCCCCAGTGCGGCCCAGCAGGAAGACCCAGGTACAGACAGGGGTGGGGCAGAGGTGGGGACAGAAGAGCTGTGGGTGTCTGGGCCTCTGTCAGCCCCAGTTCCAGACACCTCACGGGACAGGCACTGTCTGAGGAGCTCTGTGCCCTGGTCTTTCTGCCTTGCCAGACTACTCTCCTCTCTACTGGCTCCTTCTCCTGAAGCTGAAAACACATCTACATCTGTCCCACCCTTAAAAACAGCTCCCCTTCTAACTACCCTTTTCTCTCCTTTCTTTTATTCTAACTTTTTATGGATTGTAGTCTCTTTTGAAAATCTGTTGAAAAACTATAGACTACCCCAGAAAAATGTACTAATGTTTGTGTGTGTGTGTGTGTGTGTACATGCCCATGCGCACACACACACGTAAAGTTTTGCAAATAATTAACTTTATTGAATTGAAAATGAGTTCCCTTTACATAAACAGAATATAAAACCAGTCTTTAGAAAGCATCATATGTCTCGGGGGGCCGGCCCGGTGGCGCAAGTGGTTAGGTGCGCGCGCTGTGCTGTGGCGGCCCAGGGTTCGCCGGTTTGGATCCCGGGCGCGCACTGACACACTGCTTGGCAAGCCATGCTGTGGCGGCGTCCCATATAAAGTGGAGGAAGATGGGCACGGATGTTAGCCCAGGGCCAGTCTTCCTCAGCACAAAAAGAGGAGGATTGGCAGATGTTAGCACAGGGCT